>NC_091617.1:149945640-150248280 GCF_027580195.1 Bos mutus | reverse complement strand
CTTCGGTGGCTAAGAATCCATCCTCCAGTGCATGAGATGTAGGTTCGACTTTGGGTTGGGAAGCTCCTATGGAGGAGGAAATGGCAACCCTCTCCAGTACTCTTGCCTGGAGAATCCCATGGACAGAGGAGCCTGGTGGGCTATAGTCCATGGGGTTGCAAAAGAATCAGACACAACTTGGCGACTAAACAACCAACTTTAAATGCATGTTGTATTTACAATTCAAAAGGAATACTTGACCTATTTTTTTGCATGTATTCAACGGGAGGCCACATTATTTTAGGCAGTGATTTTAACCAGGGATGATTTGACCCCTACTCATTTTCAGGGAACATTTGGTAGTGTCTGGGGACATTTTTATTGTCTCCACTGTGGAGGGTCCTACTGACATTTGGGGGTAAAAGCCAGGGTGCTGCTGAGCTCGCAGGACACACTCAGGACGCTCCCCCACACCAAAAATAACCTGGCCCTAAATGTCAGAAGTGATGAGATTGAGAAGCTCTGCTCTAAGGAAAGTTTCTCTTTGATGATAACCTACCATTAACCTTTGAGCCCCACTTTGCCCAAAACAACTGAGGAATCATTCCCTGCAAGTTAACTTCAGAAAATTCATTTCTTTAATTTCTATTGTTAATGCAGAACAGAGAAGTTATATCCAGCCCGAGTGTGATTCATTACTTTAGCACCACCTGATGGCATAGTGGACAATCCACGTATTGCTTCCCTCTGTCTGCCTTTCTGACATTTTGTGGGAACCACGATTAATCTTTAAAGATATTCCCAGGAAGCACCAGTGGTAAAGAATCAGCTTGCCTATGCAGGAGACATAAGAGATGAGGGTTTGATCCCTGGATCAGGAAGATCCTGATCTTCCCAATCGGGAAGGCATGGCAACCCATTTCCGTATTCCCACAGACAGAGGAGCCTGGTGAGCTACAGTCCACAGGGTCCCAGAGAGTCAGAAACCACTGAAGATACTTGGCAAGCATGCAAAGATGTTTCAGTGGTGGCCAGCTTTTATTCTGAAGGATGCTACCACTTGGAAGCAAGGAAAAGGACAAAGGAGGAAGGGAAAAAAGAAAAGAAAAACAAAAGCTATGCTTTCATTTTAAAACGTCTCCAAAGCTTGATGGGGCTAGTAAAGGACATCATTAATTATCCCAATAGCCGAAAAGATAATGCAAATGCTACTAACACAGCTAGCTATCAAGTATTATGAGGGCATCTGAGAGCACTAGAGGCTGGTGACATAACACGGTTTTCCAGGGCAATCCCACTGTTCTCATCAGCTTCCCCTCTGGTCCTGCCCTCCTCTTGGAAGAAGTCCTGAAGTCTCTGACACAGCACTTGAGCACAATAAACCCAAATGTCATGCTCGTCATTTGGCAGGATTTGATTGCTTTGCCGTTGCATGCTAGTATTTAGAGACTATGTTGCTTCCTGGAGCCTCTCTCTTACCAGGGGGCGGGGGGCACTGAGCTAAGGGGGCTGATGGATGCTGAAGAGAAGGAAGATGTCACCTGACGTCTGATGCTCTGGGAGCCGGGAGGAGTGCTCCCCTTAGGAAAAGCGGTCCTTCCTTCCCAGCTCCTAGAAGGATCCCATTCCAGACTTCTGATAAGCCCCATTTCCTAACAGTGTGAGGTTAACAAACCTCCTTATTTTTGGCAGGACGAGTACATGGAAAGGAGAAAAATCTATCTGAGACAGCCCAGTTTAGAGGCTTTAATTGCTTATGTGACAATGAAGACGAAAGCCCCCTCCTTTGGAAGCAGAAGGCTGCAGCCCTATCATCCCCAATCTGGCAGCTCTTCCTCAATTACATAAACAAGAAGGAAATTAAAATCGGACGGATTAAATAAGGCGGGTGAACTGGTACTTATTTCCTGACTAGAAATTACCATTTTTGCTCTTTTGAATTGATAATTATCAGCACCGTAGCTTATTCACTTGTGTAATGAGGTCCTTTTCCTTTTAATTAAAATTGAGATGCTTTATATTCTTTGCCTTCCCTTAAGAAAATCTTTCAAGGGTTGAAGTCCCTGATATTGGAAAGCTTTAATTACAGCCTAGAAAGAGCAGAGTGGAAAGAGCCGGAGGGGGGTTGTGGCTCTTCATTTTCCATAAATGTAATCATGGGGGAAACTCAGGCGTGCATCGTGCTAAGTCACTTCAGTCGTGTCTGACTCTTTGTGACCCCATGGACTGGAGCCCACCAGGCTCCTCCGTCCATGGGATGCTCCAGGCAAGAATCCTGGAGTGGGTTGCCATTTCCTCCTCCAGGGGATCTTCCCAACCCAGGGATCGAACCCCACATCTCCTGCATTGGCAGGAGGGTTCTTTACCACTGGTGCCACCTGGGAAGCCCAAGAACCCAGGCAGATCAGTGAATTTGTCAATTTTCCAAAGATTATGTTTATTGGAAGTTGGAAAGCACTCCTGGGGAGCCATGCCTGTAAGGCTGGTTTCCCATCCTTTGCCTCCTCTGTCTGATTTCAGAACCCCAGCAGATCTTCACCAAATTTCACATTTTGTTCTGAAAATGTACATAAAGATTGTCATAAAAAAACAAGCCACGACAGACACCCAGACTTGCACCTGTCTCCCACCAGTGGGAAATGTGTTTATATTAAAATAAGGTCCTGCATCAGTCAGGGTTCTCCAGAGAAACAGAACCAAGAGGAGATAGATAGATGATAGAGATATTTTAATTTACATTCTTAAAAGCTTAAAAGAGGGCTGCCCTGGTGGCTCAGTGGTTACGAATCCACTTGCTAATGCAGGAGACACGAGTTTTTGATCCCTGGTCTGGGAAAATCTCACATGCTGTGGAGTAGTTAGGCCCATGCGCCACAAACTATTGAACCTGTGCTCTAGAGCCAGCCAGGGACAGCTGCTGAGCACACGCACCCTCGAGCCTGTGGTCCTCAACAAGAGAGGACGCCTCAGTGAGAAGTATGCGCACCCCAAATAGAGGGTAGCCCCGCACTCACCGCAGCTAGAGAAAAGCCCCCACAGCAGTGAAGACCCAGCACAGCCAAAAATAAATAAAATTAAAAAAAAATTTTTAAGGAGGTATATTTTAAGAAATTGGTTTATGCAATGTCAGGGCTAGCAAACTGAAACTCTGTAAGTTGGATTGGCAGCTGAGAAAGTCAGGCAGTCTTGGAGGCAGACTTGCCTCTTCCGTGGCATATCTCAGTTTTTGTTCTTAAGGATCTTTAACTAATTGGACGAAGCCCAAATATCTTACTGAGGGCAATCCGCTTTACTTAAAATCAAGTGATTGCAGATGTTCACGTCAACTGAAAATACCTTCACAGTAACACTCAGATTCATATTTGATTAAATACTTGCTGTGCTTAGTCACTTCAGTCATGTCCAACTCCTTGTGACCCCATGGACTGTAGCCCTCCAGGCTCCTCTGTCCATGTGATTCTCCAGACAAGAATACTGGAGTGGGTTGTCATGTTCCTCCAGGGGATCTTCACAACTCAGTGATTGAACACGAGTCTCTGATGTCTCCTGAACTGGTAGACAGATTCTTTACCACTAGCACCGCTTGGGAAGCCCCTCGGACTATATAGCATGCAGTAAATATTTTTAATATCACAAGAGAACACAATGTCAGTCAATTTGAATCTTAAACCATTTTCTAGCAATTACCATTTTAAAAAATTCACTCCAGAAAAATATTAAATCTGAATAGACCAAGTAAAGGAAAGTTGGTTAATATTCTTGGAATAGTAACCAGCTGCATCTCCACTGGACATAAGTTACTTGTTTTTCCCTTAAATTTATTTTTTAATGGAAGAAAATTGTTTTACAATGCTGTGTTGGTTTCTGCCATTTAACAATGTGAATCAGACATAATTATACATATATTCCCTCCCTCTTGAGCTACCCTTCCCTCCTCCCATCCCACCCCTCCAGGTCATTGCAGAGCACCAGGCTGAGCTCCCTATTGTATATACAACTTCTCACTAGTTATCTGCTTTGCACATGGTGGTGTATAAATGCCATAGCTCCTGTCTCTGTCTTTCCCAGCTTCTCTGTCACCCCTGTGTCCACAGTCTGTTCTCGACATCTGCACCTCCATTCCTTCCCTGCAATTAGGCTCATCAATACCATTTTTCTAGATTCCATACATATGTGTTAATATATGGTATTTGTTTTTCTGTTTCTGACTTACTTCAGTCTGTATAACAGGCTCCAGTTTCATCCACCTCACTACCATTGACTCAAATGCATTCCTTTTGTATGGCTGACTAATATTCCATTAGTCCACATCTTCCTTATCCATTCATCTGTCAATGGACGTCTAGGTTGCTTCCATCTCCTGGATATTGTTAAATAGTGCTGCAAAGGGCATGACTTATTTGAGTTTCTATTATAGATAAGAAGCAATTGCATTATAGTCTATTTTCTGCAACTTATGGAACTGCAAAATAGCTCAAAGATGTTCAAAAGCAGAGCCAGGGCAGTTGGGTGCCCTGGACAGCAGAATCACTCATCTGTTCGTCCATTTCTAAGTCTTTCATAATGTTCCTTGACTATCTAAGCTACATTTTACTGTTAACCTTCTTTAAATGTTGACTTGGGGATAACTTTGTTTTTTGATGTTGGTGATTGCCTAGCTTAATAAAATTTTTGATTTTCTTATTTTTATTTGAAATAAGAAATCAGTTGAACAAGTGCATTGATATCAGATAAGTCTATGGGAAGTCAAATCATACCTTTTGGCAACCCACCAGTTTAGCTCAATTGCTTGCAAAATGCTTTATGCAAGATGTATTGAGACAGCTTCAGCTAAATAAACCATCTTCTTTTCGGACAACATAAGGTTTCAAACCAACATTTAAACAAAATACAGTTGACCTTGAACAGCACAAGTATGAACTGCATGGGTCTACCTACATGCAGATTTTTTTCAACAGTGAATACTACAGTACTACAGGATAATCTGTTAGTTGAACTCATGATTGAGAAACTGGATCTGGAGGAACCTCGGATATGGATGGCCAATTATAAGTTACAATGTGGTTTGAACAGCATGGAAGGCTGGTGCCCCTAAACCCCTGCATGATTGAAGGGTTAATGGTAAGACTTTTTCCCAACATTTAAAATACAGCCTTTCTCCCAGCCCATCTTACTCTCAAATCAAGCCTTTGTTACTCTTGAAGTAGAACTGAATGTCCACATGTGAGAGCATTCCCCATGGATTAGAGTTCCGTATTAAGAATCTCATCTTTTATGAAATGGAAACATTCCTTGATTGCCATGGCAAAGTCATTAGCTCTGCTATTTGCCTCATGCTTTCTAGGGAAAAGTGGCTGAGGCCAGATATCTGAGACTGCAGGATCCAGGGCCTGAGACAGAGGAGGTTGGAAGGACAGGTACCCCCACTGAGGAATGGTCCATCAGAGAACCAAGAGCATCACCCAAGGAAATGGGGCCTGGGATTTGAGACAGTTCACAAGGAGAAAGCAGGGACTCTGGAAAGAGACAGGTAGATGCTCAGGACAGCACTCATCTCTGCGTCTGTTCCCAGAATGATCAAAGATCGACAGAGTGGTCCAATTCCCTATTTCGAATGCCAAAGACAAAGAAGGAGTGCTTTGGGCTGGCCTCACCTAGGCTGTTTGTTTAGATACAAGATGTTACTTCTCTGGACCATTGACCTTGTGTAGAGCAGGCAGCATTTTCTGCCTGCCAGCTCTGCACCCTTGCAACAGGCTATGAACATCAAAGAATTACCCTCTTGTAACAAAATCAGCCCTTTAAATCACTCAGAAGACTTACAGTAAGGATCACTACCCAGATTAATTTGCTGCCAAATAAAGAGTCAGATGCTAAGATACATAAGAAAGAACAGCCAGATGGTGGAGTTTGAAGGGAAAAGTGCATGAGTTTCCCTTTATTTTTTGTTTTGGTATTTTCAATTGAATTAGTGTGGCGGATCTTTTGTAAGTTGATGTGTGCTGAATTTTCACTGAGTGTGCTCATCACACTGATATTTCTACTTGGGGTGGCGGGGGTCTCTCTGAACAGCCGCCCACATTCAGGACAGCGTGATAGTGTCATACCATTCTCAAGGCAGCCTCCCCGTGTTGCTCTAGGTCTGCGGTGTTCCCTTTATCCAGCGGCAGTAAATGAAGGTCTTTGAATTGGCAGCATAATGTGAGGGATACATCGCAAAATAGAAATGCGGGTACTTTGTTCAAAAAGCAGTAAGACCTTCACAACAGAGACAGCAGATATTGGACCACATGGGGAGCCCCCCGAGAACAGGGTCCAGGTGATTCAGGCATCACAAACTCATGAAACCGGCACTGGGGTACCAGCAAGGAACAGCAAATTCTTTCTCACTATCGAGTTAGTAGTCATGCCAGAGAGTTGGGGTTTGCAATTTAGCGGCCAATTAAATACTTTGGACTGGAAAGATGACTCTTACATAAGTTGTGCTTCCAGAGGAAAACTGTCTATTTGTAAAAGAAGGCTCCGACCCTGAATTTCTTGGAATTTAAAAGATGATTCAAATTACTTTGTAATTACATTCCTTGGGGATCCATAGGGATCTCTCTTGGAAAAGGTTTTCCACTGCATTTCATTTAGATTCCATCTACGTTCATACATTTATATTCATGTCATAGGTTATTTGGGTAACAACCCAAGCATTGCAACATTTCAGGGTTCCAGTTGTGTTAGAGTTTATGAATCTGTCAACATAAAGCAATCACCTCTATTGACCGTATTTAATTTTTAATGCAGGGTTTCTCAAACTGGGTTCTGTAGAAGTGCTCTTGGGTGCCCTAACTTTCAAGTTTACTTTATGTCTTAGTCAAGTTGCGACCCAAAGGTTTAGAAGCCATAGTAATTAATGAGAAGATCTGTGCCATTTCTAATGACCATATGATAATCAAATACTTAAAAAATAGTTGAGGAAAAGGAACAATGGCAATCTTCATGCAGATAAAATTTGCCCTACTGGTTAAAAAACATTGAGGTAACCAAATATTGAGAAAAAACAATGTTACCAACAACAAAGGTAGTTTTGAGTGTTCATTGCACGACGCACACTTTTGGTGCATTTTTCAGTCCTCTGAGTTGGGTCCTGATTGAGCCCCTGTTTTGCAGATGCAGAAATTGAGTCAGACCGAGGCATCCAGCAGAAGGGGCGGAAATCAAAGTTCAAGCGCCAGAATCTGATTCTAAAGCCAGGGTCTCTCCCACCAATGGCATTTCTTCACACACTTGGGCTAGGAAACCTTTACACATGAAAGTTTGTGTCATTTTAAGCTTTTATAGGATCTGCGTTTCTGCAGAACGTGGGGAGACATGACTGGTTTAAAATGCAGGCTTTATTGTTATTCAAGATTAGGAATCCAGAGATAATTGCCACTGAACAGAGAGTTCATTTCTCACAGTTACCGAGAGATGGGGCAACGTCACACCACGTGGGGCCATGTGGGAAGCACCAGGGTGAGTCAGGAGGCAGAGAGAGGAAGGGAGCAAAATGTGGGTGAAAGCCTTCATTGTGGTCTTTGTGGGAAGGGAAGGATGAGACATAGCAAGTGGGCGGAGGATTAACCCATCTGAGTAATTTCAGTGGTCTCCAAAGTATAAGGACTGTCTCAGATTGCCTTGTAGCTGGCCCCTAAGTGATTAGGGCCAGGGCAGAGTGGCCTGGCCTGTGGGAGGTGGTTAAGGCGTGGGCTCTGGGTCAGCTGATTTGCGTACGTAAGGTATGCTTGTGGGTGAATCATTCACTGTCTCTGGGAATTGGCTTGCCTCTGGGAGGAGCAGTCTTTGTTAGCCAGCCCCCAGATGTAAAGCATAAGAATATAAAGCATGCTAATACAAGGACCTGGAAGACCCAAGCAGACAAGAGACCCAGAGCTGCTTGCTGTCTGGTCTAAAGTGTCGCCTCCTGGGAGCAATGTCCTATCTTTTGTTAAGAGAAGATAATACATCTTTGAAGAATAATGAGAAAGCGATAATGCAAAAATGTACCTGCCGCTCATGCAGACAGACCCATTCATCAGAGCTGCAACCATAGAGCCCAAGGATGTAGACTTGAGAATAAAAGGCACTAGAAAGAAAGCAAATGTGACACTTGGTGATTGCAAGCAATCCCAATTATTGCTTCTTGGGAATTAGGCAGAGAATATAGGCAAATTAACATTTTTTCAAATGCATATTTCTTTTGATTTCCTCTTCTCACTTTGCTCATCTCTCAAGGTCAATAAACAGAATTAGTGTTGATGAGCTTAGGCTTCCTCAAGTCCCACATCAGAGGTCTCACTCAACCAGTCTCTACCCTGCCACCTGCTCTTGGGTAACTAGTCTCCGAGCTGGACTTCCAGTTTCCCTCCTATTTCTGCTGGGAATCTGGGAGTCCAGGGGGCTGCAGACTGAAGGCATCAAGATTTCTGGGTTCCCTGATCACATCCACCCAGAAGACTGAAGGGCAGTTGCTGACCTTGGTCCCTGTCCTAACCACTGTGCTCCTTCAAGGGTCAATTATGATGCTCGGAACTGAGGCTCTCAGACTTTGGTGAGCAGCTTATGGACTAAGAGGTTTCCTCTTGCTCCATTCTCCTAAAGTGCAGGGAACCCAGGCTCTCACATCCCAACAGTCTGATTGGACCCCTTTCCTCAGGAAGGAAAGCTGCCCCCCTACTCACCTACAGGCAGCTACATACCCCTTTGAGCTCAAAGTTGCTCTACTGGCTTTATAAAAGGCAAGGTGATGTTCCATTATCAGTCTTGCTAGAACAGATTAAAAAAAATACAACAGAAAAAACTCATTCTTCCCCTAGAGCATGGTCCTACATGTATGTTCTGAGAGTTGCAATCATTTTCCTCACCTCTTTCTACTCCCAGCCCAAATATTCTCAAATAGAACTTTAGGTCAAGGTTAAGGCCATTTGGGCTTCCCTTGTGGCTCATATGGTAAAGAATCCGTCTGCAATGCGGGAGACCTGGGTTCAATCCTTGGCTTGGGGAGATCCCCTGGAGAAGGGAAAGGCTACCCACTCCAGTATTCTGGCACGGATAATTCTATGGACTGTATAGACCACGGGGTTGCAAAGAGTCGGACATGACTGAGTGACTTTCACTTTCACTAAGGCCATTTTGTTCTATGCACACATCTTGACATTTTGGCTGCAGGTTCTTTGATACTTAAACCCACTTATGAGTAGACATACAGTCTGTCTTTCCAATATTGGCAGTTAAAGCTTTATGATGGGTTAGTAGAAGTAATGTGTTTCATTCCTAATTCTTGTATTCATTCTATAATTCTCTCTCAAGTCAGACACTGTGATGATGTTTTAAAAAATACTCATTTATTTACTTAGCTGCATCAAGTTTTAGTTGAAGCATGTGGAATCTACATTGCATTATGCGGAATCTTCTGCTGTAGCCCGTGGGCTCCTCCACAGCACGGGGGATCTACATTGTATTATGTGGAATCTTCTGCTGTAGCCCGTGGGCTCCTCCACAGCACGGGGGCTTGGTAGTTGCAGTGTATGGGTTTAGTTGCTCTGCAGCATGTAGCATCTTAGTTTCCCAACCAGGGATTGAACTTGGGTTCCCTGCATTACAAGGAAGAGTTTTAACCACTGGACCTCCAGGGAAGTTCCTCTGTGATGATCTTGATCACAACTTAGCAAATTATAGCCCATGGAGCAAATCTGGCTGGTTGCTTACTTTTTATGATGCAGGAATGTCCTTAAAAGTCTAACTGGAACACAGCTATGCTCATTTATTTGCTTATTTTCTATGACTGCGTTCAGGCTACAGTTGGAGAGCTGAGTAATTGCAATATAAAATGTATAGCCCACAGAACCTACTGTCTTTATCAGCTGGCCCTTTGCAGGAAACATCAGCTAGCTGCAGCCTAGATGATGAGAGCTTCAGTTTCTGGCTCCAGTGTTTACCAGGAGAGTGACACTGAGATGGTAACTTAACCTTTTTCCACTTTAGTTGTCACATCTATAAATCAGTCATAGAAACACCTACCTTAGAGATGTGTAAGAAAAAAAATCAGCAGTCTTAGAAAGTTCTCAGTAGTGTTTTGCACCTGAGAAGTGCTCCATGTAGAAATTAGCTATTGGCATACAAATATCATGTCAGTGGGATCATAAGGCGAAAAAAATGGCTGACTTTGGATAAACTTCTTGAACATCTCAGTTCTCACAGATATCCTGGTTATATCATCTCTGCACAGACAGAATCTGTGCCCTGAGGTTTTTGCTGCCCAGGTCTTATCTAAACATGTCTGTTACATGTATAGATGATGAAAACAATGCCTTTAACCTTGATCAAGATCATGTATTTCCAAGCACTCTGAGTTGATCGTCAATATTACATACACTAAGCACAATGTTTGACAAATGCTTTGCTGATGTCACAAAGAGTGGCATGTGGCAGGTAGACAAGAAGAATCATTTGGGAAGAAGCCAGGAACTCTTAAAATGAAAGAAGCCATTAAAATGTAATTTTCCGATAAGCTCAAGTTTAATCTGTCTCCTATTCTTTATCATGGACTAGATCCAATCTGTCTTAATTGAGGAGGTTACATGATAGTTCTCATAAACAAAAATTCCAGAGTTTGGGAAAATCATATGCTTTACCTAATTTTAAGCCTTATTTTGGGCTTCCTGTGTCACCATGCTTTTGAATGATAAATAACAGAACAATGCTATTTACATTTATAGAATATTCTATTGAAAGCAGAAGAATACACTTTGTTTTCAAGTTCACATGAAACATTCTCCACATGCTGAACCACAAAGCAAACCTTAGCAAATTTAAGAAAACAAAAATCTGTATCAAGCATCTTTTCTGACCACAACACTAAGGGTAGAAATAAACAACAGGAAAAAAAAAAAAAACCTGCAAAACACCCAAACACATGGAGGCTAAACAATATGTTACTTAAACAACCAAAGAACCGCTAAAGAAATCAAAGAGGAAATTAAAACAGTAAACCTAAAGACAAATGAAAATGAAAACATGATGATTCAAAATCTATGGGACACACATACACAAAACACAAAATCTACAGGATACAGCCGAGGCAGTTCTAAGAGGGAAATTTATAGTGATACAAGCTTACCATGGGAGATAAGAAAAACATCTCAAATACCATAATCTTCCATTTAAAGTAACTAGAGAAAGAACAAATAAAACCCAAAGTTAGTATTAAAAACTTTTCATCGAAACATCAACCTACCAAAGAATTGACAAAAAAGAATTTGAGTTCCTTTACACCCTTGCCAGGTGGCTGCAGTGCTGGATAAACAGGATGCCTTAGCTCTCTCCTCACACCTTCCCTTGGGGGTGGGAGATGCTTCTCATGGCCTCACAGGGAGGTGGTGTGGTGGTGTGGTCATGCTGACTGGGAGACCAGAGAATCTGAGCTCTTTCATTGGCTTGGCCACGTAGCCCTGGACTATTGAATCATCCTCTCTAGGGTCTGTATTCCTGACATGGTTCATTTTATTTGTCAACTTGGAGGGCATTTTTGGATGAGATGAACAGTTAAATTGGTGAACTTGAGGGTAAGCAGATTGCTGTCCATAATGTGTGTGGGCCTCACCAATCAGTTGAAGACTTGAATAGAACAGAAAGATGGACCTCTCTCAGCAAGACGGAATTCTCTGGCAGAACGCTTTCACACTTCATTTGCACCTTCAGCTCTCCTGGGTCCCACACTGCAGTCATAGACTTGCCAGCCTCCATATTTGCCCAGGGCAATTCCTTAAAATCTCTTTCTCTCTCTCCCCTCAATATCTGTCTGTCTGTCTGCCTCTGATCTTTGTTTTTCTCTGTGTATATCTATCAGTATCTACCTATATAGATATTGTTGTTGTTGTTCATTTGCTAAGTCATGTCCAACTCTTTGCAACCCCTGGACTGTAGCATGCCAGGCTTTCCTGTCCTTCACTATCTCATGGAATTTGCTCAGAATCATGTCCTTTAAGTTGGTGATACTATCTAACCTTCTCATTCTCTGCTGCACCCTTCTCTTTTTGCCTTTCCCGGCATCAGGGTCTCTTTCAATGAATCAGCCAAAGTATTGGAGCTTCAGCTTCAGCATCAGTCCTTCCAATGAATATTTAGAGTTGATTTCCTTTAGGGTTGACTGGTCTGATCTCTTTGCAGTCCGAGTGATTCTCAAGAGTCTTTTCCAGCGCTACAATTTGAAAGCATTGATTCTTCAGTGCTCAGCCTTCTTTATGGTCCAACTCTCACATCTGTACATGATGTAGATTATATCTTATATCTACCTATATAATGATGCACCTATCTCTATGTAGATACATAGAGATATCCTATTAAGAAAACCCTGACTAATACAATTTCATTTATAAAATAGCACTTTTAAAAAGACCATCTTAACTCAAATAAAAAGCTACGATGGATACCCAGAGTTGAGTCATTGACCATCACATGTAAATGTCCTTTACCTCAAATGTGTAACTTTGCTTTGCTTCCTTACACAGCAAAAGACCTTCTCAACACTGGAAAGATTGAGGGCGTAAGTCCTGGAGATAGATTTAGCTCGACAGATCTAAACCTGAACTCTGCCACTTGGGAGCTTTGTGGGCAAACTACTTAACCACTCTAGGCTTCAGTTCCCTTGTCTGTAAAATGGGAATAATAAAAATGACTACACTGTAAGAATATTATGAGAAATAATGAGTTAATACAAGTAATTTTAATACAAAGTTTCTGGCACTCAGTAATTGCTTGTCTCAGTTAAGATAGCCTCACTGCAGTGATGACTATCTCATTTTTTTGGGCTGGAAATACTTAAGTAGTCAAGTGGGGCCTTAAGGGAAGCAGGAAAAAAGTCAGTGATATGTCTGGAAGGGAGATAAATGAAATAATTGGAGGACAGAATTAATATCTTTCACAGTTATTATTATTAATAGCATGTATTTATTCATGTCTATACATATTTAATTAGTATTATGAAGTATTGGATCAACTTTCCTTTGCTTCCTTGCTCAGGGCAAAAGACTTAGCATTAGATTGATGCTTTCTGCAGCAAGCATATTCTCCATCTTACTTAGCAGAGATAAGTATGCTTATTAAGAGATGGTACAGCTCCTCCAATAGTTACAGCCCTGAGCTATGAGATCATCAGTCACCAAGAAGATGAGCAGTTTAGCATCTTGAGCTGATATTAAGAAGCTTTCATATGGAAGCAATTACACCCTTGGTGGTGGGGGGAAGAGTTAACATGCAAATATGCAACTATTTACTAGCTCTTGGAGATCATGCCTCCTGCATTTCATTCTGAACTTCTTGCTCAATGTCTTTCAAACTTCCCCTACTAATTTTGGCTCCTCAGAAATAATTCCACCAAGGCAAAAAATTGGCAGTCAAATAAGTTTCATTGGCCATTAGATGACTGTTAACTTGTAATTTTCCATTGCTCTCTTCTCCACTGACTTTCTGTTCTTCACTATATTACTTGAGTAGCGCATAGCATTGACCTTGACATATGATATACATTCACTTATCAAGGGTCAATCCATTAGCTGGATTCCTCCCAGGGAGTCTGAGCTGTGTTAATCAACTTCAGAATGTTATACATGGACACAGTATATTTAAGAAACTTCTAAAAACATGTGCCCAGAGAAATTGCTACTCAGGGAGGGACATACAAAATAGTTTTTATCTTTATTTTCAGATGAATTCCCCTTAAGAGTTTAGGTATATTTAGGTAAGTGATCTCTGTCCTTAACAACCTTGACATTTTTGAATTTTCCTTTTGACTTCCTCAGTGTCTTATGAGTGTGACTACCTGTGCCTCTTGGAAGGCTCACTGTCTCTGAAGGGAGGAGGAATGCAATCCAGTTATGCATTCAGTCAACTTTTATAGAATGCCTACTACATGCTAGATGGAATTTTAAGCAATGGGACACAGTGGTGAACTTGCTGACCAAGCCATCTTGTGAACATTCTGGTGGATAACATAGATAATCCCAAAGAAATTTGGTAAACAGATCGTCTCATTGAAATGAGAACACTTTGGATGTGAAAGAGTAAGATTCAGCATATATTTTGGAGGAAAATCCAGCCTGATGTTTTGCTGGATTGAATGTGGGATGTACAGAGAAAAGTGAGGAGTCAGGATGAATCCCAAATTTTTGTTTTTTGCAACTGGGTAAATGTTAGCTAAAGAGGATGGGTAACTATATCACTGAGGGTTTTCATGCAGAAAAGAAAAAAAAAAGAAATTACTCCAGGTGTCTTGAGCTGAAAGAGGCTTGATAGAGGGAATTGAGAGCTTCCAGAAACCTAGGAAGAGCTGAGGAAACACAAGGTAGGGGAGGTGACCAACAGTGTTCAGTTCTGCCACCACTGTTTGGTCCAGTGAATTTAGGAGCTGTTGCCTCTAACCAGGTATTAGCAAACTACAGGAAACTGAGATGATGCTTGCAGCTGCCCCCATGAGGAACAGTCTCAATGGACCTCCCACAGGTCACTGAAAAGAACTTGTCTGCCAGAGCTCCAATGTCCAACACTGATGCACATGACATAAGAATACATAATTTTTCTCCTTTACCTTTAAAATCTCACACTAGTGCATTTCAGTAACAGAACGCAGCAGTAACCAGAAACGGAAAGGCAGGTGAAACTGGAAGATTAAGTTTCCAGCCTTTTAGCTGATTGACAAAAGGAGGCATCCAGAAGACTTGTGTATCCAACTGCTTAGAGCTCAGGGGAAAGGTGAGGTTGAAAATATAAATCGGAGCCATCAACATACAGATGGTAACTCAAGGAAGGCAATTGGAGAATATTACCTAGGGAATAAATAGAGATTGAGGTGAGGTCCAAGAACAGAGTTCCATATACTTTTGGGAAACTGGGAAACAATGGCATTTGAGAAATGCTCTAGAATAAAGATGGTTGAAATGGGGACCTGAAGTATACTTGAGTGCCTTAAGGAATTCAGTCAAGACTAGGAGAGTGTTAGGGATAGTTAGCGAGTTGGAGACTGACAAGTCCACACTGCAGTATTTAAAATGGACAAGGACTTCCCTGGCAGTCCAGTGGTTATGAATCTGCCTTCCAATGCAGGAGACTTGGGTGTGATCCCTGGTCAAGGAATGAGAAAGGCGGCTTCCCAGGTGGCTCTAGTGTTACGGAATCTGCCTGCCAATACAGGGAACAAAAGAGATTCGGGTTTGATCCCTTGGTGGGGAAGATCCCCTGGAGAAGTAAATGGCACCCTACTCCAGCATTCTTGCCTGGAAAATTCCATGGGCAGAGAAGCCTGGTGGGCTACAGTCCACCGAGCCCCAAAGAATCAGACACGACTGAGTGACTGAGCACATCACACAGAGGGAACTAAGATCCCATCTGCTCCAGGGCCTCAAAGCCCGGGTACCACAACTAGAGAGAAGCCTGCACATTGCAACAAAGGGCCCACACACCGCAGTGAAGAGACCCCGCAGGCCGCAACTAAGACCTAATGCAGCCATAAATAAAAATAAGATAACCAACAAGGACCCACTGTAGAGCACAGGGAACTCTGCTCAGTGTTATGTGGCAGCCTGGACGGGAAGGGAGTTTGCGGGAGAATGGATACATGTATACGTATGGCTGAGCTGCTCTGCTGAGCACCTGATACTATCACAGCACTGCTAATATGTCTGTGTGTGCTGTGTGCTCAGTCGTGTCTGACTCTTTGCCACCCCATGGGCTGTAGTCAACCAGGATCCTCTGTCCATGGGATTCTCCAGGCAAGAATACTGGAGTGGGTTGCCATTTCCTTCTCCAGTTAATTGTCTATACTCCAGCATGAAATAAAAAAGTTTTAAAAAAAAGACTAGGAGAGTGCTTAGAGGTCAGGAAGAGGAGTCGATACCAGCCAGTGAAACTGAGAAGGTGAGAAAACAGTGTGGAGATGTAGTCTTCTGAATGTCTAAAGAGGAGAGAAGGATTATCAGGGTCAAATGCTGATAAAGATGTTAATGAGATGAAGGATGAGACTTTCACAGGGATGTGGTGAGACGGAAGTTACAGGTGATTTCAACCAGGGTGGTTTCCAAAATCCTGAATGAAATGGGCTGGAGGGAGAACTTACTGTGAGAAAACAGTAAAGGTAGCCAATTCTTTGGAGCAGTTTTGATGTAAAGATAACAGAGGAAAAGCGTCGCAATTGAAGGTCGTGTGGAGTGTGGGCAAGTCATGTTTAAAGAAAGGCAACATCAGCGCAGCTTTGTGTGTTGATAAGCATGAAGCAGGACCATGAACTTCAGCTTGAGAATGGAACAGTCAAGACAAATTGATTGGATGGCCATGATAGGATTCGCTATTCTGACTCCAGATAATGCTTGATACTGTAATTTTTTTAAAAGGAAGACATAGAGGTCCATTTCAAATAAATTATTGGATTATTAAATATACACACCAGTGAAATTGAGGAGATGTTTCCAATAAAATGTAAAAAAGACCAATATTCTATTTCATAAATTATTTCTGTAAGTGCTAGAGGCAGTGAATAAAGAATGAATTGTAAAATTATTGGGGGGAAAAGTAGAGGAATGCTTTTTGAAACCTCTTTGCTATCAGATCTTTTCTTATATCACTTTATTTTTATTTTTTGTCTGTGCTGGGTTATGTGGGCTTTTCTCTAGTCGCAGCCAGTGGGGGCTCCTCTCTAGTTTCGGTGTACCGGCTTCTCCTTGAGGTGGCATCCCTTGTTGCAGAGCATGGGCTTCAGAAGTTGCAGCTCCCCAGCTCTGGAGCACAGGCTTAATAGTCGTGGCACACGGGCTTAGCTGCTCCTGGCATACAGGAGATTCCAGGACCAGGGGTCAAACCCACATCCTCTGCATTGGCAGGCAGGTTCTTTTACCATCGAGCCATCAGGGAAGCCCTCCAACCAATCTTAAAGAAAGTCAAGGGCATGAATTTTCAGAGAAGAGGCAGGTGAATTCTTCATTTCACATTATTCTCACTAGTAATGTGGAATGAGAAATCTGCAAAGAATGGTGGAAGTATCAGAAGAAGTGGGTCAGCTGGAGCCAAGGGGCTGTCACTGGGGGCCATGAGTGAGGGTCTTGGTTTTCACCCAGAGGGCTGTGAAGAATCCATTTAATGGGCAAGAGACAGTAGGTTCTTGAATGGGGTGACAAAATGACCCTTTTTGCCAATGTCAGTGGATCCACGTACTGTTTGCTTTCAACAATGTTATAACCCTTGGAAATGAGGGAAGTTCTTTTGGAATAACGTGAATGTTTATACCATGACCTACAGTACCACCTCACAAGGAGTCCATCCAGGTGGCTCTGTGGCAATTCCCTTAAAGCTCCTTTTATTGTTTGTTCTCATTTGTTTCCACAATAGTGAACACGTACTTAATTGCAAAGCTTCCATCCATAAAAATTCTTATCATACCTCATTGCACAGATATCTTTCGTATGTGCTAGGCATTTTCCAAAGCTTAATAAGTCTGCATCTGATTTGCACCATATTATTGAAACAAAAACAGTCTTGGAAATATGCCTCCCTAAAGAGGCTTTAATAAATTACAATAGCTTTTGCAGCTATGTACTGACAATCTTCCTCTTCCTAGTCTCCAGTAAAGTTCTGCTTCCTGTGCTTTTAAGAAAACTTGGCTGTTTAGGTGGGAGATAACAGTTGAAAAATGCTTCTAGAGTTAAGGAGGTAAAAATTAAGACCAGATAAGTTTAAGGGAATGGCTTAGAATGGCTTAAATATTCGCACCAGAGCTCCACAGATAGTGTCAGCAGGATGACCACGTTCTCTAGTGAATCTTCCCTGATGTGATATAATGTTCTTTAATTCCCTTTCTTAACATCTGGGGAACCGCCAAGAGACTCACACTTCTGATTCATCAGCCCTTCACAGTATGTGAAACATCCCTCTGTATGAATTAGTGAACAAGCAGTGACTTCAGAAAAAGCACGGTCGTTCAACACTGAACGTCGAACACTGAACACTGAAGGGAGATAACTGATGTTCATGCTTTCTGGTTTTCTGTAAAGTAGTGGAGAATGACTCTCCTACCCCGAGGCAAAACAGTCATGATTCTTTAGGCTTCTAGGAGGATGGGGGTTTTTCTGGAAACTGCAGTTGTAAAGAGGTGGTGGGTGGTTGGCAATCCAGAGAGATATACAAGCGGGCTCAGAGAAAGGCGTTGGAAGATGCTTTGGAGGAGATAAGATAATCTCAGAAAATGGACAAACATGAGCCAAACAGGAGTGTGTAGGCATACACACACACACACACACACACACCTTGTTAAGAGGTATTAAAGCAAACTGAAGCCGTTAAGTCCCCAGGGCCAGAGCTCTGCACGGGCAATTCTGTTAACTGGAAAGCCTGGTCCTCTGTAGTGTACACCGTTCATGTCCTGGTGGGTACTCGGCTACTGTGCTCTCTTGGTGTCTTGCTGAACTGAAGGATCTTGAGGGCACAGTACACTGAGTTTCTGGACAAATGTTGGTCCCTCAGTCATGTCTGACTCTTTGTGACCCCATGAACTGTAGCCCACCAGGCTTCTCTGTCCATGGGATTCTCCAGGCAAGAAGACTGGAATGGGTTGCCACTCCCTTCTCCAGGGGGGTCTTCCCTACCCAGGGGTTGAACCTGGGTCTCCCACAGTGCAGGCAGATTCTTGACCATCTGAGCCACCTGGGAAGCTTCTGCAGGCTGGGCCCTTATTCCAAGCGTGCTCTTGCACCTCTGCTATTCTAGAAATGTTATAATGTTGCAATTTTATTCCATGTTCAATGATCTAACAAGCAAGAGTACTGAGTTTTGATTCTCCCCTATCAATCCATTGCAGCTGTTGCTGATTATTGGTGTTGATAAATTGTCTTGTTTTCAATTCTGGTTCCATCTGTGGTTTAGTAATACCCATGGGGTTTGGTTTGTGGGGTTCTAAACCCAGCTTTCATTGCACAGCCTCATTCTGTGTGTGGCATGGGCTTCCTCTTCTCTAGATGCCCCACAGCCACAGGACACTCGACAAATGAAACTGGAATGAAAGACACACCTTTCTTTTGCATGTTTTCCTTGCTCTGAAGTACCTAGTAGATAACAGTTATTGTTGCCTCTTTAGAATTAAACCCTCGCTTGACTCTGGCTGCCTTTGAAGCCAAGGTACCCCTTTTCAAGCAGGTGGCTCTGTGCTGAGATGCTGTCATCTTTCTAGACCATTCCGCACTGCAGTGATGCCTTGTGCCGCTGAAAGGAGCAACAGCCCCACCATCTGTGTGACCCTCTGTAGCTTCCCGAGCCCCCCGTGTCCTGGGGTTGCTCTTGGGAAGTCTTGGGCAGGTGGTGCCTACGTGGACTTCACCTGAGTAGATGGACTCAACCAGCTTTCCTTGGCATTCTCTAAGGCAGAGCTTAGCTCTACAAGTACCAAGATGTCCTCAGCTTCATGCCTGTCTTATCAAAATACAGTGACTCTGGCTCACCTTCTAGCATTTTCCCTCTGAAAATAAATTTTCTTAGGGAAGTAGGTTTATGACAACTCTAGAGCAAACCTCGGGAGAAGGCAATGGCCCCCCACTCCAGTACTCTTGCCTGGAAAATCCCATGGACAGAGAAGCCTGGTGCGCTGCAGTCCATGGGGTCGCTAGGAGTCGGACACGACTGAGCGACTTCACTTTCACTTTTCACTTTCATGCACTGGAGAAGGAAATGGCAACCCACTCCAGTGTTCTTGCCTGGAGAATCCCAGGGACGGGGGAGCCTGGTGGGCTGCCATCTATGGGGTCGCACAGAGTTGGACACGACTGATGCGACTTAGCAGCAGGAGCAGCAGCAGAGCAAACCTCAAGATTTTAAATGGGCGATTGTAATACCTTGACTTAGTTCTTACTGTTTAAGTCAGTCCAGCTACCTATTCTCCAGTTTCATTAATTTCATATAATTGAATGAATTCTTCTTGGTCCTTACCCTACCATCAGGATGGATGGAGTGAAGCACCCTACCAGACTTTCAGTGTACCCTAATTATACACCAATCATTCTAGTCCAACAATTTCTGACCTGCACTGCCCACAGGACAGACTCGGCTTTAGTTTCAATGTGAAATCAGTTTCAGTGGAGACATAGAGCATCAGAGGGGTTGTGGTAAGGATCTGAGGAATAACAGTGCACGTGACCAGAAATGAGGAAAAGATCAGAACATCTCTTTAAGGGTGGATTTTTTTTTTTTTTCTAGAAGAAGGAGAAACCTACCCTGATCATCAAGTCAGCAGTTGCGGAAGATAAAATGCTGCTGGGATATATATTTGGAGGGAAACTGAGTCCCCAAGGGAGTCTCCACTGCACTCTCTGGTGCAGGCTGTAGCTTTTTTCAGGAAGGGCTGGAAAAGCAACAGGAATCTTTGGCAAAAGGGGAACATCCTTCCATCCCAGGCTGATGTGGACAAAGGTACCGGCAGAGGCCCAGAAGGTTCAGCTCTCTCCCAGCCCCAGATGCTCTGATGGCAGCGGGTCCCACTGTTCCCTTTCCTTCTGGTTGTTTTACTGGGTGCTGGGGAAAGGCATGAGCACTGGGGTCAAGTCAAGCTCGCTTCAGATCCTGGCTTTGCAGGTACCAGTATAATGACTTCAGACACATGACCCCACTGTTTCCACTACCTGATGGTAGAATGGGATGCTGACGGTAAGTCCCCCCGATTTTTGAGGATTTAATGAGACAACGCATGGGGAATGCTCAGCACGTTGCAATGGAAAATCAGTGAAGTTCCCTCCACTTCCGATCTTGGTCCTCAGTCCCTGATGGTCTCACGAGCAACTGAGGGCACAGCTCAAAAACCTGAATTTGAGAGAGAGAGTTGACTGGGTCTGTTCCTGAGACCATCCAGCTCCTGGTTGAGGGAAGGTCCTTTCAGCCGCTTGTTCTTTAGTCACTCAGTTGTGTCCGACTCTTTGCGACCCCATGAGCTGTAGCCCTCCAGACTTCCTTTCTCCTTCACTATCTCCAGGACTTTTCTCAAACTCATGTCCATTGAATCCACGATGCCATCCAACCACCTCATCCTCTGGCGTCCCCTTCTCCTCCTGTCTTCAATCTTTCCCAGCATCAGGGTCTTTTCCAATGAGTCAGTTCTTTGCATCAGGTGGCCCAAGTATTGGAGCTTCAGCCACTAGGGGGCACCAACTACATGGAAAAGAAAGGGTTGAATTTCAGAGGCTCAGTCCATTGCCCTGAGATGAATGCCATTTAATTTATTCTCTTGGAACAAAGTTTGGGCGTGGTTGATGCTGAGAAGTGCCCACTATTTCTGCTGCGACAGGTGGTGACAGTTTTATGTCGTTTGAAGAGTTTTCCTGGATCCCTCCCGTGTCTAGCTATTGTGGACACTCAAAAAAAAAAAAAAATCTGCATTTTTACTTTCAGTCCTTTTTCTTCTATATTTATGCAACTAAAATAGACAATATTCTTAGTGTGTGAAAGAAACGCGTGGATAAAAGAAGGGTCTTAACATTAAAATGTTTCAGATTTTTTGAGCCAACCAGGTTTATGTCAGACCATTCAATCTGAAGACATATATTTTCTTAGCCCTTTAAATCTGGCTCTTAAGTGGACATAGCTAGTGTACTGTTCCTGAGATATCTAGGAAATCAAAGTGTTTTTCTTATCAGAATTAACACCTCTCTGCATTTGAAGGTAACTAAACCCTGAGAAGCATGAGATGCAATGGGTTTCTGGAATCCACAGCAGAAGGGGACAGAGAGAAAGAGATAGCAATATACCCAGTTAGTCCAGAACACAAAACATGGCCAAGATAGGAAATTTGCTTCCCAGAGTGGGAAAAACTGATGCTCTCCAGTCCCGTTTGGGTAAAGGAGCCTGGATGATTTCTTGGGCATTGATTAAAACTCCTCCAGTATAGCCATGCATTCTCTGCTTCAAAATTCCCTAGGTGTTTGCCAAAACTCCAGGTTCCGGGCCCCACTGCAGAGTTTCTTAATTAGACTCTGGAATGGGCAGCCCAGGAGTATGCAACAAATTCATAGGTGACTTTATAGCTCTTAAGAACTGCTGTGCTAGGGAATAATAATAATTCAAACTCCACTGACATTTAAGGATGTCTCTCTAGGACCTTTGTTCCAGCAAATTTCCACCTTCTAGAAGAATCTTTGAATGCTCTTATTGCTTTGAAAAGAGTCTAATCCAACAGCAGGGCCCTCAGTGATCAGCAGTACTCACCTCGAGACTCTTCACGCTCCAGAATCGTACATGTGGTCGGCACACTGCCAGGGTGGATTCCTCGGATTTGTGATTCCCCGGTGTGTATTCTGAAGGGGCTCTGAGCTGCACACTGGGATCCAGGGCTGTGGTTGTAACCAGATGGATCTCAACTACATGAAGCAATGGTCCCAAGGAGACAGAGGGGTGTGGGTGGGAACTCTGGGTGTGCTGAGGAGCCCCTCTGAGCCTCCAGTGGGCAGAGGCACAGGGCACGGAGGACACGGTGTCTTGTGCTGCTCTCCAGGGAAACTCCACCGGAACACACATCGAGTGCCCACAGGCTCCATTAACGTCTCTCCAATCGTAAGGAAACGGAAACGGAAACGGAGCGGTCGGTCGGAAACTGGTCTTCAAACATCCTGTGTCCGGTTCTGCTTCTGGAAGGCACTTCTAGCGAACCTGGGTGATCAGCTAATCTTCCCTTTAGCCACATTCTGATTTCCAAGCGGTCAAGGAACCAGGGAGCTATTTCACTGGACCTGTGTCCCAGCTGTTTTGCAAAAATAGAAAATCCAGACAAAGCTGAGATGCCTTGAAGAATCGGCACATTGCATACGTTTCTCTAAAAATGCATCTGTGAATCTCTTTCAGTGTGTCCATCTAGCGCTCCGCTTTAGTTTTTATTGAGAAGAAATCAGTCACAGATCTGACAAAATTGTAAGTGAAGGCTGAAGGGCTCACTCTCGGGGTGAGTCTCCTGCTCACAGGTAATTCACTCCTAAGGCAAGGAACTTCTGTCGGGTGTGTGAGTAGAAGGATGCAGGACAGACTTCATCAGGGAGCATGGAACCTGGTGCGGCACACAGGACTCCACACTCACAAGGGCCCTGAGCTTGATGCCGCGCTCTGTGGCCACCATCCTGAGATCCTTAACACTTTTTGAACAGGGGGTACTGTGTTTTTATTTCGTGGTGATCCCCCCAATTTTATAGCCAGTCCTAACAGAATGAATGCAGGGTGGGGGTGTCAAAAGCTCAGGATTTGAAATCAGGCCGACATGGATCAAATTCGGATCTGTCCCACCTTGGATGAGTGATAATGTCTTCTGGTCCCGGGTGCTCCTATGTACACAATAGAATTACTAAACCTGTGGGGGACTGGTGTGTAGACTAAGCTCATCTAGTGTATGTCTGTGCTTGGTTCTGGCACCAACCCAATCAACACAGATAATCCCCCCTCCTCAAATAATGTAAATATTTTAAATGCACCTAGTTCTTGAAATGTATGGCAAATAAATACAGAACAAAGTATGTATTTCTTGAGTAGCTCTTACAAGTACTACCCCCAAAGTCCATGTTTATAAAATATTATTTTTGCTAACTTGTAAGCCCAAGGAAGTCAGTGAAATAAGATAAGACTGTGAGTAATGAATCAGAGGCTTGTCAACTTATGTCCATAGGCACTTCTCATTGAGGAACTCCAGAGCCATCTTCTATGATATCCAGAGGCTGAGCCTGGTCCAGTCTCCAAACATCCAAGAATAAATGTGGATAAATGGGCTTCCCAGATAGCTCAGTGGTAAAGAATCCACCTGCCAGTGCAGAAGACATAAGAGACGTGGGTTCAATCCCTGGGTTGGGAAGATCCCCTGGAGGAGGGCATGGCAACCCACTCCAGTATTCTTGCCTGGAGAATCCCCATGGACAGAGGAGCCTGACATGGGGTTGCAAAGGGTCTGACACAACTGAGTATCTGAGCACAAATGAGTAGAAGAGAAAGCAGACCACTTGGGAGTGGAGGCATTTCCATTTGTTTTAACAGTGTGATCTTTTAACAGAGAAGTTGTTAGGAGGTGGGGCCTCAGCCTTGGCTTCCCTACTCACTAATGATCTTGACCAGTTCCTTAAACATCTGGGCTTCAAGTTCTTTATCTGTAAAATAGGAAGCGCCAGGGTCATGAAACCTGCACAGTATGGGAAGGAAGAGGAAATCCACTTACAACAGGTGGCCACTTGCTGTGCACTGCATGGTGGTTTACAATTGAGAGGTGTTACCTCTCTGCAGTAGTTCCACACTCGTGACCAGGGACCCGTTGGGAGTGTTTTAATTATTAATTATTTTCTTAAATTGGAGGATATTTGCTTTATGATGTTGTGTTGGTTTCTGCCATACACAAACAAAGCAACTGACAAAGGATTGATCTCCAAAATATACTTGCAGCTCAACATCAGAAAAATAACCCAATCACAAAACGGACAGAAGACCTAAACAGACATTTCTCCAAAGAAGACATGCAGATGGCCAACAGACATGTGAAGAGATGCTCAACATCGCTCATTATTAGAGGAACACAAATTAAATCTACAGTGAGGTATCACACCTATCAGAATGGGCATCATCAAAAAACAAATCAACAAATAATAAACGTTAGAGAGAATATGGGGAAAAGGCAATGGCACCCCACTCCAGTACTCTTGCCTGGAAAATCCCATGGATGGAGGAGCCTGGTGGGCTGCAGTCCATGGGGTCGCTAAGAGTCAGAGACGACTGAGCAACTTCACTTTCACTTTTCACTTTCATGCATTGGAGAAGGAAATGGCAACCCACTCCAGTGTTCTTGCCTGAAGAATCCCAGGGATGGGGGAGCCTGGTGGACTGCCGTCTATGGGGTCGCACAGAGTTGGACACGACTGAAGTGACTTAGCAGCAGCAGCAGCAGAGAGAATATGGAGGAAAAGGATCTGTTTTAATCTCAGGACTTACCTATGTGCTCAGAGGCACTCGGACTCTCCCCCTTTGCCCTTGCCTTCCCCCTCCTCCCCCTCCTCTGCCCCTCCTCCCCCTCTTTCCCCCACTTCTTCCCCTCCTCCCACTTCCTCCTCCCCCTCCTCCCTCCCCTTCCTCCCTTCCTATTTCCCCCTCACTCTCATCCTCTCCCTTTTTCTCTTTACCTAACTATCTGGGGATCTATTCTTTTGGCACAATTTTCACTGTCTCAATTTGGCCATTTACAAATTATAAATGAAACAAAAACCTACAACTTCGAGCGCTGTTCTTAGAATTTTAGGAAAGAGTTGTTTTTAAGTGTAAGAGACTATATTATCCAATTTCATTTTTTCCCCTGGGTTTAGGGGCCAGTTAAGAACATGGGAATAGTGAAAACCTGTGCTGAGCTTCACACAATGTGGTCACTGTAATAGCTACTAACCTTGTGTGTCTGCCACAATCTTGGGACTTTCATGATTTGTACCCTGCTCCTCTCATCCTAGTAATGCTGTGTGGCCAAATATAAGATCTCTAGGCCTAGAGAGAGCAAGTAACTCACTAAAAACCCTGTAATTAAGAAGTAGCAGAGTTGGACTGTGAAGAAAGCTGAGCACTGAAGAATTGATGCTTTTGAACTGTGGTGTTGGAGAAGACTGTTGAGAGTCCCTTGGACTGCAAGGAGATCCAACCAGTCCATTGTAAAGGAGATCAGTCCTGGGTGTTCATTGGAAGGACTGATACTGAAGCTGAAACTCCAATACTTTGGCCACCTGATGAGAAGAGCTGACTCATTGGAAAAGACCCTGATGCTGGGAAAGATTGAAGGCAGGAGGAGAAGGGGATGACAGAGGATGAGATGGCTGGATGGCATCACCGACTCGATGGACATGAGTCTGGGTGAACTCTGGGAGTTGGTGATGGACAGGGAGCCCTGGAGTGCTGCAGTCCATGGGATCGCAAAGAGTCAGACACGACTGAGCGACTGAACTGCACTGAGCTGAACTGAGACTTCACTTGGTATGATCCTCTCAAGGTCCATCTGTGTGCCTGCAGATGGCTTTATTTCATGCTTTTTCATGGCCAAGCAATATTTCAATGTGTATCTGTGTGTATTGAATCTTCTTCATTCCTCTGTCAGAGAAAGACTAATATCCTATGATATCACTTATGTGTGGAATCTAATTTAAAGTGACACCAATGAGCTTACTTATAGGACAGAAACAGACTCACAGATCTCAAAATCAAACTTATGGTTACCAAAGCAGACGTGTTAGGGGAAGGGATAAATTAGTAGTTAAGATCAGCATATACACACTAGTCTATATAAAAGAATCAACAAGAACCTACCGTACAGCACAGGGAACTCTATTTAGCATTCTGTAATAACCTATATGGGAAAATCTGAAAAAGAATGGATATGTACATATGTGTGTGTGTGTGTGTGTGTGTGTGTAACTGATTTGCTTTGCCATACCCCTGAAGCTAACAGAATATTGCAAATCAACTATACTTCAGTTTTAACACAAAAGAAATAGCAGAGCTGGCATTTGGGCTAGGTTTTCAGAGGTCAAGGCTGCTCCCTGCAAATAGAAGGCATTAGGAATGGCACCCTCTGTCTGTGACTCCACAGCTGCTCTGGGGCCTCCTGCTTCCCCGCTTTCCCATATGTCTTGGATCTATTTCTACTTTGCCTCTCCTTTGTCTTTTAGCTTCTACCTTGGCCTCACCAGCACTGCCCTCTAAGCTGAAAATCCTGCTGTGCCCTGATGGTTGAAAATCTGAAAGCATCCTTTGCCTTGCCCAGGACAGAAGGAAATGACAGGAAGAAAATACCTCACTGACGGGTGAGATGAGATGGTGTTTGAGCTGGTCCATTCAAATCACTGAGCGTCTGGCCCCAGGAGAAGAGACCTGGAGGAGAACAGATAGAATTGCGGTTCTGTTTTGCATCTCAGAAATAGTTTTTCCAGAGGGACCACATCCTAATTCTGTTTTATCAGAGCCAGTCCTTCCTGATGGGTTGTTGTTAAGTAATGAGGTCAAGTAGGATCCTCTGTTGAGGACCCACCCAAAGTTGAACAGGGTCTGGGCTCAGAGTTCTTTGGGAGAAGGATTGTGAGAACCTTCCGATGGAGAAGTGTGAATTACAAGCTTGATTTTGGCTCTGCTGTGACTGCATACATTGTTATAGCCAAACACTCCAGGAAACCAACTCACTCAGGACAGCGTGGATTGTGGAGGGCTATTACATCAGCAGGACCGAGGCAGGGTCTCCCCTTTCGCCAGGGACCCGGATAGACATTTGTGAAAATCTTATATACCTTAAGTGTACTGCTCAAGCCCACATCCCCAAATTCCTTAAACCTGGCCTGGAAAGTGTTGAAGGGAGATACAATCAGGTCACAGCCATGATTCATAATCAGAAGGGTCCGCTGGTTACATGTTGCAACCTACAGCAATGGTGCCATACAGATTACAAAGGAGACTGACTACACAGGGGATTCTTACGTTCTTTCTGGCGAAGGGAACTCTTGGTGTGGAATCTGGTGTCTCTCAGTCTGGGAGGCCTGTTCGGCCGTCGGCATGTAATCTCCATGGCTCCCAGGCACATACTCCAAAACTCACTGGGAATGTAAGATGGAGTTTCCCTCTTTTTCAAGATGGAGTTAGCTCGGCCAGCTCCTTTCCTCCTTCAACATGACCAGATACATTGTCAAGGGATTTGCAAGTGGGAAACAGTGGAGATGCAGAAGACCATTTCCTAGAGAACAGACAGAAGATAGTAAAGACACTAAAGGCAGATGGAAAGGGAATAGAAAAGACTGTCTCACAGATACAGTGGTCTCAGAAGAAGAGCAGAAATAGTCACCTTTATTCATCTGTAAGCCAGGCTGGGAGCCAGATGGTCGGATCCACCCTGCAGACCCCCCTCCTCTCCCCACATCACACTTCTAGCCTACAGGTGACCTGCATCCCATCCTTGATAACAGAACAAGGACAAAGAGCTGGGACAGCCTCTGGAGCCCGCATGGCCCGGGCGCCTGACCCAGGCAGGCTGCTCGTGTGCCGACTCCCAGCCTTCTGGCTTTCTGGTTTTTTTTCCTCCTGGGCCATCTGTTTCTCACCTGCCTGAAGGCTGCAGCCTGGTTTCCATCTGGTCAGCTTGCCAACAACATGGGAAGCGGAATATGACACATGGCGATCCGTGGAAAGACAGGAACCAACAAGGTTTCAAAGTTGATCATCCGCAGATTTACTGGCAATTAGAAAATTTGGCTCCTTTTAATTTATTTTCATCTGCTTGCCGAAAGTGATCGATTGTATTAAAGCAGTGAATTCCTTACATGTTTTGCTTGCCAAGTCAGCTGGAGTCCAGATGGTGATGTTGACCTTGTGAGAGGAACACATTCTTCCCAGGAATTGTATATTCAAGGAAGAGTCAAACCTCTTGCCCACTCATTGGGAGACTTGGACTTTTATTTTTTTTCTTTTGAAAAATCACAGACATGTCACACACGGCCAACTTAAAAACAGTCATGACCTAAAAGTTGAGAGTTATGTTTTACTCGGTGGGAATTTTTAGGACTTCAAGCCTGGGAGACAGCATCTAAAGTAACCCTGAGAGAATTGCTCTGAGGAGCTGGAGGCGGGGGAGGAGTTGTGTTATACAGAGGTTTACAGCAACAGGCAGGTGTGTAACTGGGAAGGTTCATCTTGAAGTTATGCCAGATCTGCTTCTGTGACTTTAACCCGCATCTTGCCACTTTTGTTACTGGTGTTATTGTTCGGTCGCTCAGTCATGTCCAGCTCTTTGTTAACCCCAAGGACTGCAGCATGCCAGGCCTCCCTGTCCATCACCAACTCCCAGAGTCCACCCAAACCCATGTCCACTGAGTTGGTGATGCCATCCAACCCTCTCATCCTCTGTCGTCCCCTTCTCCTCCTGCCTTCAATCTTTCCCAGCCTCAGGGTCTTTTCCAATGAGTCAGTTCTTCGCATCAGGTGGCCAAAGTATTGGAGCTTCAGCTTCAGCATCAGTCCTTCCAATGAATATTCAGGACTGATTTCCTTTAGGTTGGACTGGTTGGATCTCCTCGCAGTCCAAGGGACTCTCAAGAGTCTTCTCCAGCACTCAGTTCAAAAGCACCAATTCTTCAGTGCTCAGCCTTCTTTATAGTCCAACTCTCACATCCATACATGACCACTGGAAAAACCATAGCCTTGACTAGATGGACCTTTGTTGGCAAAGTAATGTCTCTGCTTTTCAATAAAATAAAGTCCTGTTGTCATCATTAGAGAGTTGAGATCTTGTACCCTCTGACAGAGAGTCTTCACAGAAGGAGAGCAGTCCCTTACACTTGCGTCAGCTCCCTTCCCTGAAGGCACGGCAGCCACACGGCAGCTTTCTGCCCTTGAGGTGCTCACTGAAGGGGCCATTACCTCAGCACCCAGGGGACCCCTGGCATCTCATAGAGGCCAGGACTCCGTGAACCTCCGGAAGCCCTGACAGGCGTGTGGAGACTTTCCCTGCTCCTCGGGTCCACTGAATACTGAGTGTGTCCTTTGCCAAATCATGAGAGGGAAAGAAGAAGAAAACTGTGATCCTGAAACTGAACTTTGGACCACTAGGATTTTCCAGTTTTCCGGAAAAAATGAAGTGGCAGAACCAGCCAGTGGCCGAGGATGGTTTCTTTCTCTGCTGGATGCTGTTAGGCACTATTAGGTACCAGAGGAGGGTCCTGGAGACCCTTTCCCAGCAGGGGTTGGGCGTTCTGGGTAAAGATAGACCCTGGAAGGAACCTCATGCCAATTATTATGAAAAATGACGAAGGGATTCAAATAAATCTAACCGTCTCTGTGCCAAGCAAGTACACATCTATCTGTTAGGCACCTTCTTATGATGGAAATGCCTTGTGTTTTTATCAATCAGATTCTAATTCAAGGAAGATGTCATTTCACGTGAACTCTATCATATCACAGACTCCAGGGGTTTCTGGCTAAGAATCAAAATATGCACCCAGATTTCTTCGTTCTCGTGTTCTTTTTCTTGGTGGCTCAAGGATACAGAACACCCTTCCTTACACCTCCACTCTGTGTCTTTGCAGATTTGGAATAACGAGAGTTGGACTCTTGCTTTTTTCTAGGGTCTGTAGCAAATGCTTAATACTTTTTTTTTTTTTTTTGGACCATGCTGTGCAGCATCTGAGATCTTAGATCCCAAACCAGGGGTTGAACCAGTGCCCCCTGCAGAGGAAGTGCAGAGTCCTAACCACTGGACAACCTGGGAAGTCCCTGATTAATGCATCTTAACTCACATGGTTCTCAGAGCAAAGATGCCATATTGGTGCTGATGTTGTTATTCCCATTTTACAGATGAGTATGCTGAGGCTCAGAGAGGTCAGTTTCCCTGAGGTCACAGGCTACTATGTGAGGATTCAGGGTTTGAACCAAGGCCATCTAGCTCCAGGGTCTGTGACCCTAAACATGTTGCTGTGCCCTCCTTGAGATGGTAGGCAAGGCTTCTCACCTGTGCATGGTTTTGTACTGAGCGGGTGTCAGTTAGCTCTATCTAAAGATGCATTTTGTTGTCACACCTGGACAGGAGTTATTGGCTTCTAAAGAGTAGTGATCAGAGATGCTGCTCAGCACCCTACAATGCGCATCACAGCCCCACGTCAAAGAATCACCTGCCCCAAAGTGTCAGTGTTCCTGAGGTTTTGATGATGAGAACCTTGATGACGAGAAAACACGGGACCCATGCATGGGCATAAGAGACACGTAGATAGTAAAAGCTATCCATTGTCTGTCTCTGTCCGTTGGCTGTCTCTCATCCATCTGTCTATCTACATCCTCCCTCTGCTCTCAGACCACAGCTGAAAGGGCTAGTCTTTTGAAAGGCCCTTTAAAGTATTCATTATTTTGGAAGCCTTTACTTTGTATGAAAGAGTTAGAGAGCCAAGTGAGTTTCAAGTTATTTTTCCTTGAAAATACAGTATGTACACACACACACACGTGTTTGGCTCCGTTTCAGTTCCTGTGGACTTTCCCTTTGGCTATGGAAAGTCCACATCTTTCCCTAAGATCTTGTACCTGGGACTGTGTCCCCAGCCAACCTTTGAGAAGAAAAGTCCTGGGTCAGGACAGGCCATCTGGGGACTATGTTCCCACAGTTATTCCAACTACATCCACCTTACACTCCACATCGCATGAGCAGCCCATTGGTACATATGCATATTGCTGTTGCTGTTGCTAAGTCGCTTCAGTCGTGTCCGACTCTGTGTGACCCCATAGACGGCAGCCCACCAGGCTTCCCCGTCCCTGGGATTCTCCAGGCAAGAACACTGGAGTGGGTTGCCATTTCCTTCTCCAATGCATGAAGGTGAAAAGTGAAAGTGAAGTCACTCGGTCCTATCCGACTCCAGTGACCCCATGGACTGCAGCCCACCAGGCTCCTCCATCCATGGGATTCTCCAGGCAAGAGTACTGGAGTGGGGTGCCATTGCCTTCTCCGACGTATGCATATTAGTATTATATTATTACACTTTACGTATCACACTAACACATGCTACATATTCAGCATTTACACGCTGCACAGTATATTAATGTGCAATGCATAGCACACTAGTACATACTACATGTTACATTAATACACATCACATGTTTCACTGGTAACCTATTATATATCACAGGATTAATACATTCCACATTACATGAAAGCACATTGTGCGTTGCATTAATAACACACTGCACGCTATGCTAAAACCCAGTGGCTCAGTGGTAAAGAAGCCACCTGCAATGCAGCAGACACCGCAGGAGCCAAGAGTTCAATCTCTGGGTTGGGAAGATCCCCTGGAGAAGAAAATGGCAATGTACTCCAGTACTCTTGCCTGGAAAAATCTCATGGGCAGAAGAGCGTGGCGGACTACAGCCCATGGGGGTCACAAACAGTGGGACATGACTTAGTGACTCAGCAACACCATCCTGTATCGCATTCCTCAATGATGCATATTGCATATTACATTATTGACACCTTCTGTATTAACACTCTCCATACTACATTAAAACATATTTCATATTATATTAATATGTCCCCCTTGGTCCCTGGCTAAAGGAGGTGTTAGTTGTTTAGTCGTGTCTGACTGTGGCCCCATGGACTGTAGCCCGCCAGGCTCCTCTGTCCATGGGATGCTCCAGGCAAGAATACTGGGGTGGGTTGCCATTTCCTTCTCCAGGGGATTTTTCCTGATCCAAGGATCGAAGCTGCATCTCCTGCATTGGCAGGAGGGCTCTTTACCACTAGCATCACCTGGGAAACCTGGGCTAGAGGAAGGTCCATCCTTTTTGAAATCCACAGCTCTGGTATTTCTGGTCAGCTCCAGTTCTGGTTGTCACGCAGCTGGTGTAGATGGATCTGGTTGCTCGGAGCCGACAGCTCACAAAGAGCAGCTCCCCCGGGTGGTCTGGCTCTCACAGTCTGAGAGTGCACAGCTCTCCCCCCTCCACGCTGTCTCCACCCGACACATGCCCTGTGTTGTGTCTGCCCAGCGGGACCTGTCCTTTGCATTCTCTCCCCCCAGCTGCTCTCCTGGAGTTCACACCCTTGGCTCACACCCTTGGAGACAGGAGGATGGGTATCAGTCCCGCCCCCACCCCTAGGGCTGGCCCAGGTACCCCACGGGGCTCACCACAGCCTAGCAGGCACCACCAAGGGAGCCCATGTGATGAAAATGACAAAGTCTCTCCCTGAGAGAGCTTAGGATCTAGCTGCAGAGGGAGTTAGAGGTAAGTCTTTAATAAAAAATACCCATTAATTAATTATAACTGAGGACAGTGCTGCGTTAGATCTGGCTGGGAAAAACCATTGTTGGTTCCAGGTCTGGTTCCAGCATCACTTGGTGCTGGGTTTCGGGAAGCTTGCCCGGCTCCTCCCTCCCTCTTGGATCATTCTGTCTCACACCCTCTCTCTGCTCCCCTTTGTCCCTCCTGCAGTGGGCTGCTGTGGGTGCTGTCCAGGCCTCAGATGGGTGAATCTGAAAAGTAAAAGATGCTTAAAGCCTTTCACTTCATAGAGCCTCCTTGGCCCCTGAAAGCAAATATATAAGTGGGCATGTGGGAGGGGGCACTTGCTTTACAGCCATGCAGTAATATGTCCTACTTGGGTAGAGATCACCCAAGCATCTATTGAAGGCCTCCTCTTGCTAGACAGAAGACTGCAAGCACTGGTTTATGCTGCTCCCCTGAAGTCCCCACCAAGATCTCAAAGTTTAGCAAAATTCAAGCGTGGTCCCTGCAGTGCAATGAGACTGAGACACGAGGGAAAGGGGCAGGAACAACCCTTAAAAGAATGAGAGAGCCCCAGAACCGACAGAAGCTGATTAGCTAAAGGAGATTAGTCCTGAATATTCATTGGAAGGACTGATTCTGAAGCTAAAACTCCAATACTTTGGCCACCTGATGTGAAGAGCTGACTCACTGGAAAAGACCTGATGCTGGGAAAGATTGAGGCAGGAGGAGAAGAGGGCGACAGAGGATGAGATGGATGGATGGCACCACCTACTCAATAGACATGAGTTTGAACAAACTCCGGGAGAGGAAGGACAGAAGCCCCGGTGTGCTGCTGTCCATGGGGTTGCAAAGAGTCAGACATGACTTACTGACTGAACAACATCAACAATGAACAACACAGAGTTACTAAGATGAATAAAGAAGCCTGCCTTGCCTGAAATCCCTTTTCCCCTAGCCATCCCACAGTAGTTTTTTCCTGTCATTATGCCGCTGATTGAGAAAGCCTGGCTGTGACTACTTAGCTAAGCAATACCCAAGGACTTTGTCATATCTTGATTCATAGCATATGTTACCATGTTTTACTGATATTAATTAAACATATACCTGACTCCTTCTAACTAAGATCATGGCATCTGACTCATTGGAAAAGACCTGATGCTGGGAAAGATTGAAGGCAAAGGAGAAGGGGGCAACAGAGGATGAGATGGATGGATGGCACCACCTACTCAATAGACATGAGTTTGAACAAGCTCGAGGAGAGGAAGGACAGAAGCCCCGGTGTGCTGCTGTCCATGGGGTTGCAAAGAGTCAGACATGACTTACTGACTGAACAACATCAACAATGAACAACACAGAGTTACTAAGATGAATAAAGAAGCCTGCCTTGCCTGAAATCCCTTTTCCCTGGCTATCCTATTATAGTTTTTTCCTGTCATTATGCCGCTGATTGAGAAAGCCTGGCTGTGACTACTTAGCTAAGCAATACCCAAGGACTTTGTCATATCTTGATTCATAGCATATGTTACCATGTTTTACTGATATTAATTAAACATATACCTGACTCCTTCTAACTAAGATCATGGCATCTGACTCATTGGAAAAGACCTGATGCTGGGAAAGATTGAAGGCAGGAGGAGAAGAGGGCGACAGAGGATGAGATGGATGGATGGCACCACCTACTCAATAGACATGAGTTTGAACAAACTCCGGGAGAGGAAGGACAGAAGCCCCGGTGTGCTGCTGTCCATGGGGTTGCAAAGAGTCAGACATGACTTACTGACTGAACAACATCAACAATGAACAACACAGAGTTACTAAGATGAATAAAGAAGCCTGCCTTGCCTGAAATCCCTTTTCCCCTAGCCATCCCACAGTAGTTTTTTCCTGTCATTATGCCGCTGATTGAGAAAGCCTGGCTGTGACTACTTAGCTAAGCAATACCCAAGGACTTTGTCATATCTTGATTCATAGCATATGTTACCATGTTTTACTGATATTAATTAAACATATACCTGACTCCTTCTAACTAAGATCATGGCATCTGACTCATTGGAAAAGACCTGATGCTGGGAAAGACTGAAGGCAGGAGAAGGGGATGACAGATGATGAGATGGTTGGATGGCATCACCAACTCAATGGACATGAGTTTGAGCAAATTCAAGGGAGACAGTGAAGGACAGAGGAGCCTGGTGGGCTACAGTCCATGGAGTTTCACAGAGCTGGACACAATTGAGCAACAAACACTTTCACTTTATTTTGTTGTTAAGTTATATATTACTCCATTTTCTCATTTTCTGCATTCTTGATGCTGTGGCCTCTGGGGACATGTAGGTTGGAGAGGATTGTCTCCTCAGTTCAGTTCAGTTGCTCAGTTGTATCGACTCTTTGCGACCCCATGGATTGCAGCCCGACAGGCTCCTCCATCCATGGGATTCTCCAGGCAAGAATACTGGAGTGGGTTGCCATTTCCTTCTCCAATGCATGAAAGTGAAAAGTGAAAGTGAAGCCAATCAGTCGCGTCCGATACTGCTTCATGGATTGCAGCCCGACAGGCTCCTCCATCCATGGGATTCTCCAGGCAAGAATACTGGAGTGGGTTGCCATTTCCTTCTCCAATGCATGAAAGTGAAAAGTGAAAGTGAAGTCATTCAGTCGTCCGACTCTTTGTGACCCCATGGACTGTAGCCCGCCAGGCCTCTGTCCATGGGATGCTCCAGGCAAGAATACTGGAGTGGGTTGCCATTTCCTTAGGCCTTTAACCTCTGAGCCACCAACCATTGCTCTAAAACACCTCATCAAATCCTCCTGGGTTGAGACACACAGATTTGGGGAAGGAGGCCCCATATCCCATTTTGTCTTGCAAAGCAATAGAGCTCTTCTTTTCTACTTCACCCAAAACTCTGTTTCTGAGAGGCAACTCAGCACAGGTGTACAGAGGCTGAAGTTTTGGCATCACGATGGGAGGGTGGAATCTGTTCCCAGCAGTCCTGTTAGCACCTCTGCCAGGTAGGATTGTGACGGAGAAGGGAAAAGAGTGTATGCTCACCCCAACTGCACTGCTCAGCCATCAGCTACCCCAGGCCACGTTTCTTCTCACCAGGAAGTGGGCAGGACACATGACTGGTCCTCGCAGCCTCATTTCTGTGCTGTCCAGGGTTTTGCTGGCCTGGGGTGAAAAAGACCTTTCCAGGCTGGCCCATTTTTGGAAGAGTCCTCCCCCCCGGGCCTTTTCCCCCCAGGGCTTGGGAGCTTTTGGCCCGTCTCCACATTTCTAGAACCCTCCGGAAAACCAGCCTTCTCTCCAAAAAAAAAAGAGCCATGACCTATATCCTGGGAGAAGCGGGAAAAAAGCAAAAACACGGAAGGTAAATGCCCACCCCGGGGGAGGGGGAAGGCCTAAAAGGGAAAAAATTCCCCCCCCAAACTGTTTTGGGTGAGGGGTTCCAATGTCGGGGGAAGCCCAAGTTTAATCAGGGCCCCGGCCCCCTCTTTGATGATAATCCTCTAAAGGTATGTGGCGCTCCCCATCCCAAGGGACAGTGGCCCCCCAAATGCTTTTAGTGGTTGTTCGGGAAAGGGACCACCCCCAGGCCCAGTGGGGTTTAAAAGGGGTCATAGATTCGGGGGGGCATTACAGCGGGAAAAAAAAAAAAAGCCCTTTGGGAATTAGTCAACGGGACATTTGGGGGAAAAATTTTTTTTAAAGCCCAAACATTTTTCAAGCCCAAAAATATTTATTCACTTATTCTCTCAATCCCCTAGGCACAGGGAAAATTTTTATTAAACCACAGATAAAAAACCAAGGCACAGAAAGATTTGGTCACACACCCAAGAAAAACATTTTAAGTAATAAACCCCTTGTGTTTTCTAAAGCCAATACCAAGGTCACAGCCGGGACAGAAAGTCAACTGCCCTTACCCAAAAAAGGGGTGGCCAAAAATTTTGGAGATTTTGGGTTTAAAAGACCCAAAACCTCCTTCCCCCCCAAATTTCCAAATACTTTTTTTTTCCCAAGAACTCACTTAACACAAATGTATAAAATAGCATCATTTATGGGCATTGGGCCCTTTCCCAGGTGGTGCAACCCGGGAAGAATCCACCCCAAAAGGGGAGACACACCCCAAAAAACCCCGAAACCCGGGGCAGGAAGGGGGCCTGGAGGAGGAAATTTTGGGAACACACCCAGTATTGTTTCCTGGGAGTTCCATGGACAGAGGGTCCTGGCGGCCACAGTTCGAAAAAGGCGGAATTGGACAAACCGGGAACTGAACATGCAGGCACCTGGGGACACTGGGTTTTAAACTTAGGCTTTCCCTGCTGACTTGCTTCTGTCATAACCTGGGAAAGGGTATTTTCTTTCCAACAGAATCCCTTTGGGACAGTTCATTTGCTGGAAAACTTTTCCTTTTCCGGGAAAAAAACTTGGAAAAATAAAATGGTTGGGGTTACCTAACAGATGGGAAATCCAAAAAAGATGTGGGTCAGGCACTTTAGTCATTTCAATTTCCCTTTTTATTCCATGGGGTTTTAGCCTCCCGGGCCTCCCGTTGGGGTTTTTTAGGGAAAAATACTGGGGGTATTTCCCCCTTTCCCGGTGGATGCCACGGATTGGGGCAAAGAAAACCCCCTACCTTAGAGCAATTATTTACTGATGAGCCACCTGGGAAGTCCGGGAAAAGGGGGGAACCGGGGAAAACCCATTTTGGCTCCCCCCTCCCTCCGCCAGAGGGAGTGGGTTTAAAAGAGGGGCTGAATAGTGCCCCCGGGCTCCCTGTCTGGAACTCCTACAAAGGGGGGGCCCAGATTCAAAATCTGGGGCCCGGGGGAGGTCCCAGGCACAAACCGAATTTGGAAAATCTTCCTCCTCCATAACCCCAGATATGCAGATGACACCACCCCTTTTGGCAGAAAGTTTTAAGAAGAACCAAAAAGCCACTTGATTAAAGTGGGAAAACGAAATTTAAAAAGTTGGTTAAAACTCAATTCAAAAACCAAAATCACATCTGGTCCCATCAATTTTATGGCAAAAAATGGGGAAAAAAAGGGGAAAAGTTAGATTTTTTTTTGGGGCCCCAAAAACACTGCAGATGGTACGAAGAAATTAAAAAACGCCTTTCTCCTTGGAAGAAAAGTTTCAAAAATGGACAGCAAATTTAAAAACAGAGACATTTCTTTCCCAAAAAGGTCCGCTAGTCAAAAAATATGGTTTTCCCGTGGTCATTTTGGGTGTGAAGTTGGGCTTAAAAAACGAGCAACGAAGGGGGTTTATGTTGGGAAATGTAATTGAAAAAACCCTTTAGGTCCTTGGGCTGGGGGAAAGCCAAATAAGTTCTAAAAGATTAGCCCCAATTATTCTTTGGGAAGAACTGTGTTAAAGAAGCGGGAAACCCCAAAAAATTTTTGGACCTGATGGGAAGAACTGATCATTGGAAAAGACCGGATGTTGGGAAAGACTGAAGGAGGAAAAGGGGGATGACAGATGATGAGATGGTTGGATGGACCACCGGCTCAATGGACATAAAATTTTTAAATGAGCTCGGGGAAGCAGTAAAGGAAAAGGAGGTTTGGCGGAGTCCAGAAGGGTTAAAAGTTTCGAGACGACTGAGCAAAAAAACTGTACGGGAACGAACACCTCCTTGGGGAAAGGGGAAGGAGGGGGACGGGACCACAGTTTTGAAACCAGCCCCCCCAAGGTCCCAGTCCCCTAAAAAGAGCTTGTTTTTAGGACTGCCCCAAAACCTAAAAAAAAGGGGGGTTAGGTTCAATCTGGGAATAGCTAAAACAAACCTAGACAGTGTTTCAAAAGCAGAGAATCACTTTGCAAAAGGTTTGAAAATAAAAGTTATGTTTTTTCCTTTAGTCATATAGAGAGGGGAAGGGTGGGACCAAAAAAAGGCCCGAGGCAAAAAAGATATTTTCATCGGGTGCGGGAAGACTCCGGGGTCCCTTAAAACAGAAAGGGGGAGATCAAGCCGGGTCAATCCAAAAATTAACCCCCTGAATATTCAGGGAAGGACTGTTTCGGGAAGCAAAACCCAAACTTTCCCACCTGATGTGAAGAGCTGACTCACGGGAAAAAGCCCCTGATGGGAGAAAGATTAAGGAAAGGGAAAAGGGGGAACAGGGATGAGATGGTTAGATAGATCACACTCAAGGGACAAGAATTTGAGAAAGTTTTGGGATATAGTGGGGGACAGTGGGGTTTGGGTCCAGGGTCCCAAGGGGGGGAGAGGGACACAATTTAAAACCCCTTAACAACAACAAAATCAAAGTTTTTTTGAAACTCCACAAAATTTTAAATTTTGGCCCAGATAACCCTTTGCCTTGGGGGGCAGGGGGCACCCCGGCCGTATGATGCTATTCCTGGCCTCCCCCAGATACCAGGAAGTTCTTTTTAACGGGGAAAAAACCCCAGAAAATGCCAGAATTCAAAGAACCCTTTAAGAAAATTCCCTGATTGAAAAATCAGATTAAATCTGAAAAACCCCAAAAAGTCAAAATAAGAGATAAAAAAAAAAAGGTTTGGGAATTGAATTCAATCCTCCTGATCTCTGGACTGGGTTCAGCAAGCCTTTTTTCCCCAAATTTGAGAAGCCATAAAATTTACCCCCAGAGGGGTTAAAGGGAGGGAGCAGGAGATTTTTGCCATTTAAAAAGGGTTTAAAAAATTCTTCAAAAAATAAAACCAGCTTTTCTCTAGCCTTCAATATTCTTCATAGGAGATTTCAGAATCAGCCAAAATAAAAAGTTTAAAGTTTTGGAAAAGCAGCCCCAGTGGGGCCCTGGATTTTGGGAAGCAAAGCTCAGGAAAAAAATTTTTCAAATTTCGGGGACAAAAAAGACTTTTTTGCAAAAGAATACCCCCACTTTCCATTTTCCTTTCCCTCCCCCTTTAAAACTTTCCCCAGCAGCTCAAACCTAAAAATTTGGCCCATTATTCAAATCAGTAAATTTTTGTATTAGGGGATTTAAATGCCAGACTCCTTTTATCCTTTTTTCTCACAGAGATTGCTCAAATGTCCATTGAGCCGGATCCCGTTTAACCATCTTATTTTCTTTTCCCTTTCCCCTTTTTCATTTTTCCTTAAGCATCAGGTTTTTTCCAATGAGTTGTTTTTTGCATCGGGACCCGTTTTGGGAAAACTTTAATTCAGCATTAATTTTTCCAAGTATTCGGGGTTGTTTCCCCAGGATTGACTGGGATTTTTGGCAGTCCAAGGCATTTCCTCAAAGTCCCAGCCCCACAAGTAAAAGCAGCAGTTTTTCGGGCACATGTTTTTTTTATGGTCCACCTCTCACACCCTTTGGCTACTGGAAAACCATAGTTTGAAAAAATATGGATCTTGTTGGAAAAGTGATGTCTTTTTTTTTTAACATACTGTCTGGGTTTGCAAAAGCTCCCCTTTCCCAAAAGTTTTTTAATTTATGACTGTACCCCAAAAATTTACGGTTTTAAAAAAAGCCCAGCATTTGGGGAATTTAAAAGAGTTTGTTTTTCCCTTTTTGGGGGGCCAAAAGAGAGGGGGGGCCTTTTTTCAGACCCTCAGTATTCTTTTTTCTCTCCCCTTTCCCAATTTTTAAACCCCCGCCCCATTAACAACCCCTTTGTCTTACCCAATTGCACTGCTTAACAGGCTACCAAAAACCCAAAGTTTAAGAGAACTTTTATTCCCGTTTTCGGGAGGCGGGGAAAGTCCCCAATCAAAGTGCCGCATTTTTGGGTGTTCTACCCCTTCCTGTTCTCTTTTTCCTGTTTCACCCCGGGGGACTCCACCCCTCCCCTCTCACCCTTTCTCATGGGAATTACACCTTTTCCACGAATGGCCTTTTGATGTACTCCTCAGTCCCACCTCCAGATGCCATCACATGGGACATCTAGCCTAACCCCTGGGGAATTTTGGGGGGGATTAAAAAACCCCAAAAGGAAAACCAACCCCTTCAGGGGGGGAAATTTTTTCCTGTTCCCGGGATGTTGATCTACTTTGCACCGGGTTTAAAAATTTTGGGATATTTGACTGAGTTGGTCCAAAAAACAGATCAAAAGGATGATTTTGGGGGGAATTTAAAAACCTTTTTCAGAATGATAAATCCCCTTTGTGGAAGACACTTATTTGGGTTTGTTCTTTTTAAAAAGAAAAAACCCCTTTCAAATATAAAAGGCAAATAAAGGAAGGGGGGGCTTTCTGATTTTCCTTTTTCATCTTTCCCCAAAGGATATTTTTTGGGGTCCCAAAAATTTAAGATACCCACAGTACCCACACCCTTGCATAACCCCCCTTTTTGGAGGTGACCCCAAAGCCTGGGGAAAAACCTATCATTCTGGGACTGTGAGAAATTGATGGAAAAGGGGTTTTTGCAGATGAGTTCAGGCCCCTGAAGAACGGGGGTTAATAAAAAAGCTATTGGTTTGGGATTTTGATCTAATCAGGTGAGTTTTTGGTCGGGAGACAAAAGTCAGAGAAAGACATGGACTGCTCCCCCGGGGAAAAAATAGGAAAATTTTTGCCCCATCTGTTGAGTGGCCCAATGAGGGCGCCATGGGATGCTGAAAAGGGACCCAGGCCACAGCCAGAAAAGAAAATGGGGGCCTCAGTCCTCCCACAAAAGGGAATTAACTCTGCCAGAAAACCAGATGAATTAAGACCCCTAAAAGCTCAGATGATATTCCACCCTCGGCTATTGGTTTTTTTTTTGCCTAAAAAGATTTGGAACAAAAGGCCCCAACGCTTGTTTGGACCCTAAACCGGGCCGCAGAAAAAGAACACCTTTTTTTTTAAATTACCAAGTCTGTAGAATTTATTAAAGAAAAAACCCAAAATAACCAACTTTTTTTTTTTGTTAAAATTCTCCTTTTCCCATTTTCGGGGCATTTTTGATGCTGTTTCTGGGGAATGTGGGGGTTGGGAAAGGGGGATTGTCCCCCCTCAGTTCGGCCCTTTTTGCTCAGTTTTTTGTCTGACTTTTTGCCCCCCAGGGAATTGCGGGCACCGGGCCCCCCTGTCCATAAACCAACCCGGAGTTCACCAGACTATGTCCAAAAAGGTAAAGGATGCCTTTAAACCATCTCATCCTCTGTCGCCCCTTTCCCCCTTTCCCCCCCTCTCCCCCCCATCAGGGTTTTTTAATCAGTAAACCCTTTTCCCCATGAGGTCCCAAAAGACGGGGTTTTTCGGGTTTTAGCATCTTTCCCTTTCCCAAAAGAAATCCCGGGGCTGATCTCCTTCAGAATGGACTGGGGGATCCCCTTGCAGCCCAAGGACTTTTAAAGAGTCTTCTCCAACACCACAGTTCAAAAGCATCAATTCTTGGGGCACAGCCCACCACAGTCCCAAATCTCCCTCCACCCTGACCTGGAAAAAACCCTAGCCTTTACTAGAGGACCTTTTGGGAAAGAAATGTCTCTGCTTTTTAAATGCTATCTAAAAATTTCAAACTTTTTCCTTCCAAGGGGAAGATCTTTTAATTTTATGGTTCAAAAAGCCCTCTGCAGGGTTTTTGGGGCCCCATCCCGACACCTTCTTTCCCCTGTTTTCTATTTCCCATAGAAATTTATGGGACCGGATCCATGACTTTTACCTTTAATGTTTTTTTAACCTTTTCCTCCCTTTTACTTTCATCAAGAGGTTTTTCTTCCCTCTTCACTTTCTGCCATAAGGGGGGTGTCATCTGCTATCTGAGGTTTTGGGGAATTTTCCCACAACCCACCCCGCTTGTGTTTTATCTCTAGGATCAACTTAAAAACAAAAAAAACTTGCCAGGGCAGAGAAGGGGGAGCATAAATGATGAGTAGTTGGAAAACAGAGAACTTTAGGCAATGAAAATATTTTGATGGTGGGGGAAGGGGGATACAAACATTATACATTTGTAAAATTATATAGAATGTACAAAAACCAATTTTCATCTTGGGGCTGACATAATGTAAAATATAGGCTTTGGGGAAAAATGTTTAATGTAGTTTCATCAGTTACACCAAAACTTTTGTGTGGGGGAAAAAGGATAATGAGGGAAGGTTATGTACCTTAAAACCCCTGGGACTCCCGACAGGGAATCTGCTTTAATGTGGGAAACCCCATTTTGGGGAGGATCCCCCGGAGGTATTATATTATTACACTTTCCGACGTATCACACTAACACATGCTACATATTCAGCATTTACACGCTGCACAGTATATTAATGTGCAATGCATAGCACACTAGTACATACTACATGTTACATTAATACACATCACATGTTTCACTGGTAACCTATTATATATCACAGGATTAATACATTCCACATTACATGAAAGCACATTGTGCGTTGCATTAATAACACACTGCACGCTATGCTAAAACCCAGTGGCTCAGTGGTAAAGAAGCCACCTGCAATGCAGCAGACACCGCAGGAGCCAAGAGTTCAATCTCTGGGTTGGGAAGATCCCCTGGAGAAGAAAATGGCAATGTACTCCAGTACTCTTGCCTGGAAAAATCTCATGGGCAGAAGAGCGTGGCGGACTACAGCCCATGGGGGTCACAAACAGTGGGACATGACTTAGTGACTCAGCAACACCATCCTGTATCGCATTCCTCAATGATGCATATTGCATATTACATTATTGACACCTTCTGTATTAACACTCTCCATACTACATTAAAACATATTTCATATTATATTAATATGTCCCCCTTGGTCCCTGGCTAAAGGAGGTGTTAGTTGTTTAGTCGTGTCTGACTGTGGCCCCATGGACTGTAGCCCGCCAGGCTCCTCTGTCCATGGGATGCTCCAGGCAAGAATACTGGGGTGGGTTGCCATTTCCTTCTCCAGGGGATTTTTCCTGATCCAAGGATCGAAGCTGCATCTCCTGCATTGGCAGGAGGGCTCTTTACCACTAGCATCACCTGGGAAACCTGGGCTAGAGGAAGGTCCATCCTTTTTGAAATCCACAGCTCTGGTATTTCTGGTCAGCTCCAGTTCTGGTTGTCACGCAGCTGGTGTAGATGGATCTGGTTGCTCGGAGCCGACAGCTCACAAAGAGCAGCTCCCGGGTGGTCTGGCTCTCACAGTCTGAGAGTGCACAGCTCTCCCCCCTCCACGCTGTCTCCACCCGACACATGCCCTGTGTTGTGTCTGCCCAGCGGGACCTGTCCTTTGCATTCTCTCCCCCCAGCTGCTCTCCTGGAGTTCACACCCTTGGCTCACACCCTTGGAGACAGGAGGATGGGTATCAGTCCCGCCCCCACCCCTAGGGCTGGCCCAGGTACCCCACGGGGCTCACCACAGCCTAGCAGGCACCACCAAGGGAGCCCATGTGATGAAAATGACAAAGTCTCTCCCTGAGAGAGCTTAGGATCTAGCTGCAGAGGGAGTTAGAGGTAAGTCTTTAATAAAAAATACCCATTAATTAATTATAACTGAGGACAGTGCTGCGTTAGATCTGGCTGGGAAAAACCATTGTTGGTTCCAGGTCTGGTTCCAGCATCACTTGGTGCTGGGTTTCGGGAAGCTTGCCCGGCTCCTCCCTCCCTCTTGGATCATTCTGTCTCACACCCTCTCTCTGCTCCCCTTTGTCCCTCCTGCAGTGGGCTGCTGTGGGTGCTGTCCAGGCCTCAGATGGGTGAATCTGAAAAGTAAAAGATGCTTAAAGCCTTTCACTTCATAGAGCCTCCTTGGCCCCTGAAAGCAAATATATAAGTGGGCATGTGGGAGGGGGCACTTGCTTTACAGCCATGCAGTAATATGTCCTACTTGGGTAGAGATCACCCAAGCATCTATTGAAGGCCTCCTCTTGCTAGACAGAAGACTGCAAGCACTGGTTTATGCTGCTCCCCTGAAGTCCCCACCAAGATCTCAAAGTTTAGCAAAATTCAAGCGTGGTCCCTGCAGTGCAATGAGACTGAGACACGAGGGAAGGGGGCAGGGAACAACCCTTAAAAGAATGAGAGAGCCCCAGAACCGACAGAAGCTGATTAGAACCAACTAGGTCCAAGATCGCGGAGGAGCTGACTTACACTAGACCCTGAGCCTTAGTATACATGCATCTTAACGCATCAGCAAGTTAAGGACACGCCCACAGGGGCCCTGACAGTTCTAAGCGAGGGAAAGTGGCTCAGTCACATCCGACTCTTTGCAACCCCATGGACTATACAGTTCATGGAATTCTCCAGGCCAGAATACTGGAGTGGGTAGTCTATCCCTTTTTCAGGAGATCTTCCTGATCCACGAATCGAACCAGGGTCTCCTGCATTGCAGGCGGATTCTTTACTAACTCAGCTATCAGGGAAGCCCAAGGCTGTTCTAAGACTGACCATAAAGGTCAAAAAGTGGGTGTGGCTGAATTCCTGGAAATCCCCACCCTATCCCCCAAATAACAGGAATTCTCCTCCCACTCATTAGCCTATGAAATTACCCACCTCTATAAAAACCGACACCACCATAGCCTGGAGCCGCTCTTACCTTTTGAGATGGCCCACACTCCGTCTGTGGAGTGTGTTTCTCTCTAAATAAACCTATTTCTTACCTATCACTTTGTGTCTCAACTGAATTCTTTCTGCAATGAGACATCAAGAACCTCAGCTTCGGGACTTCCCTAATGACCCAGTGATTAAGACTTTGCTTTCCATTGCAGGAAGTGTGGGTTCAACCCGTTGTCCAGGTGCTAAGATCCCACCTGCCTAGTGTCCAGAAATCCAAAACATGAAACAGAAGCAATATTGTAACAAATTCAATAAAGATTTTTTTAAAAAGGAACCTGAGCTTCATTAAATTCTGAAACCAGGCGTGATCTCTGTCAAAAGGTCCAGGTTCAAGTCTCAGTTTGGGCTTTGGCTGAGCTCTAGGCGCTAGTAAAGTCATGCTCAAAATTCTCCAAGCCAGGCTTCAGCAGTATGTGAACCGTGAACTTCCAGATGTTCAAGCTGGTTTTAGAAAAGGCAGAGGAACCAGAGATCAAATTGCTAACATCTGCTGGATCATGGAAAAAGCAAGAGAGTTCCAGAAAAACATCTATTTCTGCTCTATTGACTATGCCAAAGCCTTTGACTGTGTGGATCACAATAAACTGTGGAAAATTCTTCAAGAGATGGGAATACCAGACCACCTGACCTGCCTCTTGAGAAACCTATATGCAGGTCAGGAAGCAACAGTTAGAACTGGACATGGAACAACAGACTGGTTCCAAATAGGAAAAGGAGTCAAGGCTGTATATTGTCACCCAGCTTATTTAACTTATATGCAGAGTACATCATGAGAAATGCTGGGCTGGAAGAAGCACAAGCAGGAATGAAGATTGCTGGGAGAAATATCAATAACCTCAGATAAGCAGATGACACCACCCTTATGGCAGAAAGTGAAGAGGAACTAAAAAGCCTCTTGATGAGAGTGAAAATGTTGGCTTAAAGCTCAACATTCAGAAAACGAAGATCATGGCATCTGGTCCCATCACTTCATGGCAAATAGATGGGGAAACAGTGGAAACAGTGTCAGATTTTATTTTTTGGGGCTCCAAAATCACTGCAGATGGTGATTGCAGCCATGAAATTAAAAGACGCTTACTCCTTGGAAGAAAAGTTATGACCAACATGGACAGCATATTAAAAAGCAGAGACATTACTTTGGCAACAAAGGTTCGTCTAGTCAAGGCTATGGTTTTTCCAGTGGTCATGTATGGATGTGAGAGTTGGACTGTGAAGAAAGCTGAGTGCCGAAGAAGTGATGCTTTTGAACTGTGGTGTTGGAGAAGACTCTTGAGAGTCCCTTGAACTGCAAGGAGATCCAACCAGTCCATTCTGAAGGAGATTGGTCCTGGGTGTTCTTTGGAAGGAATGACGCTAAAGCTGAAACTCCAATACTTTGGCCACCTCATGCAAAGAGTTGACTCATTGGAAAAGACCCTGATGCTGGGAAAGATTGAAGGCAGGAGGAGAAGAGGACGACAGACGATGAAATGGCTGGATGGCATCACTGACTTGATGGACGTGAGTTTGAGTGAACTCCGGGAGTTTGTGATGGATGGGGAGGCCTGGCGTGCTGCAATTCATGGAGTCACAAAGAGTCGGACGTGACTGAACTGACTGAACTGAGTCGTGGCACATGGCTTCAACTCCCCATGTGAGTTACACAGTTTTAATATTAATGATACAATCGTATTGATGATGTGAGAATAATTCACGCTGCCATGCAGTAAATCTACTATGGCTCTAAAAATCAAATCTGCAAGGCATGATGTACAACTTACCCCTAGTATTCCCACAAACACTGCAAAGATCTCTCAGGATTCTTCCCCCTGCCTGCCTCGAGCCCCTCATGCCTTTCTCTACTTCATGTGACATCTTGGCCATCGTACTCCGAACTGTGATGTCAACCCTGGGGTAGCCTGCAGCACCTGTTGGGTGTGTGGCCCACTCCGGCTGTGACCTGTGGGTCAGCACTGGGCCGGGAACCAGGGGCAGAGGGCCCAGTGCCACAACTGACGTCCCCGATGTGCACCCTCCAAGACACACAAGTACACCTCCCAGCTGCTGAATTCTAGAGATGTTAAGTGTAGGATCATATAACTCATCCTCCAAACTGGGGAAACTTTGAGAGCAAAAGGGACATCATTAATAGTTGTGCCAGGACAGCGGACGGAAGTGACATCCATCAGCCTCCCCATTGCACAACCTGCTGTCACCTCCCACCAGCAGAGGAGGCTGTGAGACCAGAGATATAAAAGGAAGGGTCAGGCACTGAACATTTCTCAGGGAACCTGGTCGATCTGAGTTTTATGTGGATAAAACCAAGGAAAGCTATGACCAATCCAGACAGCATATTAAAAAGCACAGACATTACTTTGCCTAAAAGGTCTGTCTAGTCAAGGCTATGGTTTTTCCAGTAGTCATGTATGGATGTGAGAGTTGGACTATAAAGAAAGCTGTGCACCAAAGAATTGATGCTTTTGAACTGTGGTGTTGGAAAAGACTCTTGAGAGTCCCTTGGACTGCAAGGAGATCCAACCAGTCCATCCTAAAGGAGACCAGTCCTGAGTGTTCATTGGAGGGACTGATGCTGAAGCTGAAACTTCAATACTTTGGTCACCTGATATGAAGAGCCGATTCATTTGAAAAGACCCTGATGCTGGGAGAGATTGAAGGCGAGAGAAGAAGGGGACGACAGAGGATGAGATGGTTGGATGGCATCACTGACTCAATGGACGTGAGTTTTTGCAAGCTCTGGGAGTTGGTGATGGACAGGGAGGCCTGGTGTGCTGTGATCCATGGGGTCAAGAAGAATCGGACACGACTGAGCGACTGAACTGAACTGAAAACCAAGGAAGACCCTGTGGGGCTCTTGGGTAGGGAAGCACTTTTTATCCCCCGTTTCTTATAGCAAGACTCCAGCCTCTATGACCCTCCATGAGTTGCAAAGGGCCGATTGGAACTGTTGCTAATTGGGGGAGGAGCAGCCAAGAAGCCACCTGAGGCAAGACTGAAGGGGCCAGAGAAGCTCATCAGGGTCATGAGCAAGCACCTGAGACCCTGAACAGACCCTAACACTGTCAGCAACCCCAGCCTTAAAGGTGGATGTGTTAGTCACTCAGTTGTGTCCAACTCTTTGCAATCCCCTGTACTGTAGTCTACCAGGCTCCTCTGTCCATGGGATTCTCCAGGCAAGAAAACTGGAGTGGGATGCCAGGCCCTCCTCCAGGGGATCTTACCAACTCAGGGATCAAACCCAGATCTCCTGTATTTCAGGCAGAGTCTTTATCATCTGAACCATCAGGAAAGCCCCCCAACCTTGAAAAGAAAAGTGAAAGTGAAGTCATTCAGTCGTGTCCGACTCTTTGTGACCCCATGGACTGTAGCCCACCAGGTTTCTCAGTCCATGGGATTCTCCAGGCAAGAATACTGGAGTGGGTTGCCATTTCCTTAGACGCTTTAACCTCTGAGCCACCAACCATTGCTCTAAAACACCTCATCAAATCCTCCTGGGTTGAGACACACAGATTTGGGGGGAAGGAGCCCCTGTATCCCATTTTGCCTTGCAAAGCAATAGAGCTCTTCTTTTCTACTTCACCCAAAACTCTGTTTCTGAGAGGCAACTCAGCACAGGTGTACAGAGGCTGAGATTTTGGCATCACGATGGGGAGGGTGGAATCTGTTCCCAGCAGTCCTGGTAGCACCTCTGCCAGGTAGACTGTGACGGAGAAGGGAAAAGAGTGTATGCCCACCCCAACTGCACTGCTCAGCCACTGGGGTTACCCCAGGGCCACGTTTCTTCTCACCAGGAAGTGGGCAGGACACATGACTGGTCCTCGCAGCCTCATTTCTGTGCTGTCCAGGGTTTTGCTGGCCTGGGAGTGAAAAAGACCTGCTCCAGGCTGGCCCATTCTTGGATGAGTCCCTCACCTCCCCAGGCCTTTTCTCCCCAGGGCTAATGGAGCTGTTGGACTTCAGTCTCCACACTCCTTCTAGAACCTTCTCCGGCACCACCAGCCTTCTCTCCAAAACAAGAGCCATGACCTATATCCTAGAGAAGCAGGAAAAAGCAGAAACACGAGAAGGTGGCATGCCATCCAGGGGGAGCAGTGAAGGCCTCAAAGGAAAATCTCAGCCCAAACTGTGCCATTGGGTGAGAGTCCAATGTCTGGGGAAGCTCAGCTTAATCAGAGACCTCCGTGTTTCTCCCTCGTTGATGATAATCCTCTAAAGGTATGTGCTGCTCACCATGCCAAGCACAGTGGCTCCCAAATGCTGTACGTGCTGGTTCTGAATGGGGCACCACCTCCAGGTCAGTGAGGATTAAAGGGTCATAGATTCAAAGGGCATTACAGCTGGAAAAAAAAAAAAAGACCTTGGAATTAGTCAACAGACATTTAGGCAACATTAACTAAAGACCAGACATTCTTCTAAGCACCTAACAAATATTTATTCACTTCATTCTCTCAATAGCCCTAGGCACATGCAGTATTATTATCTCAATTCACAGATAAGGAAACCAAGGCACAGAAAGATTTAGTCACACACCCAAGACAAACATGTGGTAAGTAATCACATCCGGTGTGTCTGGCTCCAAAGCCAATATGCCAAGGTCACAGCCAGGACAGTAAGTCACACTGCCCTTACCCAGAAATGGGTGGCCAGAAATATTGGAGACTTGGGGATTAGCACTCAAAACCTCCTCTCCTCCCCCAAATTCAAATATCTTTTATTTTCTTTCCAGAACTCACTTAACACAAATGTATAAAATAGCATCATTTATGAGCACATTGGCCTTCCTAGGTGGTGCAGCAGTAAAGAATCCACCTGCCAATGCAGGAGACACACGACAAGGCTTTGACACCTGGGTCAGGAAGGGCGCCTGGAGGAGGAAATGGCAACACACTCCAGTATTGCTGCCTGGGAGTTCCCATGGACAGAGGATCCTGACGGCTACAGTTCAAGGAGTCGCAGAGAGTTGGACACAACCGAGTAACTGAACATGCAGGCACCTGAGGACACTAGATTTAAGCTTAGGTCTTCCATGCTGACTTGCTTCTGTCATAACCTGGAAGGATATTTTCTTTCCTTTTACAGAATCCCTGGTATCAGTTCATTTGACTGAGCTTTACCTTTTCTCCTGAAAGTAAACTTCAGGAACATAGACATGTAGTCAGGATTTACCTATGACAGATGAAGTCCAAAATAAGATGTGCTCAGGCACTCAGTCATGTTCAATCCTTTGCGATCCTATGGACTGTAGCCCTCCAGGATCCTCTGCCCACGGCATTTTCCAGGCAAGAATACTGGAGTGAGTGGCCATTTCCTCCTTCACAGGATGTGCCCGCCACAGGGATCGAACCTGAATCTCCTACCTTAGCAGCTGAATTATTTACTGATGAGCCACCTGGGAAGTCCTGAATAGGAGGGTAATCAGCTAAAGCCCTAGGCTATGGCTCCTTTCCACCTCCCGCTAGAGGTGAGTGGATACAGAAGGGGGACTGCATGATAGTGCCCCCTGGTGTCTGCTTCCTGTCTGGAACTCCTACAAAGGGGGCTGGGCTTCTAGATTCAAGATCTGGAGTTTTCTACAGGGCAGGTCCACAGGCACAGCACCAGAGATTATGGGATATCTCTCCTCCTCCATAACCTCAGATATGCAGATGACACCACCCTTATGGCAGAAAGTGAAGAAGAACTAAAGAGCCACTAGATTAAAGTGAAAGACGAGAGTGAAAAAGTTGGCTTAAAGCTCAGCATTCAGAAAACGAAGATCATGGCATCTGGTCCCATCACTTCATGGCAAATAGATGGGGAAACAGTGGAAACAGTGTCAGATTTTATTTTTTGGGGCTCCAAAATCACTGCAGATGGTGATTGCAGACATGAAATTAAAAGACGCTTACTCCTTGGAAGAAAAGTTATGACCAACATGGACAGCATATTAAAAAGCAGAGACATTACTTTGCCAACAAAGGTCCGTCTAGTCAAGGCTATGGTTTTTCCAGTGGTCATGTATGGATGTGAGAGTTGGACTATAAAGAAAGCTGAGCACCGAAGAATTGATGCTTTTGAACTGTAGTGCTGGAAAAAACTCTTGAGAGTCCTTGGACTGCAAGGAGATCCAAATAGTCCATCCTAAAGGAGATTAGTCCTGAATATTCATTGGAAGAACTGATGTAGAAGCTGAAACTCCAATAATTTGGCCACCTGATGGGAAGAACTGACTCATTGGAAAAGACCCTGATGCTGGGAAAGACTGAAGGCAGGAGAAGGGGATGACAGATGATGAGATGGTTGGATGGCACCACCGGCTCAATGGACATGAGTTTAAGTAAACTCTGGGAGCTAGTGATAGACAAGGAGGCCTGGCATGCTGCAGTCCATGAAGTTGCAAAGATTCAGAGACGACTGAGCAACAAAACTGTACTGAACTGAACACCTCCTTGAGGAAGGGAAGTGAGGAGGGACAGTGACCACAGCTCTAGAAATTCAGCCTCCCCATGTCCCAGTCTCCTACAATGAGCTTGTCTTGGTAGGACTGACCCAGTCCTGGGTAGGGCCAGGGGTTAGGTTCAATCTGGGAATAGCTACAACAAACCTAGACAGTGTATTCAAAAGCAGAGACATCACTTTGCCGAAAAAGGTCGATATAATCAAAGCTATGTTTCTTCCGGTAGTCATATAGAGATGTAAGAGTCGGACCATAAAGAAGGCTGAGTGCTGAAGAACTGATATTTTCAAATTGTGGTGCTGGAGAAGACTCTTGAGAGTCCCTTGAACAGCAAGGAGATCAAGCCAGTCAATCCTAAAGGAAATCAACTCTGAATATTCATTGGAAGGACTGATTCTGAAGCTAAAACTCCAATACTTTGGCCACCTGATGTGAAGAGCTGACTCACTGGAAAAGACCCTGATGCTGAGAAAGATTGAAGGCAAAAGGAGAAGGGGGCAACAGAGGATGAGATGGTTAGATAGCATCACTGACTCAATGGACAAGAACTTGAGCAAGCCTTGGGAGATAGTGGAGGACAGTGGAGCCTGGCGTGCCGCAGTCCTTGGGGTCGCAGAGAGTTGGACACAACTTAATGACTGAACAACAACAAAATCAAAGCTTTTGCAACTCCACACAATTAGAATTTGGACTAGATAATCCCTTGCCTTGAGGGGACAGTGGGCATCCTGTGTACTGTATGATGCTGGCAGTATCCCTGGCCTCCACCAGATACCAGGAGTGTCTTCCTGACTGTGAAACCCAGAAAATGTCGACAGACATTGCAAAATGTACTCTTGGGGGCCAAATTACCCCTGATTGAGAACTACAGATTCAGTCTGAACTAACTCCAGAGTCAAAATAAGTAGATAAAAAAATAAAGGTTTGGAATTGAATTCAATCCTCCTAGATCTCTGGACTGGGTTCAGCATTGACCTAATTTTCCCCAATTATTTGAGATTAGTCATGAAATAGCCTCTCAGATGGGTTCAAGGATGGAGCGAGGGAGACTTTGCCACTTGGAAAGGAGCATTCAAATTCTTTGAATAAGTAAAACACAGCTTTTCTCTAGCTCATTCAATATTCTTCATAGGAGATTTCAGAATCAGCGGAAAATAACAGTTCATGCTTTGAATGAAGCAGTCACAGTAGGGCCCTGGAGTTGTGGAAGCAAAGCTCAGGAAGATTAAAGCTCTAAATATTCTGCACAATAAATGACATTTTGCACAGAATACCTCCCATCTCTCCCATCTTTCCTTTCCTACCACCTTAAAACTATTCACCAGAACAGTCTGCATACCTATAACATAGTTGCTATTCAGTTGCTAAGTCATGTGCAGCTCTTTGTGACCCCATGGACTTCAGCATGCCAGACTCCTCTATCCTTCATTATCTCACAGAGATTGCTCAAATGTCCATTGAGTCAGTGATGCTGTTTAACCATCTTATTTTCTGATGCCCTCTTTCCCTTTTGCCTTCATCTTTCCTAGCATCAGGGTCTTTTCCAATGAGTTGTTTCTTTGCATCAGGAGCCAAAGTATTGGAACTTTAACTTCAGCATTAATCTTTCCAAGTATTCAGGGTTGATTTCCTTCAGGATTGACTGGTTTGATCTCCTTGCAGTCCAAGGCACTCTCAAGAGTCTTTTCCAGCCCCACAAGTCAAAAAGCAGCAGTTCTTCAGTGCACAGTGTTCTTTATGGTCCAACTCTCACACCCATACATGACTACTGGAAAAACCATAGCTTTGACTATATGGATCTTGTTGGCAAAGTGATGTCTCTGCTTTTTAACATACTGTCTAGGTTTGTCATAGCTGCCCTTCCAAAGAGTCTTTTAATTTCATGACTGTACTCACAATCCATGGTGATTTCGGAGCCAAAAAAAGCCCAGCATTTGAGTAATTTGCAGAGTTTGTAAGTTCCTATTTGGGAACCCAAAAGAGAGGGGAAGGGCCGCCTTACTCAGACCCTCAGTATCTTCTCTCTCACCTTCCACCCTGTAAAGTCTGCTCCATTAACAACACCTGTCTTAGCCGAATTGCACTGCTTAACAGGCTACCACAAACCAGGTGCCTTAAGCCATGAACGTTTATTCTGCACGCTTCTGGAGGCTGGGAAGTGCACGATCAAAGTGCCAGCACATTTGGTGTCTGCTGAAGGCCGCCTTCCTCGTTCTCTTCTCACTGTCTTCACACGGCTGAGACTCACACCCCCTCTCTCATCTTCTCATAGGACATGCATTCCTTTCACAAGGTCGGCTCTCTTGTGATGTACTCTCAGTCTCCACCTCCAGATGCCATCACATGGGACATCTAGCCTCCAACCTGTGAATTTTGGGGGACACAAGACAGCCCATAGTAGCCCACAACTCCCTTCATGGGAGGACATTTCAGCTGTTGCCAGATGTTGATGCTACTTTGCACCAAAGCCTCTCCAACCCTTTGGGATATTTGCACTGAGTTGGTCCTAGTACCAGATCTAAGGATGAGTCATGGGAGTCAGGAAACCTTTCAGAATGATCATCCAACCCCTCTGGTGGAAGACCACGTACTACTTGATGTTCGTTTTCAATAGACAAATCCCTTTCAAATATGAAAAGCATGGCAAATGGAAAGAAAAGCTTTCTGATGGCTCCTCTTCATCTTATCTCCAAAGGATACTTTTGTGTACACAGAATTCTAAGATGACCTACAGTGACCCACATCCTTGCATAATCCCCTCTTTGGAGTGTGAGCCCAGCCTGTGGATATGAATGCTATCATTCTGTGACTGTGTTAGCATTGATGGTAAAGGGGGTTTTTGCAGATGAGTTCAGGTCCCTGAAGAACAGGGTTAATGAAAAAGCTATTGGCTTCGGTATACCTGATCTAATCAGGTGAGTTCTTGTGGTCTGAGACAAAAGTCAGAGAAAGACATGGTACTGCTGTTCTAGAAGAAATAGGCAGGCATGTTTGACCTATCTGTTGAGTGGTCCAATGAGGGCAGCCTATAGATGCTGAGAGAAGACCCAGGCCTACAGCCAGCAAGAAAATGGGGGCCTCAGTCCTACCACAGCAAGGAACTTAACTCTGCCAGCAACGAGTGAACTTGGAAGACAACCCTGAGGCTCAGATGATATTCCAGCTCTGGCTGATTGGTTGATTTCAGCCTAATAAGACTTGAACAGATGACCCAACGCTCTGTGCCTGGACTCCTGATCCATGGCCATGAGAAATAGTACACCTTTGCTATTTTAAATTACCAAGTCTGTAGTAATTTGGATTATAGCAATAGAAAGCCAATACACTTTCACTTTATTTTGTTGTTAAGTTATATATTACTCCATTTTCTCATTTTCTGCGTTCTTGATGCTGTGGCCTCTGGGGACATGTAGGTTGGAGAGGGATTGTCTCCCCTCAGTTCAGTTCAGTTGCTCAGTTGTGTCTGACTCTTTGTGACCCCATGAATTGCAGCACGCCAGGCCTCCCTGTCCATCACCAACTCCAGGAGTTCACTCAGACTCATGTCCATCGAGTCAGTGATGCCATCCAGCCATCTCATCCTCTGTCGTCCCCTTCTCCTCCTGCCCCCAATCCCTCCCACCATCAGAGTCTTTTCCAGTGAGTCAACTCTTTGCATGAGGTGGCCAAAGTACTGGAGTTTCAGCTTTAGCATCATTCCTTCCAAAGAAATCCCAGGGCTGATCTCCTTCAGAATGGACTGGTTGGATCTCCTTGCAGTCCAAGGGACTCTCAAGAGTCTTCTCCAACACCACAGTTCAAAAGCATCAATTCTTCGGTGCACAGCCTACTTCACAGTCCAACTCTCACATCCATACATGACCATAGGAAAAACCATAGCCTTGACTAGACGGACCTTTGTTGGCAAAGAAATGTCTCTGCTTTTGAATATGCTATCTAAGTTGGTCATAACTTTCCTTCCAAGGAGTAAGCATCTTTTAATTTCATGGCTGCAGTCGCCATCTGCAGTGATTTTGGAGCCCCAGTCTGACACTGTTTCCCCTGTTTCCCCATCTATTTCCCATGAATTGATGGGACCGGATGCCATGATCTTCATTTTCTGAATGTTGAGGTTTAAGCCAACTTTTTCACTCTCCACTTTCACTTTCATCAAGAGGTTTTTTACTTCCTCTTCACTTTCTGCCATAAGGGTGGTGTCATCTGCATATCTGAGGTTATTGAGATTTCTCCCAGCAATCTTGATTCCAGCTTGTGTTTCATCTCCCCTAGGACTGGCTAATTCTTAAAAGCAAAGAACTTGCCAGGGCAGAGATGGAGGAGCATAAATGATGAGTAGTTGGACCACAGAGAACTTTTAGGGCAATGAAAATATTCTGCATGGTGCTGTGATGGTGGATACATATCATTATACATTTGTCAAAATTATATAGAATGTACAGAACCAATTTTCATCTTGGTGCTGTACATAATGTAAACTATAGGCTTTGGGTGATTATAATATGTCAATGTAGTTTCATCAGTTACACCAAAACTTGTGTGGGGAATGTTGATAATGAGCAAGGTTATGTACCTGTAGCTTCCCTGGTGACTCAGACAGGAAAGAATCTGCTTGCAATGTGGGAGGTCTGGGTTCGATTTCTAGGTTGGGATGATCCCCTGGAGAAGGGAAAGGCTACCCACTCCAGTATTCTGGCCTGGAGAGTTCCATGGACAGAGGAGCCTGGTGGGCTACAGTCCATGGAGTTTCACAGAGCTGGACACAATTGAGCAACAAACACTTTCACTTTATGTAAGTGTGAGGACAAGAGATACATGGTAATGTCTATATTTCCCTCCAATTTTTCCATGAAACTTAAACTGTTCCAAGAAATAAAGAAATAATAATAATAATTATAGTAAAACAAATTGGTATGGTCATTTTGGGTGTATTTCCTTCTATATATGCAGTACTCTGATCTTCTCAAACTTCCAAAGTGCAAATGTTAAATGTGGATGATAAAGGCTGCCCCTAATTGGATTCCATTGGAAATTTGAGGGAAACTTTTTGCAGGTGTTAAAAAAATCTTTCACAAAAGAGATCCAGCACATCATGAATGTTTACCTTCTTATAGATTTTCTGCATAAACTGATAAATAGGACAGAAAATACTTTGCTGGACAAAACTGAACAGTAGGCTGCTATGCTATGCTATGCTAAGTCACTTCAGTCGTGTCCGACTCTGTGCGACCCCATAGATGGCAGCCCACCAGGCTCCCCTGTCCCTGGGACTCTCCAGGCAAGAACACTGGAGTGGGTTGCCATTTCCTTCTCCAATGCATGAAAGTGAAAAGTGAAAGTGAAGCCAATCAGTCGCGTCCGACTCTTAGCGACCCCATGGATTGCAGCCCGACAGGCTCCTCCATCCATGGGATTTTCCAAGCAAGAGTACTGGTGTGGGGTGCCATTGCCTTCTCCGGAACAGTAGGCAGAGTTCCATGTAAAATGCCAGGCTCCTGCAGGCAGCCAAAATATTCCAATGGAAAAATTCACAAATGTAACAAAGTGCTGCTTCACATGATTCATTGGCAATGCCTTTGAGAGGATTTCATCCTAGAACCCTCGTCCAGAATGCTTTTGTGTGCTTAGTCACACAGTTGTGTCTGACTCTTTGCAAACCCACGGACTGTAGCCCACTAGGCTCCTCTGTCCGTGGGATTCTCCAGGCAAGAATACTGGAGTTGCTTGCCATGCCCTCCTCCAGGGAATCTTCCCAACCCAGGGATGGAACCCAGGTCTTATGCATTGCAGGCGGATTCTTTACCATCTGAGCTACCAGGGAAGTCCTTCATTGTTTAATTTTATAACCCATGCTTTAAGACCAATTTTCCATACTTTCCTAAACTCCAGGAGCTTACAAGCGTCTTCCGCTTTGTTTTGAATTAAAGAAAAATGAATTTCCTTCTTCTCTTATTCATCATTTAGATGGCTTCTCTCAGGAAACAAATGTCTAAGCAAGTGATCTAGTATTGCACTATTTTTCACCTGTAAAGTAGAAGTTATTACTTACAAAGTTGAGGTGCTGCTGCTGCTGCTAAGTTGCTTCAGTCATGTCCAACTCTGTGCCACCCCATAGACGGCAGCCCACTAGGCTCCTCTGTCTCTGGGATTCTTCAGACAAGAATACTGGAGTGGGTTGCCATTTCCTTCTCCAATGCATGAAAGTGAAAAGTGAAAGTGAAGTTGCTCAGTCGTGCCCGACTCTTAGTGACCCCATGGACTGCAGCCTACAAGGCTCCTCCGTCCATGGGATTTTCCAGGCAAGAGTACTGGAGTGGGTTGCCATTGCCTTCTCTGACAAAGTCAAAGTAGATATATGTAAATAATTCTTTTTTACTTCTAACTTGTTGTTCCCTTACAAGTCTTATTCATTTGATTAATAGTTCCAACCATGTTGACACTTCTTAGCTTTATTCATGCATGATATTTTCTCTAAGAGGACGACTTTAAAGGCTAGTCTTATGTTTGGGTGTGAAAAATGTTTTCTGAAACTTTTTCAGATAATGCTGTCCCAAAAACAAACACGCTGTTATAGATTCAAGTAAACACACACCCCAAGCACACACAACTGGATCCCTGTGGCTTCTCCCCTTTGTTTACACTCCATACGTGTCGTGTGTGTGTGTGTATGTGTGGTTCTCAGATCTACTAAATGAACAGTGGTTTTACATTATGGCAAAAGCAACATTGTAGAATTAGACACATCTTGTGATTGAAGACAACATGGCAACATCATTGATTTCATGATTGTGACTGGTTACTTGAGTATATTTGAGCACCCGTTTTTCTTTGAATGGGAATCATAACTCTTATAGAGTTACTACTGAGGACAGGAGGAGAAGAGGGCGACAGAGGATGAGATGGATGGATGGCACCACCTACTCAATAGACATGAGTTTGAACAAACTCCGGGAGAGGGGGAAGGATGGGGAAGCCCGGTGTGCTGCTGTCCATGGGGTTGCAAAGAGTCAGACATGACTTACTGACTGAACAACATCAACAACGAACAACACAGAGTTACTAAGATGAATAAAGAAGCCTCGCCTTGCCTGAAATCCCTTTTCCCCTGGCCATCCCACAGTAGTTTTTTCCTGTCATTATGCCGCTGATTGAGAAAGCCTGGCTGTGACTACTTAGCCCCAAACGGCCACCCAAGGACTTTGTCATATCTTGATTCATAGCATATGTTACCATGTTTTACTGATATTAATTAAACATATACCTGACTCCTTCTAACTAAGATCATGGCATCTGACTCATTGGAAAAGATCCTGAGGCTGGGAAAGATTGAGGGCAGGAGGAGAAGGGGACAACAAAGGATGAGGTGGTTGGATGGCATCACCAACTCAATGGACATGAGTTTGAGCAAATTCAAGGAGACAGTGAAGGACAGAGGAGCCTGGCATGCTGCAGTCCATGGAGTCACAAAGAGTCGGACATGTACAGTAACAACAACATATAGTGTGAGGAGCTTCCCAGGTGTTCCAGTGGTAAAGAATCTGCCTGCCAATGCAGGAGATGTCAGCTCAGTCCCTGAGTCGGAAAGATCTGGCTGGAGCAGGAAATGGCAACCCATTCCAGCATTATTGCCTAGAAAATTCCATGGACGGGGAGCCTGGCATGCTACAGTCCATGAGGTCAAAAGAGAGCTGGACACAAGTTAGTGACTGAATAATAGCAACATACAGTAGGAGGCAGAGAAGGATATGTGTTCATCAAATATCAACTATTAGTGTTGCCATTACTCCTCTCACATAAATAACATCATCCAGCAGGAACTTTCTGTTTTCACATAAGTAGAACTTATAGATGATTGGTAGGAACTCATTCAAATATTGCTACTTCTTCTTATAGGAAAGAACCATTTATATTATCATTAATGAGTAAGCACAGCGGCTGCGACAGACCGCGCAGAAGCATGGCCGGGAGGGGCTAACCCACGTCCGAGGTCAGGGGCGGTGGCTGAGAGGAGCTACCCAACAACCGAGGAGAGGATCGGCGGCTGGGAGGAGCTACCTCCCGCCTGAGGTCAGGGACGGTGACCGGGAGTGCCTGGCTGCGACGGCGAAGAAGTGGCCGAGTGTATCTACCCCATGTCCGAGGTCGGGGTCGGCGGCCGGGAAGAGCTACCCCACGTCCGAGGTCAGGGACGGCGACCGGGAGTGCCAGGCTGCGATGGCGAAGGAGCGGCCGAGAGGAGCTACCCCAGGCCCAAGGTCAGGGGCAGCAGACAAGAGGAGCTACCCCAGGCCTGAGGTCAATGGCGGCGGCGGAGAGGAGCTACCCCACAATCGAGGAGAGGGGCGGCGGCTGGGAGTGCCAGGCTGCAACGCCACAAGAGTGGCTGAGAGGAGCTACCCCATGTCCAAAGAGCGGTGGCTGCGCGGGCACAGGAGGGCCAAGAGAAGCTACTCCACATTCAAGGTAAGGAGGGGCGGTGGTGAGGAGGTACCCCTTGTCCAAAGTAAGGAGCAGAGGTGGCTCTTTGCTGGAGCAGCCGTGAAGAGATAACCCACGTTCAAGCTAAGAGAAACCCAAGTAAGACAGTCATGTTGCTAGAGGCATCAGAGGGCAGACACACAAATCATGATCACAGAAAACTAGTCAATCTAATCACATGGATCACAGCCTTGTCTAACTCAATGAAACTAAGCCATGCCATCTGGGGCCACCCAAGATGGGTGGGTCATGGTGGAGAGGTCTGACAGAATGTGTCCACTGGAGAAGGGAATGGCAAACCACTTGAGTATTCTTGCCTTGAGAATCCCATGAACAGGATGAAAAGGCAAAATGATAGGATACTGAAAGAAGAACTCCCCAGGTGGGTAGGTGCCCAATATGCTACTGGAGATCAGTGGAGAAATAACTCCAGAAAGAATGAAGGGATGGAGCCAAAGCAAAAACAATACCCAGTTGTGGATGTGACTGGTGATAGAAGCAAGGTCCGATGCTGTAAGGAGCAATATTGCATAGGAACCTGGAATGTCAGGTCCATGAATCAAGGCAAATTGGAAGTAGTCAGACAGGAGATGGCAAGAGTAAATGTCGATATTCTAGGAATCAGCGAACTACAGTGGACTGGAATGGGTGAATTTAACTCAGATGACCATTATATCTACTACTGCTGGCAGGAATCCCTCAGAAGAAATGGAGTAGCCATCATGGTCAACAAAAGAGTCTGAAATGCAGTACTTGGATGTAATCTCAAAAACGACAAAATGATCTCTGTTCGTTTCCAAGGGAAACCATTCAATATCACAGTAATCCAAGTCTATGCCCCAACCAGTAATGCTGAAGAAACTGAAGTTGAATGGTTCTATGAAGATCTACAAGACCTTTTAGAACTAACACCCAAAAAAGATGTCCTTTTCATTATAGGGGACTGGAATGCAAAAGTAAGAAGTCAATAAACACCTGGGGTAACCGGCAAATTTGGCCTTGGAATACGGAATGAGGCAGGGCAAAGACTAATAGAGTTTTGCCACAGAACGCACTGGTCGTGGCAAACACCCTTTCCAACAACACAAGAGAAGACTCTACACATGGACATCACCAGATGGTCAACACCGAAATCAGATTGATTATATGCTTTGCAGCCTAAGATGAAGAAGCTCTATACAGTCAGCCAAAACAAGACCAGGAGTTGACTGTGGCTCTGATCATGACCTCCTTATTGCCAAATTCAGACTTAAATTGAAGAAAGTAGGGAACACCACTAGACCATTCAGGTAAGACCTAAATCAAATCCCTTATGATTATACAGTGAAAGAGAGAAATAGATTTAAGGGACTAGATCTGATAGAGTGCCTGATGAACTATGGATGGAGGTTCGTGACACTGTATAGGAGACAGGGATTAAGACCATCCCCATGGAAAAGAAATGCAAAAAAGCAAAATGGCTGTCTGGGGAGGCCTTACAAATAGCTGTGAAAAGAAGAGAAGTGAAAAGCAAAGGAGAAAAGGAAAGATGTAAGCATCTGAATGCAGAATTCCAAAGAATAGCAAGAAGAAATAAGAAAGCCTTCCTCAGCAATCATTGCAAAGAAACAGAGGAAAACAACAGAATGGGAAAGACTAGAGATCTCTTCAAGAAAATTAGAGATACCAAGGGAACATTTCATGCAAAGATGGGCTCGATAAGGACAGAAATGGTATGGACCTAACAGAAGCAGAAGATATCAAGAAGAGGTGGCAAGAATACACAGAAGAACTGTACAAAAAAGATCCACATGACCAAGATAATCACGATGGTGTGATCACTCGCCTAGAGCCAGACATCCTGGAATGTGAAGTCAAGTGGGCCTTAGAAAACATCACTATGAACAAAGCCAGTGGAGGTGATGGAATTCCAGTTGAGCTATTTCAAATCCTGAATGATGATGCTGTGAAAGTGCTGTACTCAATATGCCAGCAAATTTGGAAAACTCAGCAGGGGCCACAGGACTGGAAAAGGTCAGTTTTCATTCCAATCCCAAAGAAACGCAATGCCAAAGAATGCTCAAACTACCACACAATTGCACTCATCTCACATGCTACTAAAGTAATGCTCAAAATTCTCCAAGCCAGGCTTCAGCAACATGAACCTTTAACTTGCAGATGTTCAAGCTGGTTTTAGAAAAGGCAGAGGAACCAGAGATCAAATTGCCCACATTTGCTGGATCATCGGAAAAGCAAGAGAGTTCCAGAAAAACATCTATTTCTGCTTTATTGACTATGCCAAAGCCTTTGACTGTGTGGATCACAATAATCTGTGGGAAATTCTGGAAGAGATGGGAATACCAGACCACCTGATCTGCCTCTTGAGAGACCTATATGCAGGTCAGGAAGCAACAGTTAGAACTGGACATGGAACAACAGACTGGTTCCAAATAGGAAAAGGAGTACGTCAAGTCTGTGTATTGTCACCCTGCTTCTTTAACTTCTATGCAGAGTACATCATGAGAAACGCTGGGCTGGAAGAAGCACAAGCTGGAATCAAGATTGCCGGGAGAAATATCAACAACCTCAGATATGCAGATGACACCACCTTTATGGCAGAAAGTGAAGAGGAACTAAAAAGCCTCTTGACGAAAGTGAAAGTGGAGAGTGAAAAAGTTGGCTTAAAGTTCAACATTCAGAAAACGAAGATCATGGCATCCGGTCCCATCACTTCATGGGAAATAGATGGGAAAACAGTGGAAACAGTGTCAGATTTTATTTTTCTGGGCTCCAATTTCACTGCAGATGGTGACTGCAGCCCTGAAATTAAAAGACGCTTACTCCTTGGAAGGAAAGTTCTGACCAACCTAGATAGCACATTAAAAAACAGAGACATTATTTTGCCAACAAAGGTCTGTCTAGTCAAGGCTATGGTTTTTCCAGTGGTCATGTATGGATGTGAGAGTTGGACTGTGAAGAAAGCTGAACACTGAAGAATTGATGCTTTTGAACTGTGGTGTTGGAGAAGACTCTTGAGAGTCCCTTGGACTGCAAGGAGACAACCAGTCCGTTGTAAAGGAGATCAGTTTTGGGTGTTCGTTGGTAGGACTGATGGTAAAGCTGAAACTCCAATACTTTGGCCACCTCATGCGAAGAGTTTACTCATTGGAAAAGAGTGATGCTGAGAGGGGTTAGGGGCAGGAGGAGAATGGGATGACAGAGGATGAGATGGCTGGATGGCATCACGAACTCAATGGACATGAGCTTGGGTGGACTCAGGGAGTTGGTGATGGACAGGGAGGCCTGGTGTGCTGCAGTTCATGGGGTTGCAAAGAGTCGGACATGACTGAGCGACTGAACTGAACTGAACTGAATAAATAAGCCAAGAAATACTAATCAGCATTTGTAGTTGTTAAGTTCATATGACCAAAGTTATACTTCAACCAAAGGACTGCATGACCCTTTAATTAAAAATTATAATTTCCTCTGAATACTTGATGGCTGAGTCAAACAAACCATAAGAAGCATTAAACTACACCTAATAGTTTTGAATTCATCCTTGTGTTTCTGAGTAGATAGAGAAGTTGCCTTCAATTTTAAGTAAGGTTAGTATTTCTGACCTCAAGCAGTAAGAGCAATAAAGCAAAGCACCACTGGAAAATAGAAATATGGCAACGATTTTGTGTTCATTGCTTGAAAGGTGCATCATGTTATTTCTTCCTTTTCTGCATAGCAATTTTCCTTATAATTCCTGTCAGGAAATACCTTAAAGTACTTTAAGGAAGATTTTCTGTGGAAAGAGATTAAGATTGAAAGGTGATGACAAGAATGACGCTTTCAGCTAGGAATTGCAGTTTAATTGGCTAATACAATGACAGGAGTCCTGAAGGGGAAATGTAGTGCCATTTTTGGCATTTGCATCGCACTATTTCTTGTTCTCAGAGCTTCCTAAGTGTGTAACCCTGAGAGCTTTGCCAAGGGTTCACGCGTGGATTGATGGCTCCATTTATAATCCCTAAGGACGGAGTTGGAGAGCCGCGCACAGTCTGAGCTGCCTCCCCCCAAAGGCTGTCTGGAAGAGATAAATTGGGATTAAATTTTGTACTGACCTGGATAAAGGGACACTTTGTCACCCAAGCGGCGTGCTGCGAAGAGAACAGACTCTCCACGCTGGGTCCAGAAGCTTCTTTCTCCGCAGCGACACTAAGTGGTCAGGCGTATCTGTGTGTACGCGTTAGCCACCCGCTTTCACATTACACGCTCAACAGTGAATCTCATCCTGCGAGCAGTTAAGGCCCCTGGGTCCTCTGTGGGAAATAATGCTCCTGAGAACAGCGTTGCTGTTCACTGAGCGCTCACTGTGTCCCAGCCTCCACGCGGGGCAAGTGAAGAAGATGCAGCATTGAGGGATGAAGAGACCCGGCTAAGAACAAGCTAGAAGTGAGAGTGGTGCATGTGTGGGGAGCCCGCAGAAGCACTATGGCATTCATAGGGCATGGGAACATGTCACACTTTCCTTCCCCCATCCTACTTTCATATGTATACATATCTACTTCTCATAATATATGTATACATATATATATTAATATATATATGTATATATATATATCTTATCAGATCAGATCAGTCACTCAGTCATGTCTGACTCTTTGCGACCCCATGAATTGCAGCACGCCAGGCCTCCCTGTCCATCACCAACTCCTGGAGTTCACTGAGACTCATGGCCATCGAGCCAGTGATGCCATCCAGCCATCTCATCCTCTGTTGTCACCTTCTCTTCCTGCCCCCAATCCCTCCCAGCATCAAAGTCTTTTCCAATGAGTCAACTCTTCACATGAGGTGGCCAAAGTACTGGAGTTTCAGCTTTAGCATCATTCCTTCCAAAGAAATCCCAGGGCTGATCTCCTTCAGAATGCACTGGTTGGATCTCCTTGCAGTTCAAGGGACTCTCAAGAGTCTTCTCCAACACCATAGTGCAAAAGCATCAATTCTTCGGTGCTCAGCCTTCTTCACAGTCCAACTCTCACATCCATACATGACCATAGGAAAAACCATAGCCTTGACTAGATGGACCTTTGTTGCCAAAGTAATGTCTCTGCTTTTGAATATGCTGTCTAGGTTGGTCATAACTTTTCTTCCAAGGCGTAAGCGTCTTTTAATTTCATGTCTGCAATCACCATCTGCAGTTATTTTGGAGCCCCCAAAAATAAAATCTGACACTGTTTCCACTGTTTTCCCATCTATTTCCCATGAAGTGATGGGACCGGATGCCATGATCTTCGTTTTCTGAATGTTGAACTTTAAGCCAACTTCTTCACTCTCCACTTTCACTTTCATCAAGAGGCTTTTTAGTTCCTCTTCACTTTCTGCCATAAAGGTGGTGTCATCTGCATATCTGAGGTTGTTGATATTTCTCCCGGCAATCTTGATTCCAGCTTGTGCTTCTTCCAGCCCAGCGTTTCTCATGATGTACTCTGCATAGAAGTTAAATAAGCAGGGTGACAATATACAGCCTTGACATACTGCTTTTCCTATTTGGAACCAGTCTGTTGTTCCATGTCCAGTTCTAACTGTTGCTTTCTGACCTGCATACAGATTTCTCAAGAGGCAGGTCAGGTGGTCTGGTATTCCCATCTTTTCCAGAATTTTCCACAGTTTCTTGTGATCCACACAGTCAAAGGCTTTGGCATAGTCAATAAAGCAGAAATAGATGTTTTTCTGGAACTCTCTTGCTTTTACAATGATCCAGCAGATGTGGGCAATTTGATCTCTGGTTCCTCTGCCTTTTCTAAAACCAGCTTTAACATCTGCAAGCTAAAGGTTCATGTTGCTGAAGCCTGGCTTGGAGAATTTTGAGCATTACTTTAGTAGCATGTGAGATGAGTGCAATTGTGCGGTAGTTTGAGCATTCTTTGGCATTGCGTTTCTTTGGGATTGGAATGAAAACTGACCTTTTCCAGTCCTGTGGCCCCTGCTGAGTTTTCCAAATTTGCTGGCATATTGAGTTCAGCACTTTCATAGCATCATCTTTCTGGATTTGAAATAGCTCAACTGGAATTCCATCACCTCCACTGGCTTTGTTCATAGTGATGCTTTCTAAGGCCTACTTGACTTCACATTCCAGAATGTCTGGCTCTAGGTGAGTGATCACACCATCATGATTATCTGGGTTGTGAAGATCTTTTTTGTACAGTTCTTCTGTGTATTCTTGCCACCTCTTCTTGATATCTTCTGCTTCTGTTAGGTCCATGCCATTTCTGTCCTTTATCGAGCCCATCTTTGCATGAAATGTTCCCTTGGTATCTCTAATTTTCTTGAAGAGATATCTAGTCTTTCCCATTCTCTATTTCTTTGCATTGATCACAAGAGTGAACGTTGACATTCTAGGAATCAGCAAACTAAAATGGACTGGAATGGGTGAATTTAACTCAGATGGCCATTATATCTACTACTGTGGGCAGGAATCCCTCAGAAGAAATGGAGTAGCCATCATAGTCAAAAAAAAGAGTTTGAAATGCAGTGTTTGGATGCAATCTCAAAAACAACAGAATGATCTCTGTTCGTTTTCAAGGCAAACCTTTCAATATCACAGTAATCCAAGTCTATGCCCCAACCAGTAACGCTGAAGAAGCTGAAGTTGAACGGTTCTATGAAGACCTCCAAGACCTTTTAGAATGAACACCCAAAAAAGATGTCCTTTTCATTATAGGGGACTGGAATGCAAAAGTAGGAAGTCAAGAAACACCTGGAGTAACAGGCAAATTTGGCCTTGGAATATGGAATGAAGCAGGGAAAAGACTAATAAAGTTTTGCCAAGAAAACGCACTCATCATAGCAAACACCCTCTTCCAACAACACAAGAGAAGACTCTACACATGGACATCACCAGATGGTCAACACTGAAATCAGATTGATTATATTCTTTGCAGCCAAAGATGGAGAAGCTCTATACAGTCAACAAAAAACCAGGAGCTGACTGTGGCTCAGATCATGAACTCCTTATTGCCAAGTTCAGACTAAAATTGAAGAAAGTAGGGAAAACCACTAGACCATTCAGGTATGACCTAAATCCAATCCCTTATATTATACAGTGGAAGTGAGAAATAGATTTAAGGGACTAGATCTGATAGATAGAGTGCCTGATGAACTATGGATGGAGGTTCGTGACATTGTACAGGAGACAGGGATCAAGACCATCCCCATGGAAAATAAATGCAAAAAAGCAAAATGGCTGTCTGGGGAGGCCTTACAAATAGCTGTGAAAAGAAAAGAAGCGAAAAGCAAAGGAACAAAGGAAAGATGTAAGCATCTGAATGCAGAGTTCCAAAGAACAGCAAGAGGAGATAAGAAAGCCTTCCTCAGCGATCATTGCAAAGAAATAGAGGAAAACTACAGAATGGGAAAGAAGAAGATGGGAGAGACAAATGAGGGCCTATTTGGAGAGGCAGGAGATAGACAAGGGCCTGTTTGGAGAGATCTTATTCAGAATGACTGGGGCTACCTTTCAGAGGGAGGAGAAGAGGAAGGCTTAAAACTGTATTTTTTTTTTTTTTTTTTTGCCTGAGAGAATGGCTCAGGGAGTGTCCTAGGAAGCTTCTGGAAACTTGTACCTGGGGTAATTGTCAGTTGAGAATTTTGTAGGTTGACAGGAGAAAGCATTGAGATCCTTTGAAAAAAACCACATGGTCAATATCCTGAGGGTTTCCTAGGAGGCGCTAGTGGTAAAGGACCTGGCTGACAATGCAGGAGACATAGGAGACATGGGTTCAATCCTTGGGTGGCAACCCACTCCAGTATTGGGTCAGACACAACTGAAGTGACTTAGCACAAATATACATAACCGAGGGCTTACCCACAGTTCAAACAAATGGACATAGCATAATATATATTCCTTCCCCTTGCAAAAGAGGGTCAAAATGTGTTTGTTTTGTTGTTGAGGTTCAGTGGCTAAGTTGTGCCTGACTCTTTGCGACCCCATAGACTGCAGCATTCCAGGCTCATCTGTCCTTCATTATCTCCTGGAGTTTTCTCAAACTCATGTCCATTGAGTCAATGATGCCATCCAACCATCTTATCCTCTGTCATCCCCTTCTCTTCCTGCCTTAAATCTTTCCCATCATCAGGGTATTTTCCAATGAGCCAGCTCTTCACAGCAAGTGGCCAAAGTATTGGAGCTTCAGCATCAGTCCTTCCTAAGAGTATTCAGGGTAGATTTCCTTTAGGATTGACTGGTTTGATGTCCTTGCTGTCCAAGGGACTCTCAAGAGTCTTCTGCAGCACATAATTCAAAAGCATCAGTTCTCCTTGCACATAAGATATGTGTGCATTTCATGTGTCTACTAGCCACACAGACAATAGAGCTGGCAAACAGCCCGCTCATGGAGACAAATGAGCTTGTGTCTGTGCTCTGAAGCCATTGACTTAGCTCCAGGCTAAAGGGTGTTCTAACTTGCAAAGCTGTGTCTGTGCCTGGTCAGAGCGGGTGCTCTATGGCTGGCCTCCCATGAGGGACCTTATGTCTGTGGTTCCTCAGTCACTCAGCTGTGTCTGACTCTTTGCAACCTCATGGAATGTAGCCAGCCAGGCTCCTCTATCCATGGGATTCTGCAGGCAAGAATACTGGAGTGGGATGCCATTTCTTTCTCCAGGGGATATTCCAGAGGCAGGGATCTAAGCTGCATCTCTTGCATTCCTGCCTTGCAAGCAGATTCTTCACCACTGGGGCTACCTGGGAAGCCCTGTGGTTCCTCGTGCTCCTCTGCAACGTGCATTGTTGTTGTAAGGACAGCGTGTCCCTGCGAGGGAAGGTAGCAGTAAACAGGGCAAGTGGGAACAGAGTGTGTGCACAAGTTAGACACGAGTTCCGCTTTCCATTCCGGTCCTGTCCTCCTAGCTTTGAGTTTCTGGGCCCCGGGAAGCTAATTGCACAAGCTCGCCTGCCCACTTTGACCAGGCTGTTCCGTGTCCTTGTGTTTCTGCCAGTGCTGAGCCTTCTGCCAGAAATGCCCTTTCCCCTTTCACTGCCCCCACACACGCCTGCTCCATAACCACCTAAAGTTCCCTGCTGTTCCATGTCCTGACCCACTGTACACATCATGGGGAGGTGGGTCAGCGCAGGGACTCAGGCTGACCCAAGGCCTGCTGAGTTGGAGCCTGCTTTGTGACACTATCTGCAAGTGACTCATACGCCCCTGCATGCCTGCATGCTCAGTCACTTCAGTCGTATCTGACTCTTTGCCACCATACAGACCCTGGCCCACCAGGCTCCTCTGTCCATGGAACTCTCTAGGCAAGAATACTGGAGTGGGTTGCCATGCCCTTCTCCAGGGGATCTTCCCAACCCAGAAACTGAACCTGCAACTCCTGTTATCTCCAGTATTGCAGGCAGATTCTTTACCCACTGAGCCAGCTGGGAAGACCCCATGTCCCTGAATGTGTGAAAAGCACTGGAGATAAACCCTGCTCATCCTTCAGTCATCAGCTCAGGGCCACCTCCTCCAGAGAGCCCTCCCAGATCTCCCACCCCACTCCCCAGCCTGCTTGAGAGCCTGGTGTGGCGCCAACAGTGAGTGTCCCGTTATCTTCATGAGCCACTTCCAGGCCCAGAGGCTGTCTCTTCCATGGCTGTGCTCTGCAGGAGTGAACCTGGTCTTCACCTCCAGCTCTTCCTGTTCCTGCCCTTGGAACCCCTGTTGTGGGGGCGCACCTGGGAAGGGAGACCGCCTGGTCCGGAGAACCCTTGGGCAGGGCCAAAACCACGTGGAGTGCCCAGGGGCCTGCCTACAGCACACTTCAGTCCTCAGAGAGGCAGGCTCTCACGCCGTGTAACACGGCGACACTTGGCTGAATTCGCTCAGGTTTCCTCTGAAGAGTTTTATAAGAGTTACTTGAAGCAGCGCCAAGATACACAGAGGGATTAGAAAAGCTCTGTGTTGTTTCTTATTCCTCTTAACTGCCTGCCTTCCAGCAGACGCCAGCTCACAGTCCCCTCTGTCCTCCTCCACCTCTGTCTCAGCCAGCCCACCCCACCCGTGAGGACCCCCGTATGGCCTGTCCCCCCGATTCCGTCCCCTCCACGTCCCACCGTCTGCCCTCCCCACGGCCACCGAGATCTGCTTCGAGCTCACTTGGCACTGTGTCCTCAGCCTGCACCCTCTCCCCCAGGCCCGCCCCTCTCCTGGGGTCAGCACTCTGCATTCCAGAGCCCTCTGTGCAGCGGGTCTGCTCCCTGCTAGCTTCACCTCTGCCCTGTGTCCATGCCTGGGTACCCGGTTCCCAGGCCTTTATAACCCCCCTTCTCTACCTGGAGCATTCTGCCCCTTGACTTCCCCAGGTGAACTCTCCTGCCATTTTGATAGCAGCATCCATGGCAGAGCCCTGGCGTCAGCCTGTCTCCCTGGTTACCCTCCACCCTATCTGGATTATCTGCAGAGCAAGTATACCACCCTTTATCTCTGTTTCTTTAGGAGCAGAGTTCTTCTCTCACTACCGTGTAACCTACTGGGCTTGAAAGCCTCAGCTCATTTTTGTTCATCTCTGCATCCCAAATACCTGAGCGATGAAAAAGATCATAGAAACTCCACAGATATTGACTAGATAAAATGGTGCGGATGAGCAAAACAAACAAACTTTTGTGCAAATAAGAGGCACTCTGTGCTCCAGGGAATCTGGTAGGACAGGTCTTTAGATTGTTGGATGTTTTTAGGAACAGAGTTTATGATCTCAATCCTTGCATCTCCTCAAATCTAGAGAAGCACTGAATCCCTTCATGGGGACATCAGACCCTCATGACTAACAAAAAGCCTTTGTAAAACCAGTGCTTCATTGTATTGAACTCCACCTTCTCCAAACCCTTATATTTTGACTTTCCCCCACTGCCGCTTTGGAGCAGTCTCAGAGCTATCTGAGATGCTGCCTCCCGGGCTGCAGACCTCCTTTTCCACAAATAAAACTTCACTCACAACTCTCAAAAGAAAAAAAAAAGAAAGGTCAAAAGTGCTGGCAATCCTCCAAATTCTAGCAGGCCCTTTTCTGGGCTGTGTTATATTCCCCAGGCCTGCCTCCTGTCTGCACTACCAGGCCCCCTGGGTGGCGCCTTTGGCCTCCACAGTAAATGGAAGAACAGGACAGAAGGTTCTGGAAGTCATTTCTGGTCCCATAACAGCCCTGCACTGAACTCGGATGACACCACTGGCCCCTGTTCCCTCCAGGCCCAGGGGTGGGGGCAGCCTCCCTCTGGCAGGCACCTGGGGGTCCCATCCTCGGCCCTTCCCCAATCCCTGCTGCAGCCCAGGTAAAGACCTTCCTTCCAGTCCCTCCACCTGCTCCATTTGGATGAAGCGCTGCTGCTGCTACTGCTGCTGCTAAGTCACTTCAGTCGTGTCCGACTCTGCGACCCCATAGAAGGCAGCCCACCAGGCTCCCTGGTCCCTGGGATTCTCTAGGCAAGAACACTGGAGTGGGTTGCCATTTCCTTCTCCAATGCAGGGAAGGGAAAAGTGAAAGTCAAGTCGCTCAGTCGTGTCTGACTCGTGCTAGTTGGAAACTTATTGGAACATCAGGTAATCTCATTTCTGTGCATACGATTTAGGAATATTTTCTCTATACACAAATTATATAAACACACATTTTCTTTTCACTATTTATTTTAAAACATCTAAACATTTTTGAAACTCTATTTTTACATTTTCAGTTATTCACAAAACAACTAAATAGGCCCAGTATCTATCTGTACCGTGTGTGTGTGTGTGTGTGTGTGTGTTTGCCCTGAAGAGAAAACTTTTGAATTTTGACTTCGTAAACCTTGGGAATGTTGAAAAACAAACACTATCTTGAACAAAACAATAAAAGTTAAGAAAAAGTTATTAGAAAGACATCGTTACAAAATCTTAAGTCTTCTAATCTAAATATTTAGGATCCATCTTAATAATTTATTGCTAAATATGAATGTAGGAAGGAGTACACTGACAAATATGTAGTTTGAATGTGGTGTTGTTTTAAGTTTTTTTTAAAACCAACTGAAGTTTGCTAAGGCAAAAATTAAGTTACCTCTTCAGATGTTTAAAAATAGCCATAGTATACAGAAATGGTCTGGTATTGTATTAAACTTTTCCATCCATGTCAAACTTAAAGGATGCTTGACATCATAGTGGACATTTAAGGTAAATCCAAGTAAAATTCTTATATAATACTGAAAGGTCCAATGGAGATATTATGTATTGATGAGAATTATATTACTGACTGTATATTTAAATAATATTGCCATAAGGTTATAATGCTATACTAATAAGAGTAGTTGTGGATCAATTGAATAATAGTAACAACTAAAAAAGCACGGATCAAAATTACTTCAACAGAAATACAAGTAAGTGAAAAACTGAAAAAAATCTTACAAACTATAATGCTTTATCTACTTGAAAAAAACAATCGATTAAGTTACAGTAGCTAAAAATAAAGAGAAAAACAGAACTTCCTTTAAAAAGGGAAAACACACGCTGATGTTGTGTCCTGGCCGTGAGTGTCCGGACCCGGCTGCGCTGAGCTGAGTCCCGCCTGCAGGTGACCGCGGGCCCGAGTCCTCACGGCTGGACCCTCCCCCTCGCTGAGGGTGCCTCCTGACCCAGGGGTTCCCCTGACCCCTCCAGGCCCCTGTGGGCTGTGGCTGGAGCAGCAGGGGCATGAAGGCCCCTCGGGGAGAACTGGGAGTTGAACTCGACCTGGGCCAGCAGCTGCCTGAGGCGGGCGTTCTCTCGGGTCAGCTCGCTGAGCGCTCTCTCCATCCCCAGGGCTGCCACCCAGCTTTCCTGAGCTCTTTCCTGGCAGAGACCCACCTCCTGGCGATGGTAGGCAGCGGTTCTCTCTAATTCTTTGCTCATGTCTCCAGCTATCTTCTTGGAGAGGTTGCAGATCTGACACACGGAGTTCAGCTCTCTACACACGTTGAGGAGTTTCTTCTTCGCTTCCAAGCAGCGCGCTTCTTTCTTGAACAGTCTTCTGTGAAGTTGCATCACGTAGCTGTCGTGTAAATCAGGCAGGCTTTGAAGTTTCCGCTTCAGCAGCTGGATCTCACTGTCGAGCTGTGAATTTTCACACCACAGGGACGCTTCCTCAATGTGGAGACTTGTGATTCGTCCTGGAAGCTCTTCCCTCCTTTGCTGATCTCCCCTCGGGTGTCTGGCGGTTGCTTGCTGTTCCTCTTCGGGACATGGCAGGGACACACTGCAGTCAGCATCGTCAGGGACGCCCTTCAGGTCACCCTCCGCCCCCTGGACAGGGGGATGGCCGTTTTTGGCTTCCTTCTTTGGCTGGACGTCTGGGTTCCCTTCATCCCCGCAGTCTCTGAGGAGCTCAGGAAAGGGGAAGATGGTCAGCAGGTGTTTTGCTATGAATCTTAGTCGGTTGACCCTGTCTTCCAGGACCCGCTCCTTGCGGGCCTTGGACGGCTCCGGGCCTCCTCCCTGCCCCTCCTTTTCCTGGACTCGCTGCTTTTCTCTCTCAATTTCTTGGTCAGATGGTTCTGGACTTTCTGGAAAATCAACACTGTTGTTCAAATCTCTCATGTCTTTCTTCTGAGGTCGTTCTCCACCATCCTCTGATGCTTTGAAGGCGTGTTTTCCGTCAGTAACTTGGGAAAGGAAAGAAGACTGACCGCTCCATGCCTTCTCCAGGAGGTCCGCCGTGTCCTGAAACGATGACCCGCTCAGGTTTGCGTTCACGGCCGACAAGCACAAGGTTTGTGACGTGGGAGAACTGGCCTCCACCCGAGATGGCTTGAGGGCTTCATCAGCCTGAGCCCGTGGCCCAACATTCTCACTACATTTTCCGCAGACTTCCTCACGGGCAGAAGACCTTTTCCCTAGGGACTTCACACTTCTTAAATTGTGCCATCTCTTTATCATGAGAACCAGCACCATAGCACATACCAGGATCTCCCAGGGAAACTCAGGGAGACCTGAGTCGTGTGTCCAGCTCTCAGAAACCACCAGCAGAGTGCCCCATAAATGCTCCAGCATCAGCTGGAAGGCAGATCCCAGGGCAGGCAGCAGGCCCTCCATGTCTGCGAGGGCTCCACTGCTCTGTCTCTGATATCCAGTGTCCCGGGGACCTCAGCAGACCACTGAGAACCCTGCGAAGTGTTCCGTCTCCAAGGTAAACATGTGCCTGACAACCAGGGCTGTCAGTTAGGCTTGGGGAGGGGAGGCCAGCCAGGTTCTAGGAAACAGTTCTCCCTAAGTGCTCTGAAATAGTGATCTAATCCCCTACACAGGGCCTGGGGGAGGTGGAAACAGCTGATCTCAGCTTGGATCTGGGCCCTCTAGGCACAGCTGGCCCTACAGCAAACCTAGGGGGTCAGAGCAGGGCCAGGCCATGCCCGTTTCCATGCACAAGTGCACACAGGGGCAGAGAGATGGGGCTGCTTCCCTGGGTGAGGCCTGATCTCTGGACTTAAAGTTTCTCCTACTGCAGAAAAACCGGGGCCTGTCCCCAAAGTCCACGGGCCCGCCCTCCTCTAAGGCTCCCCCTCCCCTTCCGTGTGCTCACCATGCAGGCAGAGCCCAGGACTTGAGGGTATTGCCACCAGGTGCTAGCTGTGAGACTAGTACCCCAGCTCAAACAGCTCAGGAGAAATCAACCTGAATGTCAGGGTCTTACAGTCGCATAGGTTCTGTGCAGCCAGCATGTTCTTACTGAGTCCCTGGTACAAGGGGACTCTGCTCCCAGGTGGCCTGGTGGCCTGGGCTGATTTCCTAGTGTGGTTCTGCCATTTGCAGCCCATGCTTCCCATTTTACTGGCCCCTGAGTGGATCTGTAACCCACAGAGTCCTCTTAGAAATGGGAAGGGTGTAGTGGCTCAGTTTGCCCTCTTTAAATCCCACTAAACCATTTCTGTCTCTTCTAGTGTCTCTCTGGCAGGCCCATGCTCAGAGCCTCTTAGTCAGGCTCTCAGACTCTGCCTAGCATCTCATCCTCAGTTCCTTTATTGGACAGGGAAGCAAGGGAGCTGGCATCTGAGACCCTTGCAAAGGTCCTGACAGTTCCAGGGCTCGAGATCCCCTGGTGCGTTGAGTGGGGTGTGGGCAGCAAACCCTCCTGAGGGAAGTCAGACTCTTTTCAGGGCAGCAAGACCCAAGCCTGCAAGTTCACATGGTCGATCTTTAAAAAGGATCAAATGTGGGCTGAAGAAATGACAGTGATCTCCAGAGTCCGCAGCTAGCCCTAAAATGTGTGAAATGGAATTAAAACTATTGGCCCATAAAGAGGTTAGGGACTCTTTATTGACTGAAGCATCTGACTCATTGGAGAAGACTCTGAAGCTAGGAAAGATTGACGGCAGGAGGAAAAGGGCCAACAGGGGATGAGATGTTTGGATGGCATCACTGACTCAATGGACATGAGTTTGAGCAAGCTCCAGGAGATAGTGAGTACAGGGAAGCCTTATGTGCTGTAGTCCATGGGGTCACAAAGAGTTGGACATGACTGAGCGACTGAACTGAACTGAACTGATACAAAAATTTAATTATCTACTTGTCACTTCAGTTCAGTTCAGTCGCTCAGTTGTGTCTGACCCCTTGGGACCCCATGGACTGCAGCACACCAGGCCTCCCTGTCCATCACCAACTCCTGGAGTTTACTCAAACTCATGTCCATCGAGTTGGTGATGCCATCCAACCATCTCATCCTCTGTCATCCCTTTGTCCTCCTGCCCTCAATCTTTCCCAGCATCAGGCTCTTTTCTAATGAGTCGGTTCTTCCCACAAGGTGGCCAAAGTATTGGAGTTTCAGCTTCAGCATCAGTCCTTCCAATGAACACCCAGGACTGATTTCCTTTAGAATGGACTGGTTGGATCTCCTTGCAGACCAAGGGACTCTCAAGAGCCTTCTCCAACACCACGGTTCAAAAGCATCAATTCTTCAGCATTCAGCTTTCTTTATAGTCCAACTCTCACAACCATATATGACTACCAGAAAAGCCTAGCTTTGATTAGATGGACCTTTGTTGGCAACGTAATGTCTCTGTTTTTTAATATGCTGTCTAGATTGGTCATAGCTTTTCTTCCAAGGAGCAAGTGTCTTTTTATTTCATGGCTGCAGTCACCATCTGCAGAGATTTTGGAGCCCCCCTAAATTAAGTCACTGTTTCCACTATTTCCCCATCTATGAAGTGATGGGACTCGATGCCATAATCTTAGTTTTCTGAATGTTCAGTTTTAAGCCAGCTTTTTTACTCTCCTCTTTCACTGTCATCAAGAGGCTCTTTAGTTTTTCTTTGCTTTCTGCCATAAGGGTGGTGTCATCTGCGTATCTGAGGTTATTGATATTTCTCCCGGCAATCTTGATTCCAGCTTGTGCTTCCTCCAGCCCAGCAATTCCCATGATGTTCTTTCCATATAAGTTAAATAAGCAGGGTGACAATATACAGCCTTGATGTACTCCTTTCCCGATTTGGAACCAATCTCCTGTTCCATGTCTGGTTCTAACTCAGAGGAAATCAAAAAGAATATGATTATTAGCCCTCAGTAGGAGGTGAAATTTCCCACTCATCTTAAGGTAACTTACTTACTTCCCATGACCCTTACTCTATATGTCTGAGAATATGGACCCCTCTTCAATCAGTCTTTCCAGTGGGATCACTTGATGAAACCATTGGCTCCTTCAATGTCCATCTGTATGGGCACCATGATGGATGTTGTCGGATGCCGCTCAACCTCCCGAAAGGGAAGGAGGGGTGCTCTCACAGCTCCAGGACATTGCTGGAACACATTTGGCAGCAAGATATTAAGCAACAGAGATTAGGCTCAGGAATCTAATATTCAACTGTGTGCTTACTGTTGTCCAAACATTAGGAAACCATACCCGGAATTAGTGGCATTAGATATGTGCTCAAGGGCACATACTGAAATGTGATGCTCTTCACCTGAGAGCTTTCTCCACTTGAAACACTCGTAGGTTTACTGGAAAGACGTGTTCCCAGGAAGTCGGGTCCATTTAGTCTGCTGCCAGGGAATGCCAGACTTCTTTCTTATCCAGGCTCTGTGTGTCTATGTGTGTGTGCACGCATGTGTTCCTGTGCACACACATTGTTGGAAGAAGGCAGCCCTGGGTACAACCTAATTTTATCTGGAAGCGATGCTTAGCTCTTGTTCTTCTGGACCATACAAATCTTGGAAACAATCAAAACCTGGGTGATAATTAGAAAATAACTAGCCCTGAGCTCTCCCGTGTCTTACCTTGGGAGTGAGAGACTGAGTCGGGCAGGGAGTCCCAACGCATCAGCTTGTGCAGCATCACTGCGTCCTGGCACTGCCCAAGTACACGGTCAAAGTCAAAAATGTCTTCTACAAAGCCAGGCTTTGTAGTTTGTAGTTTGGGTTTGGGAATGGGGAGCCTGCACTAAACATCACAGAGAAGTTCATGACGTTGGCACATAAATCTGAAGTGATGGTGACATGAGAGAGATCTGACAGTTATCACGAGCTTTATATCTGGTCTGTCAAAATTTGCCCTTGTCTTGCAGCAGGATGTCCAGCCCATGGCCACCTTCAATTATGAAACATCACCCAAACCATCCATCTTGTTAAAATCACCATTTAGGTTGAGATGGCTCCTTTCAATGTATATTTAATACTAATTAAGTTTGAAGTGTTTCCTTATATCTGTATATTTAATACTAAATAGGTCTGAAATGTTTCCTTATATCCATTAGATGGGCAAAATTTAAAACATGTAAGAAGCATGTTGGAAAATAGTCCTAACTCTTTCTGCTGAGTCTACAAATTGTTTCACATGTACTGGAGAGCAATGTTGCAATACCTGGTAAAGTCTCAGGTCAGTGGACCATAGGGTTATTCTCCTTATTGGTTTATACAATATAGAAACTTTCTATATGCCCAGGGAGACCAATTCAACTGTGTTCACTGCAGTGTGGTTTGCAATAACCTGAAACTGGAAACAATCCCCAGGTCTATCAATGGTATACTGCATAAAAAAAATTGTGCTAAGGCCACACAGTGAAATAAATACACCAAAGTAAAATTCGGTCTGCACATATCAGCAGGGGCAAAATAGAATGAAATATAATGTAATAAATGAAATATAATGTAACATCAAATGAAAAAAGCAAGTCGCAGAATTATATTTTAGTGAAGGCTGGCTGAGTGTACACAAAACCCACTTCCCTTCCCTGACAGCCATCTTTCTAGCTAAATGAGGCCGTGTTTCTGAACTATGGCCCAGGGGATGTGGGCAGAAGGGATGAGTTCAGCTGTAGGCCTGCCCCTAGAAGCCAACCTCTAACTTAACTTCTCTAGCCCTGTTTCCCCATCTGTAAAATGGGGATAATAGTAATAGTACCTTCCCAAAGTGGTTGTTTAGAGGGCTTCCCTGTGGCTCAGCTGGTAAAGAATCTGCCTGCAATGTGGGAGACCTGGGTTTGATCCCTGGGTTGGGAAGATCCCCTGGAGAAGGGAAAGGCTACCCACTCCAGTATTCTGGCGTAGAGAATTCCATGCACTGTATAGTCCATGGGGTTGCAAAGAGTTGGACATGACCGAGCAACTTTCACTTCACTTAATGAGTTAGTTAGTAACAGGGACTGCTTAGCATAGTATATAATATTCCAATAAATACAATAACAGTTGTTATTGTGGCTATTACTTTTAGCATTACAGATGACTGGACTTCACAATTTTTGACTTTACAATGGCAGAAAGACAATGTGTATTCAGTAAAATCATACTTCAAATTTTGAATTTTGATCTTTTCCAGGACTAACAATATATGGTATGGAAGTCTGCTATGATTCTGGGCAGGCTCCCAGTCAGCCACACAATCACATAGGTAAAAAACAAAAACAATCACACGGACACCCATTCTATACCCAGACAACCATTCTGTTTTTCATTTTCAGCACAGTATTCAAGGTACTGAAAGATTGAGGGCAGGAGGACAAGGGGCAAAGGAGGATGAGATGTTGGATGGCATCATCAACTCAATGGACATGAGTCTGAGCAGACTCCGGGAGATACAGAGGACAGAGGAGCCTGGCGTGCTGCAGTCCACGGGGTCACAAAGAGTCGGACAGGACTGAACGGCCGAATGGCAACAAGGCTCAGCTAAGGTATTCATCGGTTAAGTGTAATTAAACAAATTTTTGTTTTACAATATCTTCAATTTGGCATGTAACCCATTGTAAGTAAAGATTTATATTTATTCACGTTATTTATGTATTTACTATGACTGCTCTTTCTACTACTACTTTTTATGGCAGGAAAGGATTGTGAATAATACATAATGAGCACCAACTCGAACTGAGAATGTTACCTCCGTGATTCCACTCAGAGCAATTCTCTGGGGAAAATGCCATTATTATTTTGCTTTTACAGATAAGAATATCGACTTGCAGAGCAGCTCACTAACTGGTAAGAATAGAACTAATATATGAACACAGTCATTGTTTGAAGTAATACAGATCACCTCGTTAACTAACTGTGGGTCTGAAGGGGTCCACATGAGCATAAGTTGAGTTGAAAATTTTGTGTATGGCTTTTATTTACTAACTGATAGCACATGATATTGTTCTCTTACCATAGCTGTTACTATGAATATTTTTCAAATAAAACTACTGATAATATTGCAATAGTAGCAAGAAAAAAAGATTGACTGTGAAAGTGCCTAGAATGGTAAGAATAAGATACCATTCAGCTCTTGTGGTTGCTTCAGCTGTGAAAGAAAAAGCCCTAAAATAAGAAAGATTCTTTGACAAGCAGCTTGGAGCACTTGTCAAATTGTTGTCAGAGAAGAAAGCAGAGTCTAAATTCTAGACGTGCCCCACAGTAGAGGTCACTAAACCCATCAAGTTTCTTTCCAAGCACTTGGCTTATTGAGATAAACAATTTTTTTCCCATTAATTTTTAAGCTTATGGGGATTTCAAACAAAACAAAACACAACTTCTAATTCATTAATGTGCCTGTTATAAAAACAAGTCTTTGTTTTTAGAAGTGTCCTGAGCATATTCAATCAGAACAGGAGACTTTAGGGTACGGTGAAGTCACTTCCAACAAAGAGCTCAAAAATTGAGGCCAGTCTAGTATAAGGAGATTTTCAAGAGGCAAGGGAAAAATTTGAAATATAATAAATATGCAATGAGGCTAAAGCTGAAACTCCAATACTTTGGTCACCTGATGTGAAAACCAACTCATTAGAAAAGACTCTGATGCTGAAAAAGACTGAAGGCAAAAGGAGAAGCGGGGACATGTATGAACATGATATATATTTCTGTTCAGGTCTACATGGTGGTGGTGGTTTAGTCACTAAATCGTGTCCGACTGTTGTGACCCCATGGACTAGAGCCCACCAGGCTCCTCTGGCCATAGGATTCTTCAGGCAAGAATACTGGAGTGGGTTGCCATTTCCTTCTCCAGGGGATCTTCCCGACTCAGGAATTGAACCCGGGTCTTCTGCCTGGCAGGCAGATTCTTTACCGACTGAGCTATGAGAGAAGCCCATTCAAGTCTACATATTTCCTCTTAAATACTGTTATGTTTGGGGGGTATGGTATTTTTCTTTCCATTTATTTCTAACAATCTTTTCATTTTGATCTGTTCTAGGACCTATGTTTATTAGAAATGTGTTTTTAAACTTACAGAAAGTTTTAAAACTCATGCTTTGAATTAATTTTAAATTGTTACTTTCTGTTTTTTAGAATAGTATGCCAAAAGAACATAGCTCCATGATATAACTATTTTGACATTTAAATATTTGTTTTATGGCTTATGAAGTGGTAATTTTTGTGTGCTCCATGGGTATATAAAAACAATTTATTTATGCCCTCTAATGATGAGATAGGAGCTTCATAAATACTAACTAGATCAAGGTTGCCAGCTTTCTCACCTAAAATCCTACATACCTAATACTTTTTCTACTTGGTCAGTTTTTCTGAGATATATGTGCTAACATTTTTAATTCTTCCTGTAGATTTTAAATTCTTTCTCGATAATTTTCTTAATTGTATTTCCTGTATCTTTAGGCTACAAAGTTAGATCCATACACTTTCAGAATTTTTATATATTGAATTATTAGTCTTTCATGATATGGTGACCCTCTTTATTTCAGATGTTTTTTGTTGTTGTTGTTTGTTTTGTTTTTACATTAAAGACCATTTTTTTCTGACATTAATAGTAAAGATATCCCTTTTCTTCTGTCTTTGTTTACTTTTTAAAAATTTAAACGACATATAGCTGGATTTTTAAAAGTCTGACTTGAAAAATCCCAATCTTTTAATTAGTAAACACAGCCCATTTTAATTAATCACTAAGAAAATGTGTACCATGTTATTTTCAGTTTTAGATGAAAATAGATGAGATGGTTAGATAGTGTCCCTGATTCAATGGACATGAATCTGAGCAAACTTCTGGAGGCAGAAGGGGACAGAGGGGCCCGGTGTGCTGCAGCCCATGGGGTTGCAAAGCACCGGACGCGACTTAGTGACTAAAGAACCATAGCAACATAGGCTATATTGTTTTGCTTCTTTTCTTCTCTTCTTCTGATTTTTTTTTTAGAAATTACTTTTTAATTCCCTTTCCCAGTCTTTTGTGCGTTGTATATTGTACTTCTTTTGGTCTTTAACTGGCATCTTTTAAATATTTAGCATACATACCTGAGTCTAATATTAATGAGCACCTCAGCCATTTTCTTGAAGCCCAATCACTCTCTCTCACCTTTTAGGCTATAGTTTCTTATTAGTTTAATCAAACTTCATTTTTTATGTTTTATATTTAGCTGCAACTTTTTAAAAGATCTCTTTTAAATGCTATGCAGCACTTTTAAATAACTGTGGCATGACACTTGTAAGATTATGCAGGGTACCAAAAATGCTGGTCACATATCCTGACATTTTAAGGTCAGGTTGTAAACATGTGTTCAATCTGATCTCAAAGAAAATGCTTCTTAGAATCAATGTAAAGAACTAAAAAGTTAAAATATGGAACATACCCTCTTTAAAGATATTTCTGAAAAAATGAAATTAATATCTGCGATGTCCCTCCTGTTGTTCTCAATGATGAGCTGTGTATTTGTTTCTTAAGCTGTCCGTCAATGCACGGAAGAATCATACTGCAGGGCTGGCAGCAGCAGATGCAGTTCCACCAGCCCCCAGCAGGTGGCAGAAATGCCCTCAGCCTCCAGGATATGGTCTAAACGCTCCTCCAGAGCCAAGAATAAGCAGAGAGGAGAACCGTTTATCATCTCAAGGAGAGTTTGGTCGGAGGGCTGGAGTTGTGTGAAGTCTGAGGCAGTCAGGAAAGCCCATATATCTTAATGTGACCCCAGCGACACAGGAAAATATCTCAGGCCAACACAACTCCATTTAATTTCATTCAAGTTCCTCAAAAGGGGGGAAAAAAGTGGTTTTCCCAACAGCAGAGCAGGAGGAAGAGAAAAGTACTCAAAGAGGGGGAAAAGTCTGAATTTTATGGAATATTTTCACTGGGTGGTCCTTTCTTTGATGGTAAAACACCATTTCTTTTCCCCTTGGTTGATTAAAAAATGAACCCACCCTACTTCCCCCGCCCCCAAACACAAAACAAACAAAAACTAACCCATGCTCAGCTGGTTTTGCCCCGGGATCGACTTTCCTCTTCAGAAGAAGATCCCTGTGTCTCTGCGAATTGGCAGCTCCAACGCTGATGGGAAGAGAGTCCTGCCCTGAGATCGCCCAGTGCATGGGCTTGTCTGGTTCCTGTCAGTTCCAGGGACGTGGGAGAAATCCAAAGACCAGGAAATCTTTGGAGAAGAGCAGTCTTAGAATCCCCAGCCTTGGCGCCTTACTTTAGAGGAACAGAAGGCCTCGTTACACCTCACGATCTGCACGCAGCGACAGGAGACACACAGCTGAGTGTGCAGCCCCAGGAGCACACGCACCTACCTACCTGAGGGTGCCTTCTCATCCTCTCCTCTGGGATTTCCCAGAGGAGCAAGACACGGGCCAATCCCAGGAGTACGTGTTGAGGCAAAGAAGGATCCAGAACTGTTTCTCACATCAGCTGGGTGACGAGAGCCCTTCCCATCTCCTTCACATGCAGCCAAGGTCGCCTGGGCTTTGCAGCGGGAGGCTCAGTGCCACGCCTGGGGCAAAACTCCAGGATAAAAAAGTCGCAGGAAGAGGGAAGAGGGCGATGCGACATATCCAGATTGGGGTGTGAATGTCAAGGGAAGGGCAGAGAGATGACTTTCACGGTGCGTGATGCTGTGAATGGCATAGATTGGAAAACAAAAATAAGCACTGAGGGAAGCAAGAAAGCACCGTGAAGCCCACACGGGCTGAAAATACCCAGTTGTGGTTGGGGCTGGTCTGGGGCAAGGTGGAAAGGCAAGAATGGGACCCTCAGATCAAATCCCACCCACCCCAGCCTACGGCCCTTTGTACACATTCGGAGGGCGAGGCAGGATGTTTCATTGGCATGCAAGCTCCAACTTGGAAATACTACTTTGTGGTGGGGGAAGCTGGTTAACATGAGACTTCCAATTTTCGTGGTTAGAAATGAGGGTCTGACAGTGAGTATTACTATTCAGTGATAACAATGTGTGCATGAGCATGCAAGTGTGAAACCCAAATGTCTTCCCGTTACATTGAGTGGGAGCTTTCCTCCTTGTTTCTTGTTTTTTTTGTTGTTGTTGTTGCTGAAACTCTGTGAAGCAGCCCTTCTTCAGTGACTGATTCAACACCCTCTTGTTACATTTGTCACATTTTTCTCATTTTTTCCTCTGCAGTCACAGTGCTGCTTCTGTGTTCTCCTGCGGTTTTGACACAGTTAATTTTTCTCATCAATTCCTTTTTAGCTTTTGTGTTACACAGAGTTAGAATAAATCTCGGGCCTTCTTGCCTCACTTGGAAATCAACTTCAGTGTGTTTCAATCAATCACTGGAGTTTTTACTGAACTCCTTGAATACAGATTGAGAAGCTAGATGGCTCATTTATCAGAACATGTAAATTCGAGAGAAATATTTTATTTAACCCCCCATAAAATCCTGCTTTTTCTTACTTTGTATAAGCATTAATAACATCCGTTCTATTACCAATCCAATATTGGTAAAAGATGAAGGTATTTTTTACCTTTCTAAATATTTTCTTGTTTAGAAGGACTCTCTGTTAAATGTGTGGCAAGCAAATTTTGTATTTTTGGACAGTCACTAAAGCTACAGTACCAAGTATGGCAGTTAAATAGAAACACAGTCAGTCCTTAATCCGTGGAAAGTTATAATTACACCTAGACCGTTTTCCTGACTGGGTTCCCTTTGAGCTCCAGGATATGAGCTGCAAGTAACAAAAATAATCTGTCCTTTAGTTTTACAGTGAGTGATAAGGAGTGTTTAAGCTTCTAGAAATATAAATTATTTTTAAGCCAATTAATTACTGCTATTAAGCACTGTATACAGTGGTCCTCACCAGGCGCTACTTTCCCCCTCTCCCCAAGGGACATGTGCCAATGTCTGGGGACAGTTTTAGTGGTTATAACCAGGGGAAAGGGTGTTACTAGCATCTGAGGAGCAGGAGCCAAAGATGCAGCCAAACACCCAGCAATGCATAGGACGGGGGACCCGTCCTCCCACAACAACAAACGCCATGGCCCAGAATATCAAAGGTGGCCACATTAATAACTGTTACTATAGTGAATGATTTTACTAAAGAAACCGAACCTTATACGACATGACTCGTAAGTCTGTTAAATTTCTCACACCTTTGTTGTTCAGTCGCTGAGTCGTGTCAGATGCTTGGCAACCCCATGGGCTGCAGTGCACGCCACCCTCTGTCCTCCATTATCTCCCGGGGTTCACTCAAATTCATGTCCGTGTAGCTGGTGATGCTGTCTAACCATCTCGTCCTCTGACATCCCCTTCTCCTCCCGCCTTCAATCTTTCCCAGCATCAGGGTCTTTTTCAATGAGTCGGCTCTTCACATCAGGTGGCCCAAACTATTGGAGCCTCAGCTTCAGCATCAGTCCTTCCAGTGAATATTCAGGGTTGATTTCCTTAAGGATTGACTGGTTTGATTTCCTTGCTGTTCAAGGGACTCTGAAGAGTCTTCTCCAGCACCACAGTTCAAAAGCATCAATTCTGCAGTGCCCAGCCTTCATTATGGTCCAACTCTCACATCTGTAAATGACTACTGGAAAAAATATAGCTTTGACTCTACGGATCTTTGTTGGCAAAGTGACGTCTCTGCTTTTTTAATATGCTAAGTTTGTTGTAGCTTTCCTTCCAAGGAGGATACATCTTTTAATTTCATGGCTGCATTGAAATATAATTCACATACCAAACAATTTACACATTTGGAGTATACTATTCAATGGTTTTTGCTTTTCATGGAACTGTGTAGTCACAGTTCAATTTTACATTTTTATCTCCCCTAAAAGAAACACATTACACTTCAGTCATAATCTCCCCACCCTCCCCCTACCCTCCCCAAGCCCTTGGCAAACACTAATCTACTCTGTAACTGTGTAGATTTGCCTCTTCTGTTTATTTCATATAAATGGAATTAATGTGGGCTTCCCTGGTGGCTCAGGTGATAAAGAATCCACCTGCAATGCGGGAGACCTGGGTTTGATCCCTGGGTTGGGAAGATCCCCTGGAGAAGCGGAAGGCTACCCACTCCAGTATTCTGGCCTGGAGAATTCCATGGACTGTATAGTCCATGGGTTCACAGAGAGTCGGTTGGACATGACTGAGTGACTTTCGCATATAATATGTGCCTGTCTTTGTTCACTTAGCACAGCGTTTTCAAAGTTCATCCATATCATGGCAGGTTTCAGCTCTTCATTCCTTTTCACTGATGAATAAATGACACGGTTTGTAAATAAACTGTCTTATTTATGCATTCATCAGTGGAAGGGCATTGGGCTGCTTCCTTTTCAGGCTTATTTTGAATAGTGTTGCCAAGTACGTTCTTGTATAAGTTTTTGTGCCAGTGTGCGTTTTCATTTAGGAATGCCAGGAATATATCTGTACCAGGAATAGGATTACTAGATCAGATAACGCCACTTTTCACATTTTCATTTTCCATCACCACCACTAATGTAAGAACATTTCAAATTCTCCACATCCTCATCTTTTATTGTTACCTGTCTTTCATCCTTATTACCCTAGGGGTGTGAAGCAGTTCCTCACTAAAGTTTCAATTTGCATTTCCCCAATGAGGAATGATGTTGAGCATCTTTTCATGTACTTATTAACCCGCTCTTTGGAGAAATGTCTATTCAGATCAATCATCCATTTTTAATTCAGTTGCTTCTATTTTTATTATTAAAAATTAAAAATTCTTTATATAGATATAAGTTCTTTGATATATGATTTGCAAATATTTTCTGTCATCCTGTGGGTTGTCTTTTTGCTTTCTTGATGGTGTCATTTGCAGCATAAAATATTTTAATTTTGTAAAGTTCCAGTTTAATTTTTTGTCACTTGGTTTTTTTTTTTAATTTCATATGTAAGGCTTTGGCTAACTCTAGGTGACGAAGGCTTCCTTCCAGGTTTTCTCTCAAGAGTTTTGTAATTTTAGCTCTTACATTTAGGTCTATGATCTATTCTGAGTTAATTTCTGAGTGTAGGGAAAGCATCCAACTTCATTCTTCTGCACGTGAGTGTGCAATTGTTACGTCCCCGTTCATTGATAAGACTTTCATGTCACCATTGAATTGTCTTGCTGCCCTTCTGTTCTATTTTTTTCAAATAATTTCTGAATAGTCACTATTAGTTCTCTTTTAATGTTTGGTAAATGCACTAGTGAAGTTATCTGGGCCAGGGCTTTAGTCATTCAATCTTTTTATCTTTTATAGGCCTATTCAGATTTGTTAGGTGGAAAATATGTTAATATTTTTTTCTGATAGATTGACCCTTAAATCATGACAAAATGTCCTGCTATTTCCAGTATCCATTTATTTAGCCTTAAAGTATATTTTTCCTGATATTAGCAGTACCTTATGGTTGTTATTTAAATGGAACATTTTTTTACATTTTTAATTTTTCAACTTATTTTTATCTTTGAATCTAAAGTTTATGACCTATGGACAACATATAGTTGAATCATGTTTTTTGTTTGTTTGTTTGTTTTTTTCTAATGCAATCTAACAATTTCTGCTTTCACAGAAGCAACCTAAGTGCCCACAGACAGAGGAATGGACAAAGAAGAAGTGGTACATATACACAATGGAATATTCCTTGGGCATTAAAAAGAATGAAATAAGGCCATTTGCAGCAACACGGATGGATCCAGAGAGTGTCACACGGGTTAAGTAAGTCAGACAGAGGAGCAGGAATTCTGTATGGCATCCCTCATATGTGGAATACAAAAAGAAATGATGCAAATGAAGCTACAAAACAGACTTTCTGACTTAGGAAACCTATGGTTGTCAGGTGGAGGGGATGGTTAGGGAGCTGGGGACGGTCATGTACCCACTGCTATATTCAAAAAGATAGCCAACAAGGACCTACTGTACAGCTAAGAAAACGGTTCGATGTTTCACGGTAGGCTGGGTGGGACGGGGGTTTGGGGGAGAATGGATACATGTGTATGTATGACTGAGTATCTTCAATTTTCACCTGAGACTATCACCATGCGGTTAATCATCTATACCCCAATAAAAGATAAGAGGTTTAAAGTTTGTAAAATAAAGTTCTCTCCTTAACAATGTCCGCTTTTTGATCAGACTATTTGATCTATTCATAATTAGCACTGTTACTATATGGTTGGATTCATGTCTTCCCTTTTACTTTTGCTTTCTATGTAGCTTATGCCACATTTCATTCCTCCGTTCTTTTTCTGCTTTCTTTTGCACTGAATAAACATTTCCAGTGCGATATTTTAATTCTCTAATAATTTTTGACTGTATTTTTGAGTTACTTTCTTAGTGACTTAAAATAAGTTATTTTCTAAGGTTTATAGTATGCATCTTAATTTATCAGAATTGACTTTAGTTTTGTCCTAATACCAACCAGTGAGATATAGAAACTTTACCCTTACCTAGTTCTATGCCACCGTCCTCCTTTTTTGTGATAATACATATTACTTCTCTCTCTCTTGCTCCATGTGTTCTCTCTCTATATATACACACACACATATATATATGAAATAAACCCCACAATTCATTGCTATGATTATTTACATTTTGTGATATGATTATTATACATGCTATCTTTCTCTTACACACACACACACACACACACACACACGGTTGGCCAAAAAGTTTGTTCCGATTTTTCCATACCATCTTACAGAAAAGCCCAAACAAACTTTTTGGCCAACCCAACACACGTTCTCTCTCTCTGTCATATATATAATATATCCAACAATACATTTCTATAGTTAATATTTTATCTAGTATTATATCATTTAAGGAAGCTGAGGTAAGAGAGAAGAGAAAAAATATATCTAAAGATTTGTTTATCTCAATCTTCTTAGTTTTCATCTTTAGTATCCTGCTTAATCCTACAGATTCAAGTTACCATCTAGTGTCAACTCTTCACTCCAAAATATCTTTGTTCCCTCCCACCTTCTTTATGCTTTTATTGTCAGATATATTACATTTCTATTATGTTTATATTCATCAGTTCAATTCAGTCACTCAGTTGTGTCCGACTCTTTGTGACCCCATGGACTGCAGCATCCCAGGCCTCCCTGTCCATCACCAACTCCCGGAGTTTACTATATATTATATATATTTATCAGAGAAGGCAATGGCACCCCACTCCAGTACTCTTGCCTGGAGAATCCCGTGGACGGAGGAGCCTGGTGGGCTGCAGTCCATGGGGTCGCTAAGAGTTGGACACGACTGAGCGACTTTACTTTCACTTTTCACTTTCATGCACTGGAGAAGGAAATGGCAACCCACTCCAGTGTTCTTGCCTGGAGAATCCCAGGGACGGGGGAGCCTGGTGGGCTGCCGTCTCTGGGGTCGCACAGAGTTGGACACGACTGAAACGACGTAGCAGCAGCAGCAGGATATATATTTATATGTATGAATCAAATTTTGAGTAGAAGTTCTACACATAGTAAATTTACTAGTTACTACAGACCTGGGTTCTTGGTAGACCAAAGAGTCAAAGAAACAACTTTCTTCAAGCAAGATGTAATCATGGAAATTAAGGGACTTCATGACTTGTGATCTGTTGGCAGGACCAGCCAAGGCTGTGTCTAAAGATTCTCTCCGATTTATTAACAAAGGCTTCACAACTTGGAGCCCTTTCTGATCAGACCGACCAGGCAGTGAAAGAATCACAACGTCTTTAGTGTCCGCTACTCCTGTAGCTGTAGAGACCCAGCTTGAATGCTGGCAAAGGCATTACAGGGTTCCTTTCTGCCTATATAAACATTTCAATACATGAGAGTTTATATATAAAGACATTTGTTATTTGAGGAATCTGAATAATAAGCACATGCTTTTGACAACATTTTACATTTCTGAATTTTAAAACTTGCTTAGCATCTTAAGTCAGACAAGGTTAAGAACAAAACGAAATACAAGCCTGGCAACGGAGGTGTTTTCTGACTCATGAGTGAGCCATCCAGGCAGAGGCCATACCGGTCAGGCAGGTTAGGTGTGTGGCTGGATCACTCTCTCCTTGCTCAGACAGCCTGTGAAGTCCAGACACCCATGAAGGTAGTTTCCTGCTCAAATTAATAAGAGCTGGGATTTCAACTGAGATCTTAACTCTTAAGAAAAACCAATACAGTCCAGGTACAGTTTCAGCAGATTTCGTAGGTTTTTGACACAAAATCTCTCCTGTGCAGTCTTTCTCGAATCATATAAAACATTTCCCCCCTTTTCATTTTACCTCTGTTTGTTGAAAAATCTTCGGACAAACTGCATCAGATTTTGACTAAACTCATCTTCTTTTGCTCAAAAAGCTGAACTAGAATTGAGGTTTTACCATCTGTTCCCAGAGAAGGAGGGGTAGACCTCGCATTGCTCCCCCAGGGAGGGCTGAGACAGGCGCCTAGGGAACGGTTTGCTCTCCTGGGTTTCTGTGATTGTACTTTTACGCCGTGTGTGTTATTTGCTCAGGCGTGTGTGACTCTTTGCGACCCCGTGGACTGTAGCCCACCAGGCTCCTCTGTCCATGGAATTCTCCAGGCAAAAATACTGGAGTGGGTAGCCATTCCCTTCTCCAGGGGATCTTCCTGACCCAGGGATCGAACCTGGGTCTCCCACACTGCAGGCAGATTCTTTAGTGTCTGAGCCACCAGGGAAGCCCTACTTTTACCCTGTGAATAAAGTTCATACATTTTGTCTGAAAAGTGGACCACCAAAAATACTAAGATACTGAGTACTTAAAACTACTTTAAAAACTACTTGAAGCCATCAGTGTCCACCAGTCTGTGAAGTACTCTGGAAATTGTTTGTTAAACTTTATGGGCAACAAAGAGAAGTGTGAAGATGAAACATCTGGATCTTTGTTGATCGCCAATCAAAGATGGTTTTCTCTGGAATAAGTTCATCTTTTTTCCTAAAGATAGGTGATTTAGACTGTGCTAATATTTTTATTCTGCAATTGTATTGCTATTTCCTTTGGCCCATAACTTTTTAAAAATTGAAATACAGTTGATTTACAATGTGTTAGTTTCAGGTATACAGCAATGTGATTCCATTATAAATATATATATATATATATGTAATTAGTATGTGCCTGTGTCCTCAGTCATTCAATCGTGTCTGATTCTTGTGACCCCATGGACTGCAGCCCACCAGGCTCCTCTGTCCTTAGAATTTTCCAAGCAAAAATACGGGAGTGGGTTGTCATTTCCTTCTCCAGGGGATCTTCCAACTCAGGGATCGAACCCACGTCTCCTGTGACTCCTGCATTGGCAAGTGGTTCTTTACCACTGAGCAACCTGGGAAGCCCACGTAGTGTGTGTGTGTGTATGTATATGTATATATATACACACACGTATGTATGTATATATTTTTACATTCTCTTCCATTCTTGGTTATTACAAGATACTGAGTATAGTTCCAATACACCATGTCCAGGGATTTGTGTGGAAAGAGAGTGGATAGAGGGAAATGCTTCTCCCCTTCGGTTCTTTACATCTTTCACCTGTGTTTCCCTCATACGGTATTTGCATACTTAGAGGCTGTTCCCTGGTTAGACATGACCTTGTAGCTGGGAGGAAAGTCACTTGGGGATGTCTGACAGTTAAAACCCTACGAGTAGGGTTACAGATGTGACAGGGAACGTCTGGGCTGTTTCTGGATGAGAGTCAATTTGCAGAAACAAGCCATTTTCCACAGCACCATAGAAGCTGGGGAGAAAAGACGTGCCCGCAGGAGCTGATGGAGAAGAACTCAGATCTAGCCATTTGATTTTGGTCTTTGATATTTCAGGGAGTCAGATGTCCCTAGAGGCGTGTTCATACTTACTAGATTCCAACCAGAATGCCGTTTCTCTGTTTGATGTGACATTTACTTTACAACTTTAATGTTTGTAACATTTCTCAGTTCCCACAAGCTCACTATCTGACCAGTCCAAGGTCACAAAGCCACCCACCCAGAAAGCACATCAAATGAAATGTCACAGCCATGGAGGGTGCTCAGGGAAGACATGCTATCTCCCTGGAGAATCCACAGGCAACCCAGAGGACTCCTTTGGCAGGGAATCTGAACGCATGGGTTCTGATAAACCTCTTCTGGAGTCCTGATTTATTTTTATTTTTCCCCTTTCTCCTATTTTTCTTTTAAAAAGCTTCAAAAAAAAAATTTCCATTGTAGCTGGCAAAGCAGGAAAGCTATTTAACTTCAACCACATTTTTGGTACCCTATAAAAGCTAAATAGAAATAATAGTTAAATCGTGAACAAAGCATAGCATAGAAGTGCATGGTCTCTGCAGGCCAATGAGCAAACCAAAGATATGAAGAGAGTCGGCTCCTCCAACCTCATCTGAAGATAGAAATTAAGGTTACAAGGGAAATACAAGCCCTACCACTCCCAGCGTGGGGAGCTCTGCTTGGACCCTCATCTCAGCTTTAAGTGGAAGCAGAAAACATTTCTATGTGTCTGCTTTTCTGTGACTTCCCTACAGTGGAAAAAATGGACATTTTTGCCATGACTTTATCATATGATGCAGATGTTTGGCTCAAGTCTCCTGATCTTGTCAAAAAAACTGCCATTAAAAAATTAGAACAAGATTCTTGGCTTATTTATGTTTTCTTATGAGGTGTAAATCTGCATATATAAGCATTATTTGTACTGCAGTCCCTTACAGAGCTTCTAGTTCTAGGATATGTCTCCTATTCTTTCTCCCTGTTATGAGTAGCTAGATATATTATTTAAATTTACTGATCATTTCTGTCTCTCCCCACTCTTGTATCTTCAAAAGTGAAAAAGTGAAAGTGTTAGTCACCCAGTCATGTCTGACTCTTGGAGACTGCATGGACTGTAAGCCCCTCTGTCCATGGAATTCTCCAGGCAAAAGTACTAAAGTGGGTAGTCATTCCCTTCTCCAGGGGATCTTTCCAACCCAGGGATGGAACCTGGATCTCTTGCATTGCAAGCAGATTCTTTACCATTCGAGCCAGCAGGCTCAAGGACATCTCCCCCGCCCGCAACATCACAGTGACGGCCTGTGTTTTCTAATGGCCATTAAGAAAGGTAAACTTCCACCATGGAATTGCAGATGCCTAACCCTCTCGTGACCCTTAGATTTTTCAAAGTCTGCAAAGAATAAAAATAATGGCGAACACTCAAAGTTCATCACGTCCTAGATCTTCCTTACTGGACCTACTGATTGGATTTGATGCACTCTGTCCAGTTTGCCTGATTGAAAATGGTTACAAAGGAGCTAGGAAGTACTGAAAAAGCAAAAGCGGTTATCATAACAAGTTAGGCATTAGTAAGGAAGTTTTTCTTGAGCATGAGTCTTAACGCATGGTCTGGGCTTTACGAGTAATCTTACACTGCTTGTCTGTTTTCCTTTTAGAGATGGATGGAAAGTTGTTCTCATAATGCATCTGAGTTGTTGAATATCCATTATGTTTCAGGGAAGTCATTCCTTCTTTCAAAACAGTTTTAATTTTTATGGAACCTAAGTTCAAACAGAAACTTTTTTATCGGTAGAACATTTGGAATGCTTTATTATGAGGATTTTAGTCCATTTCTTGACCAAACACTGTTTTCACAATTGACATCTCTAAAAGAAAAAGAAAAAAAAAAGGATTTAAAAAGGCAGACACTTCTGGACTATAAATTCAAGAATTTTCATGGAGCTCAGTCTCTGAAAATGCCCATCTCCCAAAAAAGATTTTCAACAGGTGGTGCCAGCCATGAGTGCTCTGCTTAGGATAAAAATTGCACATGTGTATTATTAGTGCTGCTGAATTTAATAAATGCACCCAGGTCTGTTAATTTATTCAAATTTTGGATAGTTGGTGATTTACTGGGATTAATGATTCGGCGAATACAATTTTTAAAAAGTGTCCAGGACAGGGAGCATCATGGAACATATTGTACCTTATAGTAAAATAAAAATAGCCTTGGACAGCCCATGGAATGTGTTCTAGCAGCATAATCAGTTCTTTACTGTGGTTTTCCTGCCAGTCGGGGAGCCCTGCGTCACAGAGAGTGGGTGCCAAGTGTCTGGTTTGTGCTTTGGTAAGACATGTTTTTCTTGCTGAGAATTTTCAGGTTTGCAATTCCCCCATGCAAGGCAGCCGGGTCACCTTCCAATGCACTGGGGTACTGCTTTTGTTCCAGATAGCTCCCTGAAGGTTGGGGCACCAGCAATCACAACATCAGTGAACAGCAGGTGCCCACGACCTCCGTGAAGAGCCCAGGTCTGGGTGGATGGTGGGGCTAGAGGCAGCTCGGTGGATTTTCATCTTGTACAAATAGTCTCACTGTCCAGATCGAAGCTCTCCTCTATGAATAGCAAGTTTGTGACAGTGTGTAGAGTTGAGGCCATTACCTAAATAAATTTGGGCAAAATGTACTCTTGGAGCAATATGGGATTTCCGTCTTGCATGGATTATCCCGCTTTTCAGTCTAAATTTTCAAGAAGGCCTTTGTTGTTGTTCAGTCACTCAGTCGAGTCTGGCTCTTTGCGACCCCATGGTCAGGCCTCCCTGTCCTTCACTATCTCTCAGAATTTGCTCAGATTCATGTCCATTGAGGGGAAGGCAACAGCACCCCACTCCAGTACTCTTGCTTGGAAAACCCCATGGACGGAGCAGCCTGGTAGGGGGGTCGCTGAGAGTCAGACACAACTGAACGACTTCACTTTCACTTTTCACCTTCATGCATTGGAGAAGGAAATGGCAGCCCACTCCAGCGTTCTTTCCTGGAGAATCCCAGGGACAGGGGAGCCTGGTGGGCTTCTGTCTATGGGGTCTCACAGAGTCGGACACGACTGAAGTGACTTAGCAGCATCGTGTCCACAGAGTCAGTGAGGCGTGACTCGCTCCTTCCTATCTCTTTGTCCACAAAGGCCCAGTGTTGGTGTGTGCAACCCGCTTTCCTCTGTCCAGGGATGGACACCTTTTCTTTAACACAGGCTCGGGCACCTGGAGCCCCAGCTGCCCTTCGGTACTCTGGTTATCCCTGCCCTACGCTGGGTCCACTGGTCATTTTGTTTTGTGCAGTTGAGACCTGGATGGTGCATTTTCCACCCTCTGTGTTGGTTATTTACTCAAACAGAAAATGTGGCCAGGGAGTGGCAAGATGGTGGTTATGTGCGTCCCGGCTGGACTCCCAGCTGTTCTTGTATGTGTACTGTTCACTGCTGCTTCTCTGATGTGTGTTTCTGCCACACTGACCATAATCTGGGGTTACCTGAATGCCAGGATTGCATATGGGGCTGTGTGTGGGAGATCCCTTCCCCTGCACACACACCCGTGAGACCAAACCAAACCAAAACGAAGGACAAGGGGTTTAAAGAGAGAGGGCCTCACCCAACATTTAAATCATATAAAATGCTCAAGTAGAGAAAAAGGCTTCCTAGGTGGTTCAGTGGTAAAGATTGTCCCTGCAATGCAGGAGACACAGGTTTGATCCCTGGGTCTGGAAGATCCCTTGGAGTAGGAAATGGCAACCCACTCCACTATTCTTGCCTGGAGAATCCTATGGACAGAGGAGCCCAGTGGGCTATAGTCCGTGGGATCACAAAGAGTTGCACACGACTGAAGTGACTGAGCACAGCACACAGAAAAGGGGACCAAGTACAGTGGTGGTGGGAATGAAGATTGGTGTGGTCATGAAAATTGGAAAACAGAATGGAGGTTTCACAGAAAAATTAAGAATAGAGTTGCCGTATGATCCCACAGTTCCACTCCCAGGCAAATATCTGAGAAAAAAAAAAAAAAACTCAAAAAGATACCTGCACCTCCAGGCTCATGGCAGCACTATTTATGATAGTCAAGACATGGAAGCGATCTGCGTGTCCATTAACAGATGAATGGATAACGAAAATATGATACATATATACAATGGAATATTATTCGGTCATAGAAAAGGAATGAAATTTTGCCATTTGCAGCATCATGGATGGACTCGGAGGGCATTACTTTCAGTGAAATAAGTCAGAGAAAGATGAATACTGTATGATATCGTTACATGTGGTATCTAAAAAATACAACACACTATTGAATATAACATAAAAGAAGTAGACTCGCAGGTACAGAAAAGCTAGTGGTTACCAGTGGGAAGAGGGCAAGTGGGAGGGACAGCACAGGGGTTGGGGAGTGGGAGTTACAAGCTACGGTATAAGAAAGACTCAAGGATGCATGAACAAAGCTGAGCACCAAAGTACTGATGCTTTAGAACTGTGGTGTTGGAGAAGACTCTTGACAGTCCCTTGGACTGCAAAGAGATCCAACCAGTCCACCCTAAAGGAAATCAGTCCTGAATATTCATTGGAAGGACTGATGCTGAAGCTGAAGCTTCAATACTTTGGCCACCTGATGTGGAGAGCCGACTTATTAGGAAAGATCCTGATGCTGAGAAAGATAGAAGGCAGGACGAGAAGGGGACAACAGAGGATGAGATGGTTGGATGGTGTTATAGACTTGACATGAGTTTAAGCAAACTCCAGGAGATGGTGAAGGACACGGAGGCTTGGCATGCTGCAGTCCATGGGGTCGCAAAGAGTCGGACATGAATGAGCGACTGAACAACAAGGATGTATCATACAACATGGGGAATACAGCAGTATTTTGTAATAAGCAAATGGAAAATAACCTTTAAAATTATATAAAAATTAAAACAAATAAATACAATGTCAAAGTAGCTTCGTTTCCAATTCTTATGAAGGTCTCGAGGCTCTACAAGATTTTCTTCCCAAGCCCACAGCCCTGGGCCTCTCCTACCACCCAGGCATCCCAGCTCTCCTCCCGGGGCACACCCAAGCTGTCCTTCTCCTCTCAGGCCCTTTCTGTCTGTTTGGCTAGCTTCTCCATCTCCACTGGGCTCTGTCCCAAAGTAACCTTGTAAGTGGCACCGTCCTGGCCTTCCAGCAACCTCCGTATTTTCCATCACCCTCACCTGCTTTCTTTTCCTGCGTCGTCACCTGATAAGCTGCATGCTTATATGCTTACTTACACACTCAAGGCAAAGACAAAGGAAACTGGATTGGGTGGAGGGCCTGTTTTGTTTCCTGCTGTCTCAAACGCCTATAGAAGAGTGCCCGGATCATAACTGAGTTGCTTAACTAAACTTGGTGAGTGTCGAATAACTGAAATTATCAAGTCGAATGAACAAGGAGGAAACACAGTGTAGAGATTCACTTTCCTGCCTCTCCACTGGCTGCCTGACCTCAGTCCAGTTTAAAAGTGAAATAAGCAAGGACTCAAGCTTGAGCATCACTTAGCAAATGTTTGTTTAAGTAACAAATGGCCAGCGATAGGAATGCAACTCAAATCATCCCACCTTGCTTATGTCTATTTCAGAAGCATTGAACTTCTCAGGCCTTTGTCTGTACCATTACTGAGATTCAGTTCAGTTGCTCATTTCCTGTCCAACTCTTTGCAACCCTACGAATTGCAGCACACCAGGCCTCCCTGTCCATCATCAACTCCTGGAGTACACCCAAACCCGTGTCCATCGAGTCAGTGATGCCATCCAACCATCTTATCCTCTGTCGTCCCCTTCTCCTCCTGCCTCCAATCCCTCCCAGCATCAGAGTCTTTTCCAAGGAGTCAGCTCTTTGCATGAGGTGGCCAAAGTATTGGAGTTTCAGCTTGAGCATCAGTCCTTCCAATAAACACTCAGGACTGATCTCCTTTAGGATGGACTGGTTGGATCTCCTTGCAGTCCAAGGGACTCTCAAGAGTCTTCTCCAACACCACAGTTCAAAAGCATCAATTCTTCAGTGCTCAGCTTTCCTCACAGTCCAACTCTCACATCCATACATGACCACTGGAAAAACCATAGCCTTGACTAGATGGACCTTTGTTGGCAAAGTAATGTCTCTGCTTTTGAATATGCTATCTAGGTTGATTATAACTTCCCTTCCAAGGAGTAAGCGTCTTTTAATTTCATGGCTGCAGTCACCATCTGCAGTGATTTTGGAGCCCAAAAACATAAAGTCTGACACTTTTTCCACTGTTTCCCCATCTATTTCCCATGAAGTGATGGGACCGGATGCCATGATCTTCGTTTTCTGAATGTTGAGCTTTAAGCCAACTTTTTCGCTCTCCTCCTTCACTTTCATCAAGAGGTTTTTAGTTCCTCTTCACTTTCTGCCATAAGGGTGGTATCATCTGCATATCTGAGGTTATTGATATTTTTCCCAGAAATCTTGATTCCAGCTTGTACTTCTTCCAGCCCAGCGTTTCTCATGATGTACTCTGCATAGAATTTAAATAATCAGGGTGACAATATACAGCCTTGACTCCTTTTCCTATTTGGAACCAGTCTGTTGTTCCATGTCCAGTTCTAACTGTTGCTTCCTGACCTGCATATAGGTTTCTCAAGAGGCAGGTCAGGTGGTCTGGTATTCCCATCTCTTGAAGAATTTTCCACAGTTTATTGTGATCCACACAGTCAAAGGCTTTGGCATAGTCAATAAAGCAGAAATAGATGTTTTTCTGGAACTCTCTTGCTTTTTCAATGATCCAGCAGATGTTGGCAATTTGATCTCTGGTTCCTCTGCCTTTTCTAAAACCAGCTTGAACATCTGGAAGTTCACAGTTTACATATTGTTGAAGACTGGCTTGGAGAATTTTGAGCATTACTTTATTAGCGTGTGAGTTGTGTGGTAGTTTGAGCATTCTTTGTCATTGTGTTTCTTTGGGATTGGAATGAAAACTGACCTTTTCCAGTCCTGTGGCCAATGCTGAGTTTTCCAAATTTGCTGGCATATTGAATACAGCACTTTCACAGCATCATCTTTCAGGATTTGAAATAGCACAACTGGAATTCCATCACCTCCACTAGCTTTGTTCATAGTGATGCTTTCTAAGGTCCACTTGACTTCATATTCCAGGATGTGTGGCTCTAGGTGAGTGATCATACCATCGTGATTATCTTGGTCGTGAAGATCTTTCTTGTACAGTTCTTCTGTGTATTATTGCCACCTCTTCTTAATATCTTCTGCTTCTGTTAGGTCCATACCATTTCTGTCCTTATCGAGCCCATCTTTGCATGAAATGTTCCCTTGGTATCTAATTTTCTTGAAGAGATCTCTAGTCTTTCCCATTCTGTTTTCCTCTATTTCTTTGCATTGATCGCTGAGGAAGGCTTTCTTAACTCTCCTTGCTATTCTTTGGAACTCTGCATTCAGATGCTTATATCTTAAAGGTCAAACTTTGGATGGCTTTTCAAGCTTATAATGGTTTAGGAATATTTTCTCTCTAAAGGAAGAAATTCTCTTGACTTTTTCTGTTGGACTATAGCTTTCTGGACAGGTTTGTAAAATGCACCTAATTTTATTCTCTGGTAGGCCCAGGACAAACCCTGCACTTAATTCGTGCTCAATACTTACTTGTTGGGAAGAACCTCTTTTTCTTCTGGAGACTTCTACTCACTGTGACCAGGAAGATGATATATGATATATATTTCACATGATATATTTTATATTGTTTGATCTGCTAGAGTTGGCAAAGTTTTTCTGAAAAAGACCAGATAGAAAGCATTTTCAATTTCGTGGGCTTCGCTTCTCACTTTTTGGTCACTATTCTACAGTTCTGCTGTTCTAGTGTGAAAGCAGACACACAAAATTTGTAAACAAATGGTGTGGCTCTAATGCAATAACACTGGATTTACAGAAACAAATGGTGGGCTATGTGTGATCTCTAGGTTGTAGTTTGCTGGCCCCTGTGCTAGACTATACTTGCCATGAAAGAACTGGTCCTGAAAATAAGCTGTTTGTGTCTGTTGCGTTTCTGAATTGGGCATGAGCTGTGTGAGATAATTTTAGTTTCATTTCTATTGTTGTCTTGTGGTTAATTGAATAAAGACTTGCTAAGTGACTCCCAAGTTTGAGTCCTTATTTAATGTTTAGATTGTACAAATCTTGACGCACCTCAGAAGTGTACTAAGGCTGCCTTTTCTTCTTTCTTTCCTCTTTTTTTCCCACACAGCACCCATTTTTGTGACCCTCTTGTTCACATAAACTAAACCTGAGACAAGGCTTCTAGCGCTGGCTTGCTAAGCTCTTTGTGGTTAAACTGGTTTCTCACCCACCACACTCTGGAAGAGGGAAAGAAACACCAGATTAGACATGTTTTAAAGAGGGATCAATATGTAATATAAACCAGATTGTACCTCCTTCACTCTCCCCAGGCCCAGTTGCAAGCAATCCTCATACACAAGTGGGAACTAAGGGGTGGGCTTTGGTGCCTTAGTTGAGACTTTAAAAATCCCAGGGAAGCAGAGAAGAGTCTACGTTCCGTGCTTAGGGCAGAAACCCGACCTAACCTGGGTCTAGGACTGCATACACAGCTACTGTCTTTCTTCATCCAGCCAGTGGTGGTCAAACCAGCTTCTGCATAGGTATGCCTTCTCCTTCACCTGAACACCACCTCCATCAGTCTAAGGTGGGTCAGAGATTATCCTTGAAACTGTCCTCTCTCCTGGCAGGAAGGGAAACCCAGAGCCCCACGGTCTCCGAAGGCCCCTTATAAGCAGAACGAAGACCTCAGCACTTAGATCTTAATCTCTGACTCCACTCCAGTCCCTTCACACCCCTGAGTTCCAAACAACTTCAGGTCCCAGACCTCTGGAAAGCTAGGTTTCTCCGCAGGCCTTCAGGGCAAAAGCACTGGCGGCTAATGAGACAGCAGGAAATCGTCTTGATACTTTTATGGCATTTATTCTGCAGAAGTAATGGGAACCAGTGGGTCCTGTGGACTAAGAAGAGCCTCTTTTCTTCCTGAGATGACATAATCAAAGTCACCAGCATTGTGGACTGGAAGCAGACCAATGGGCCAGCTGAGGGAGTTGGGCACACCCTGAGGTCGACGACCACGTGGACACCGTGGGTCTAAGATGCTCTCTGGGGTCTGCTGACTCGTCCATAGTGTGCACAGAAAGACACGCCCCTTCCTGACCACAGGCACTGTCGTGACCACAGGCACTGTCGTGACAGGGTCTGACACAGGACAAGGTCAGAGGGAGAGACTCAGCAGAAGGAGACGGACTGGAGACCAAAGGCTGAGTTTATCACCTCCTGGTTCCCAGCGTTCTCTCTCTGTGTCCAGCCTCCTACTCTCAACTCTGTTTTATCCAAGTCATCTCAGGCTCTTAAACCCAAATCTGGTGTTAAGACCTCACCCCAGGCCAACTAAACTAGAATCTCTTGGACATTTAAAAAGTCTCTGGGTGATTTTAATGTGTAGGCAGGGTTGGAGACCACTGTTCTAATTCATTATCACCTTGATGTTGAAATACTACAGGAAGGAAATCAGGAAGGCTATCAGCTACCCTGAAATCTTTTCATTTGAGAACCTGCTCAGTTAAGACTTGTAGATAAATTTCAGATAAGGCTGCATCTGAAACTAAGCTGTGAGGTCGCCTTATGAATAATGCCATTTATTAATACTTTTTGAAAAGATGAAAGAGGCCTATAGCTGGAAATCAAATAGAACTCGGGCCAGACATCGTGTGTTCATTGTTGTTCATTTCAGCCTTCTTCATGGTGTGGTTCATTACTGCAGCTTAGTTAAGCCTGAGGAGACCCGCGCGGGCTGTGAATGTACGGGTAACTGTAAAATGCAGGGACTCAGAGTGTGGTCTTGGAATGGAGACGGAGATCTGAATCTGCACTAATGCTTATGGAGCAATGCTTAGATTGCTAACTATTTGACCTCTGGCAAGTGACTTAATTTAAGACTTAGTTTTCTCACCTACAAAGTGGGAAGAATACTCTCTGTCTCAAAGATAGATTTGTGAATATGATGTCTTCCATAAATGCCTTCCCTGCGTTAGTTGCTCAGTCACGTCCAACTCTTTGTGACTCCATGAACTGTATGTAGCTCACCTGGCTCCTCTGTCCATGGAATTCTCCAGGCCAGGTTACTGGAGTGGGTAACTGTTTCCTTCTCCAGGAGATTTTCTTGACCCAGGGATTGACCAGGTATGAAACTAGAATAAATAATAATCAATAATAATTAAACAAGGTGGTGGATATAAAACACCTAAATCAAATTCCTGACCCTTTCTAATCCTTCAACAAATGACAGTTATTATTATTACAACTAAAATGAATTGTGTGTCAGAGTCTTGGTTCCTTGTGTTATGGGATAATGACTCAAGGATAAGAATTGAATCCACTAATACTAAAGTCTTGATTTTTCTTGAAACAATGAGCTCATTAGAGTCTCCTTGTGTTGCCAAGTTCAACGAGATCCAGGAGTACTGGTTGCTGTCGGCATACAATGAAGACATACTTCTGGAGGGATCTTGCTGTGAGATGCAGGCCAAGAATAAAAACTCCAGGGCCACCTCTGATTTCCTTTAAAGTCACAGCAGCTCACATGAGGGGTGAAGATATTTCCACATTCCCTTCTATCTGCTGGGGGTCAAGAGATGACCTGAAAGAGGTGTTTTTAAAATCTTGGTTAGGGTTTGTATTAAGCATGTAGGTAAAGTATGAATATCTCCAATGCATGATTTCAATTCTTTCAATGCTTGATTTAAATTTCAATTTAAAAAATAAAGAATAAATATACCACAAAGAAAGCAGAATTCCAACGTAATCTTTAGAAGTTAATTTATGTTTCCTGGGTGCTACATTATGACCATAATCCTTGCTACCTGGCCAGGCCAGTACAGGGTGTGTGTGTACGTGTGTGGGTGTGAATGTTGGTATGAGTGCGTGTGTGTTGTGTGAGTGTGGGTGTGTTTGTGTGTGAGTGTGGGGGTATGTGAGTGCATGTGTCTTGTGTGTGTGTGCACATGTGTGTGGTGTGAGTATGTGTGTGTTAAACGGGCATGTATTTACCTACTTCGCTATCAGACTGGTAGTACCAGTCCTTTTCCGCAAATTCTAACATTTGGGATTTGCTGTTCACAATAATAGAAATGTGTGTTTGAGAACCATACTTGAACTTAGACCTTTCGACAGGAGACTTCTGTAGTTGGAAATTACCCTGAGCTTCAATTTCAAGAAAAAGACAAAGTTGAAGAAAAAGAAAAAGAAGAAAGAAAAGAAAAATAGAGAAACGAAAAAGAAGAAAAAGGCAAAGTTTACGTTATAAAATCAGAAAGCAAAGGGCAGATGACTGGCTAGGCAGATGTGTACGTTGTTGGACAGATGAGTTTCATAAAACACTGGAGCTACTCTGCACGCCTGCCTGTTCTCCAAGGCCACTTGAACAGCGAGGCTTCTGGTGGAAGAACGGTAATACAGTCGTCTTTTTGTTTCACTTGTGCCTGGGTTCCATGTTTTCCCAGATTTCTTATAAACACACACATGGTTTAGCATGTTCGACTGGAAAGAAGCTTTCCGTCACCTGCCTTTGTGATTCCTACAGTTCAGGGGGAAGTTTTCCTTGTGTGTTTATCTCCCGCAAAAGCACATTACATCACAAGGAACAGCCAATACCATACATAAAACCCCCCTTAACCTTGCCCCTCCAGACTCGCACACATCAGCAAATTAGCTGTATCTGTCCTTGGTTCAGGGTTGGCTGGTGAAAGCACTTCAATAGCAAATGAGGAACAGGGGCGGTTTCTGAGCAGCATCAAATATTATTCTAAGTTCTACAACCAAGATAGGAGATACATTCTCATTCTCAACTGCTGGTAATACTAAGGTCCTATAAAAGTCAAGGAATAATGCTTAACTAAGCGGCCTAAAGTTTATAGCTTATCACTGCAATGCAATGCACTTCAGGAAAATTGGCACGAGAAAACTCAGTTTCCTAGGAACAATCTAATTGAGCTCTGTTTATTCAAGTAACCTAAACTAGCTGACTATTCAAATGGCTTGCAATAAAAAAATAGAGTGGGCTCAGAAAGCCCTCGTGCCTCACGCTGTCCTTGGAAGAACCAGCAGGGGGTTCTTGCTGGAGTTCAGTTGGGGGCTTCTAGGGACTGCGATGGAGAAGGCAATGGCAACCCACTCCAGTACTCTTGCCTGGAAAATCCCATGGATGGAGGAGCCTGGTAGGCTGGAGACCATGGGGTCGCGAAGAGTCGGACATGACTGAGCGACTTCACTTTCACTTTTCCCTTTCATGCATTGGAGAAGGAAATGGCAACCCACTCCAGTGTTCTTGCCTGGAGAATCCCAGGGACAGGGGAGCCTGGTGGGCCGCCATCTATGGGGTCGCATAGAGTCGGACACGACTGAAGTGACTTAGCAGCAGCAGCAGCAGCAGGGACTGCAAATCACTTAAGGGGTTTTAAACCAGCTCAGGGTCTCTGCAGAAGGACTAGTGTGAAGAGCAGATCTTAGAGGAACTGGAATACCCAGTTTATCTGTCCTACCGTCAAATCCAGAGGAAGAGAGGAGAATCTGGGTGTTAGAACAAGGATTTGCCTGTGACCATTCTTGGATGAGAGTTCTGGGCTTCCTGTCCCAGCGGCAGACCACAGTGGGCAGGAAGAGTGTCTGTGTAGACCCTGGCCACCTTCACCACTCCCTAAAGTTCTCTGATAGAATCCCTTGTGGCACTGGACTCTTCCTACACGCACCCTCAAGTAAGCTCCATTAGCACCCTGGAAAGTGCATTTGTTTTCCTAAGTTCACTAGAGCAAAAACCAGCTCAGAGTCGTCAGTGAACGTGCCCCAGGTCATGCATTTGTGTTAGTATTCAATACATAGCCATTCTGGAATTAAATCCATGTCTATCTAAGACTAAACATGTACTTTTACTTATACTGTATAGCTTTTCAGAAAAAAATAGTATAACAAGTCAATGTTCTGAGGCAAGGATAAAGTGAGAGTTGGCTAGTAAGATAAGCGATACCATTAAGAAATTTGAAAAACAAAACATAACAGTGTTTGCCTAAGAGGCTGCCCTGAGTCTAAGCTGATGATCCAAGCACTCTTGCTGGGGTGCGTGCTTCACTGGGTGATAAGTGTACTTACTGACTGATAAATAGGAAGGCTGTACTTTCGCAATCACTGCAGCTTGTTAGGTACGCACAGATTTCAGGAAAGAAGTGAGCAAAGGCAAGTTTGCAAGGACTAGAAGTTCACTCATGAAAGCAGTTTGAAGAAGAGCAAGTCTTAAGTCAACACTCACTCTGGGTTCACGTGACTATCCACCAAACCCAGGCTGGTGGGATGGAGCAAATAAGAGACAGGAAATATTCTTTAGAATGTGATCAAAAATAAATTCACAGGGGTGCAATAATCCTAGTGATATTTCTTAAAGGGAGAATTAAAAAAAATCAGTCACTCCTTTGCCAGTGTGCGTAGATCAAGAATCAACGAAATGGAATCCTGTATCACTTGGTTTCAGGAGCCCAACCCTGCCTCCTATGTCTCCTTATATTCTTCAGGTTGGACCAATCTAGAAGGAGAAAAATAAGGGGAAGAGAGTACTTTTATTGGAATTCTTTATCACCTCTTTGTTCTGCTGGTGACTCAGCTGCCTCTACAAGTGCACTTAATAAGACAAACAAGAATGACCGTGGACAGTTTTCCTTCTGAGGTCATTCTTTTTTTTTTTTTTAACAAATGTGTGTAGCCTTGGGTAAACGACAAGTTCTCAGGCAGTGTTTGCTCAATGAGTACTTGCACTTGATAAAGAAGACCACGATTTGCTGGGGTTTGGTGCTGTAGTTTGAGTACCCAACACCATCTTTCTACACCCAGACTACTGCTTCAGTGCTAAGTCCTCTGGAGTTTATGACAACTCGGCTGGGACCTCCACTGTACATAATTAGCCAATTTTCTTTGCTCAGTTTTTCCACAATAACTAGAATGTTTGGCAAAAAGGTACAGTTTTGCAATGGGAAGGATCTCAAAGTAAAATCCTAGTTGTTTACCCAGTTCTGTTAATAATAAGTACCTCAAATGAGTCCTGAGAATTCTCCTAGGCTCTCTGCATTTACACCATGTAGGAATGGGGGTACTGATGGAGAATCAGGGTTTTACTTTCTTCTGTATGGTTACCAGAGGTAGAAACTATATGGATGCGTAGAGAAGAGTTCTGGAACATTATAGATGAGTTATCTCATAATAGCATCACTAAATGCTAAACCAAATAAAGAGCAAGAAAACATACAATGTGGACCCAATGGGCTGTACCAGAAGCAAGGGACTGAACTTGGGAAAAGTGGGAAAGAGGCTTTATGAGTGCTCAGGATCCAAAATATTATGGCAAGAAACTTTAGAACAATGAAACCTTTAAAGAGGGGACAGTTTGATGGAACTCGGATGCTTTAAAAGTAATGCCTGTGTCCAGCAGATAAAATCAAACACGTTGCCTATACTTTGATATCTCCATTCCAAGAAGAAATATACTCTTCTGTTGACTGGATGAGGTTTTTAAAGCTGAAGTATGTAGCTTACCAGTGTGTGTGTGTGTGTGTGTGTGTGTGTGTGCGGTACATGCTCAGTTGTGTCCAACTCTTTGCAACCCCGTGCACTGTAGCCTGCCAGGCTCCTCTGCCCATGAAATTTTCCAGCAAGACTACTAGAGTGGGTTGCCATAACCTTCTCTAGGGGATCTTCTCGACCCAAGGATTGAACCTGCATCTCTTAAACATCACCTGCACTGGCAGGTAGATTCTTTGCCACTAGTGCCAGCTGGGAAGCTAAACTATGAAAACCAAAGGACAAAGGGGCTCTGGTAGCTCAGATGGTAAAGAATCTGCCTGCAGTGCAGGGTTTGATCCCTGGTTCAGGAAGATCCCTTGGAGAAGGGAGTCGCAACCCACTCCAGTATTCTTGCCAGGAAAATCCCATGGACAGAGAAGCCTGGCAGGCTACAGTCCATGAAGTCACAGAGTCGGACACGACTGAGCAACTTAGTACAAGGAAAAAGGTAGAATGATCCACTACTTTTGTGTTCTCCAATTAATCGTTGAAATTATTTGGGGGTTATGACAGCACTTTCTGTAGTCTATCTTTTTTTTTTTTTTTTTCACCAGGTCTTTGTTGTACAGACTTGTCTGCCTTGGGGCATGTGGGATCTTAGTTCCCCCAGCAGGTATCGAACCTGCGTCCACTGCCTTGCAAGGGGACCACCAGGACCACCAGGGAAGTCCCTGTACTACTGTATTTTAAATAATCTAAATGTGACTCTGAGTTTTGTACTCAGACAACTACTGTGTATAGATTGGCCACTGGATGGAGATGGGGTCTGTGACCACAGACATCTCACTGTATGGCCTAGAAGGTCACTCGTGTGGTTGATTTAGAGTTAACAACCAGAACACAGCAATAGAGGACGTAAGTTAATTCAATCCAGCAGGTAGCACGTGGCCAGATGAATGACAGGTTTTGTAAGGAAGGTGGGATCATTCCGGCTGCAGTAGCCTGGAGGTGAAAACTGTACTGTAGGAACTGCATTCCTATTTACCAGCCATGTGTCAAGAGTGAAAAACAGGCATAACCATATACCTTTCATTGATGGAAATTGCCAAAAAACAGGTCACTTACTAAGGTGGGTCTGAAGTGACCCAGGAACGAAATGTGTGTATTTAATGTGCAGTGTAAGTCTGCACCAACAAGGGCTAAAGCAACAAAGCCCAACTTGAATAAGGCAGGAGGAAGCTGGATCACCACTGGATCCATGTCTGTAGTGCTTTGAGACTCACTGACTCCCAGGTCATGCTGGGATAGGGACTTGGAACTACCGACAAACCCTGGAGGGTTTGGGGTTAAAGGAATGTGACCAGCCTCTATGCAGTTCAGTTCAGTCGCTCAGTCGTGTCTGACTCTTTGCAACCCCATGGACTGAAGCACGCCAGGCCTCCCTGTCTATCACCAACTCCCGGAGTTCACTCAAACTCATGTCCATTGAGTCAGTGATGCCATCCAGCCATCTCATCCTTTGGCGTCCCCTTCTCCTCCTGCCTTCAATCTTTCCCAGCATCGGGGTCTTTTCAAATGAGTCAGTTCTTTGCAATATGTGGCCAAAGGCCTGGAGCTTCAGCTTCAGCATCAGTTCTTCCAGTGAATATTCAGGGTTGATTTCCTTTCGGATGAACTGGTTGGATCTCCTTGCAGTCCAAGAGACTCTCAAGAGTCTTCACCAACACCACAGTTCAAAAGTATCAATTCTTCAGTGCTCAGCTTTCTTTATGGTCCAACTCTCACATCCATACATGACTACTGGAAAAACCATAGCCTTGACTAGATGGATCTTTGTTGGCAAAGTAATGTCTCTGCTTTTTAATATGCTGTCTAGGTTGGTCATAGCTTTTCTTCCAAGGAGCTTTTCTTCCAAAATCAACTGTCTTTTAATTTCATAGCTGTAGTCAACATCTGCAGTGATTTTGGAGCCCAAGAAAATAAAGTCTATCACTACGCAGAGTGCCTCTATGCAGATTGTTGGGCATTTCCTGTGTCTAACTGGGTATATATCTTCCCATCTGACAAAACTGGATTTTACAAATGCTCTAGGAAATGTCCAGTTGGTGCTAACAGATTAGGAAATTGTGCCTATACTTACATTAAAATTTTTTTTTAAAATTATATGTTAAAGTTTGACAATTGCCTCCAAAAGAGCTGGAGACAGAGAAATAGGGTGACCAACCATTACAGTTTGTCTAGGACCAAGCAAAGGCCCAGCACATGAGATTTTCAGAGTTGATGCTGGGACAGTCTTGGAAAGCCGGACTGACTTGTCTACAGAGGATTCACTTGGAGGAAACACTTTTGTTAAGTGACATTTCCATTTGCGTATAATTTTTGTGCTGTCCCATTAAAGAAGAATGTGAGAAAGCCCCACAGTGGCCTCAGTGTTTTTCAGAGGAACTCTTTTTAGTTGGGAATGGTGGTGGAAAGCTGGAGAAACCTCCCGCGGGTGATGGCCTGGGAACCCTGAGGAGCAAAAGGAGGCAGGGAACTTGGGACTTCCTAGAAGAGCCCGCAGCCAGACGACCTGCCAGCCAGAGGCTGGACTTTGTTCCACAAGACCTGGTTTAAAAACCAAGACGTGGACATAAGTTTAAGAGCATATGCACTTTGTTGTATCCTAAAATGACTTATTTTTAATTGAAGTATAGTTGATTTATAATACTGTGTTAATTTCAGGTATGCAGCAAAGTGATTCTGTTATACATTTTCTATGATTATAATTGTGATTAGCACATACGAACTACCATATATAAAACAGACGAGCAACAAGGACCCACTGCACAGCAGAGGGACTACCCTCGATATCTCACAATAAGCTGAAATGACTTACAATTTAATTGTTCAAATGTTATATAACAAATGCACCCACAGTGATTACATTTGACATTCATTGGAGTATAGTTATTTTACAGTGTTGTCTTAGTTTCTGCAGTATAGTATAGTTCACCAGCCATATGGATGTATATATATATGTATGTATATGTATATATCTGTGTGTGTACATACAGATATATATGTATCTCCCCTCCACAGATATATATGTATCTCCCCTCCTTTTGGATTTCATTCCCATTTAGGTCAACATAGAACATTGAGTGGGGTTTCCTGGCGGCTCAGATGGTAAAGAATCTGCCTGCAATGCAGGACACGTGGGTTCAATCCCTGGATCAGAAAGATCCCCTGGAGAAGGGAATGACTACCCACTCTAGTATTCCTGCCTGGAGAATTCCACAGACAGAGGAGCAAAGAGTCACACAGCTGAACGACTTCCACACACACACAGAGCATTAAATAGAGTTCCCTGTGCTACACGGTAGGTTCTTATTCAGTTCAGTTCAGTTCAGTCGCTCAGTTGTGTCCAACTCTTTGTGACCCCATGAACTGCAGCACACCAGTCCTCCCTGTCTAGCACCAACTCCCGGAGTCTACCCAAACCCATGTCCATTGAGTTGGTGATGCCATCCAACCATCTCATCCTCTGTCATCCCCTTCTCCTCCTGCCCTCAATCTTTCCTAGCATCAGGCTCTTTTCCAATGAGTCAGCTCTTTGCATCAGGTGGCCAAAGTGTTGAAGTTTCAGTTTCAACATCAGTCCTTCCAATGAACACCCAGGACTGATCTCTTTTAGGATAGACTGGTTGGATCTCCTTGCAGTCCAAGAGACTCTCAAGAGTCTTCTCCAATACCATAGTTCAAAAGCATCAATTCTTCTGCACTCAGCTTTCTTTATAGTCCAACTCTCACATCCATACATGACTATTGGAAAACCATAGCCTTGACTAGATGGACCTTTGTTATCAAAGTAATGTCTCTGCTTTTTAATATGCTGTCTAGGTTAGTTATAACTTTCCTTCCATGGAGTAAGCGTCTTTTAATTTCATGGCTTCAATCACCACCTGCTCATTAGTTATCTATTTTACACCTAACAGTGTGCAAATGTCAATCCCATTCTCCCAATTTATCCCACCCCCTCTTTCCCACTTGATACCCATATATTTGTCTATGTATATGGGGAGTTGGTGATGGACAGGGAGGCCTGGCATGCTGCTATTCATGGGGTCGCAAAGAGTCGGACACAACTGAGCGACTGATCTGATCTGATGTCTCTACTGTTGCTTTGCAAAATGAAGCAACTGAAAAGGATTAATTTTCAAAATATACAAATAACTCATGCAGCTCAGTACCAAAAAACAACCCAATCACATGCACTTTTAAGCCATTCAGGGAGGGAGATTTTCCTGTTCTTTTCCAGAGCTCTTCCTTCAGCCCAACTAAAGTAACTGGCCTTGTCACAAGGGCTGTGGACAATTTTAAAAGTCAGCTCAGCCACAGGGCCAGATTCTCTATTAGGATCCTTGAAAAACAGTTACTTGGCCTTATGTACTCAGCACTGTGACTTAAAGTAATTGGTTTCTTAAGTTCCTAGTCAGACTTTGTTTTTGATAACTTCAAAACTTCTCAGGTCTTTCAAAGAATAGCCCCGTTCCTCACCCTAAGTAGTGCCCTAAAACTTAACATCTGTGGCCATGATTATAACAGCAGAGGACCACACTTAGGTATCTGAACCTTCAGTTAGGAAAAAATATTAAGTGGCCTTTGAGTCCTGGGTTGGGGCAAACTGACAGGGGGAAGAAGTGAACCTGTCAAGGATGGGGTTTTGGCCACGAGACATGTGAAGAGAGGCGGGCGCAGAGAGACAGTGAATGCTGGCACCCATCAGTATCCTCACCAGGCAAAATGAAATGGTCCTGGGAGTGTTCTCATAGTCATCGCAAATGTTCTAGGTGTCTCAGTGATCAGCCACGGAAGCACCAAAAGGAAGGACAGACAGCCCTGGAGACAGGGGCCAGCACCTGCTTCCACTCTGAGCTAAATTCCTGGGGACACTGTTCTGTTTCTTACCTAATCTGGTGCAGTGTCCACTAGGAGGGCTTCCCATGCCCGAGGCTTTTAAATAGAAACAGGGACAGACTTTCTTTTTTTGGGCTCCAAAATCACTGTGGAAGGTGCCTGCAGCCACAAAATGAAGACACTTGCTCCTTGGAAGAAAAGCTATGACAAACCTAGATAGCATATTAAAAAGCAGAGACATCACTCTGCTGAAAAAGGTCCATGTAATCAAAGCTATGGTTTTTCCAGTAGTCATGTATGGATGTGAGAGTTCACCCATAAAGGAGGCTGAGCACTAAAGAATTGATGCTTTTGAACTGTGGTGTTGGAGGAGACTCTTGAGAGTCCCTTGGGCTGCAAGGAGATCCAACCAGTCCATCCTAAAGGAGATCAGTCCTGGGTGTTCATTGGAAGGACTGATGCTGAAGCTGAAATTTCAATACTTTGGCCACCTGATGCAGAGAAATGACTCATTGGAAAAATCCCTGCTGCTGGGAAAGATTGAAGGTAGGAGGAAAAGGGGACAACAGAGGGTGAGATACAAATTTTTACACAGGTTTCTGGCACTTGATATGAATATACACGTGTCAGTGGAGGGACTAGCTTACCAGAGCATGGTGCAGTGTATGAAAATCTGTGAAATTTCAACTTGAATCGTGGGTTCCAGTCTCTGTAGATGCTATGAAATTCACTCTCTGTTTGTCACTGTCTTAACTAGGAACATTGCAAAACTGGACAGGGGTATTTCTAGGCTCCTTCAAGGTTTAACCAAGCCTTTGTGATTCTTCTTTCTCCTTGCTTTCTGCAACACAGCCCTTAGTGAAAGTTTCCATTTCTCTCAGAGCCAAGCCCAGCAGAGGAGAAGCTGAGTGGGAAAAAGTTGTTGAGTGCAGGAGGCAAGGCTGCCAGAGGAAGAGAGGAGCCACTTATATGTATGGGAGTGGCAAGGAGAACTGGTGAGTTGCCTTGATGAAAAGAAGTGAAATTTTCCTTGATGAAATTTGAAATTTCTGTTCAGTGACTTAAAAGTCTGATTGGAAGATAGAAATAAGAGAGAACACATTTTGATTCTTCCATTCAAAAATGAATACTATTTACAAAGTGCTATAGACCCTGATCGGAGAAGGCAATGGGACCCCAATCTAGTACTCTTGCCTGGAGAATCCCATGGACAGAGGAGCCTGGTGGGCTACAGTCCATGGGGTCGCTAAGAATCGGACACGACTGAGCGACCTCACTTTCACTTTTCACTTTCATACATTGGAGAAGGAAATGGCAACCCACTCCAGTGTTCTTGCCTGGAGAATCCAAGGGATGGGGGAGCCTGGTGGGCTGCCGTCCATGGGGTCACATAGGGTTGGACATGACTGAAGTGACTTAGCAGCAGTAGCAGCAGCATAAACCCTGATGCTGGGAAAGATTGAGGGCAGGAGGAGAAGGGGACGACAGAGGATGAGATGGTTGGATGGCATCACCGACTCAATGGACATGGGTTTGGGTAAACTCTGGGAATTGGTGATGCACAGGGAGGCCTGGCGTGCTGCGGTTCATGGAGTCGCAAAGAGTCGGACATGACTGAGCAACTGAACTGAACTGCATGTTAATACTGTTAATGTTATAGCAGAAAGTGAAGAAGAACTAAAGAGCCTCATGATGAAAGTGAAAGAGGAGAGTGAAAAAGTCGGCTTAAAACTCAACATTCAGAAAACTAAGATCATGGCATCCCGTCCCATCACTTCATGGCAAATAGATGGGGAAACAGTGGAAACAGTGGCAGACTTTATGTTTTTGGGCTCCAAAATCACTGCAGATTGTGACTGCAGCCATGAAATTAAAAGACACTTACTCCTTGGAAGGGAAGTTAGGACCAACCTAGACAGCATATTCAAAAGCAGAGACATCACTTTGCCAACAAAGTTCGTCTAGTCAAGACTATGGTTTTTCCAGTAGTCACGTATGGATGTGAGAGTTGGACTGTAAAGAAAGCTGAGCACTGACGAACTGATGCTTTTGAACTGTGGTGTTGGAGAAGACTCTTGAGAGTCCCTTGGACTGCAAGGAGATCCAACCAGTCCATCCTAAAGGAGATCAGTCCTGAATATTCATTGGAAGGACTGATACTGAAGCTGAAACTCCAGTACTTTGCCCACTTGATGCAAAGAACTGACTCACTGGAAAGGACCCTGATGCTGGGAAAGATTGAAGGCAGGAGGAGAAGGAGACGACAGAGGACGAGATGGTTGGATGGTTGGTTGGTAATGGACAGGGAGGCCTGGCGTGCTGCAGTCCATGGGGTCACAAAGAGTCAGACACGACTGAGAGACTGAACTGAACTGAACAGAATGTTAATAAATAAAATGTGACTGCTTTTCATCTGATATTATTAAGAAAAGAGCAACTTTTGGTCCCATGTGGCCATACTAATTTAACCTGTATTATTTCATGCTTAATGAAACACCCATAATGGTTCTGTGCTTAAACCATTTTTCTGGATTTGTGCTGTCTAAGGGTAAAGCTGTAACATCAGGCTTCACCATTGTTCAACTGACCCAGAGTTCAGATTTCTTGGCTCCTTACTCTTCACCATTATTTGTTCTGTTTCTTTCTCTTGGAAAGTGTACAACTCTTCTCTGACTCCACCTATGGAAATCTTGTCAGTTGAATCTGTTCCCTCTTCTGAAAGCGCATCTTAGAACTCCCAGTCAGAATTCACTGCCCTTCCTATGGGAATATTTTGACCATACACACTTACGACATTGCATTATAGTCAGCTATTTGCCCATCTTTCTGCTGAACTGTAATTTATGCCAGGGTGGTGAAAGTGTTAGTCACTGAGTCATGTCTGACTCTTCAAACCCCATGGACTGTAGCCCACCGGACTCCTGTGTCCTTGGGATTTTCCAGGCAAGGATACTGGAGTGGATAGCCTTTCCCTTCTCCAGGGGATCTTCCCAACCCAAGGATCGAACTCAGGTCTCCTGCATTGCAGGCAGATTCTTTACCATCTGAACCATCTAGGAAGAGAGTGGCAAAACGAAGGCATTCATCTTAGCTATTAATCAAATTAAATTGATGTGACATCCATCACAGTGGGTTCTATTAGTAACAGAAGGCTATGCTGGGGACTTCCCGGCACTTTGAACAACTGACCATCAGCACAGCAAGGCTATGTGCATCTAAATCAAATTCCAGAGTTAGTGCTGAGATTCCCTAATTTTGTTTTGGTCAGAAACCTGCTGTCATGGAGGGGGCAGAAGAGGCTTTCGGAGTGAGAGAGCCGAGATAAGGGGATGGTGCTGTGCCAATGGAAGGGAATCATTCCAGAATCACAGGATTCATGACTTTGGCCAATGTGGTGGTCTTCCCACATCCCCTTGGCCTGGAGTGCCTGCTGCCATCTCCCCGAGCCTCCCCTTGGGCCCTGGGAGCCTTTTCTTGGCAGATGCAGGATTCCAGAGCTCTTGGGAGCTTGCATAGCCTGGCACTCTTATTCTTAGCAAAGGCTGATTGGGACAAGAGCATGAAAGCCCTGTTACCTAATCACCCAGTACCCAATAAGTACCTTTTCCTAAGATGCTACCTTCACTCCAGAACTCCCTCCAAAATCAGGCAGGGAATTGGCTGTGGCCTGAAATCTCAGTGTCATGTGACTTCTTCCTTTCCCCCAGTTGGCTTCCCCCACTCCCTGGCTTCCTCGGAGAAATCGTGCTTTAATAAATTGCATGTGTAACGGTGTCTCAACATCTGCTTCTGGAGCATCTTCTTCGAGACAGAATTCCAACTGATGGTTTTCTAAGGGAAGCTTCTCGCTGGAAAGGTGAAAGGCAAGTGGGACCCTGCCTCTGGCCTGCAGTGTCCTGAAATGCTGTATATGGGCCCCTCCACCCTCCACAGCACCCTCCTTCCGAGGGGACTTTCCGCCAACCTGTCATGGGGATTGCGGGTGCAAACTGGAGGCGGCCACCGAAATCCCACCTAGGCTGTGGAGGGTGCTTTAAGTGGGCGGCACCATAGGAGGTTTCCAGAAGTTTCAAAAACTCACATAGTCCTCCATAAATAGTTCCATATCTAACTCAACTGAAATAGATTTAGTCAAAGGTAAAATGTATGTTTTTTCCTCTCATCACACTACAAGGTTTTTTAATGTCTCGATTCAAGCCAAGATGAAAATTGGAAGCAGTACAGGCTTTTTTTTTTTTCTTTTTAGGAAATTATTCTTGGGAAATGGTTCTCTTAAAAAAGCTGGTTCTAGTGAGTTTTTTTTTTTTTTTTTTTTTTTTGCCCAGTTTTCAGACATCCCTTTAGAACTTTAGATAAAAGTCCAGACTCTAGATGTATATTCTTTTCAAACTGGACAACATAAGAGTCTTGCTTTCGGTGAAGTGAGAAGAAAGAAAGAAAGAGAGAAGACATATGACTTGCTGAAGAGTCACTCACGTTATTTTTTATTTTAGGCTAAAAGATCAATAGCATCGACCATCTTCCATTACAAATTAGCTGTGTTCTTTGACGAGATCTCAAAAGGTAGATTGCAGAATCCACTCCATAGAACCTGACTGTGTAAAAACATTTGTTCACTGGATGAGAGGGAGCTGAGGTGACAAAAAACATATTTTGTCAAGACTAGTGATTTGCCCTGGTCCCCTCATTTGCATGCATGCTCAGTCGCTTCATTCGTGTCCAACGCTTTGCAACCCCATGGACTGTAGCCCGCCAGGCTCCTCTGTCCATGGGATTCTCCAGGCTAGAATACTGGAGTGGGGTTCCTTGCCCTCCTCCAGGGGATCTTCCCCACCCAAGGATTGAACCCATGTCTCCAGTGGCTCCTGCATGGCAGGTGGATTCTTTACCTCTGAGCTACCACGTAAGCCCCATTCCCCCATTTACCCTCAGAAATTTCCAGAAATTCTTAGATTATCCACTTATTAAAACACACATAATAAAATCTGTCCCCTGTGACAGAAATCTCATGGATGCTGATTCTAGAATTTTCGTTCTCACCTGTCAGCTCTTTAATCATGCCTTTATGATGCCTCACCTTCTCTTGTGAATTCTATCAGATCTGCAACATCATCTGATTAGTGATATTTCCCCAAATGGAAAAAAAAAAAACAGGTTAACATCACCAAAGTGAAAAATATTGCCTTAAAATTTAAGTTACTTCGTGTGTTCATCCTCTTTTTACTCATTTTCTTCTTTCATCATTTTTAAAGACTGACTGAATGAATCCAATCTCTACTGTGTATGGTCCTGCAAGAACTAACACTTGCCAGAGTATTAGCCTGTGATTAAATTTGTGCAGTGTATTACTTGATACTCAAAGGAATCTACACGTGTACATCTATGCCCACGGTAGACTAACTTGGGAAAAATGTAGCCTAATGAAAAATGCATGCGCTGAGCATGAGAAGAGCTGTGTTGAGACTCAACCCACCTCTTTCTAGCTCTGAGGCTTTGAGAAAATCACTCACTGTCTCTGGCTTCCACTTCGTCAACCCTAAGGTGCAACTAATTATGCCTTTTGGCTCTGAGCATCCAGTTAATCACATTTCTGAAGAGCTTTGTAAGCCGAGACGTGTTAGTGTCAGCCTCTCAGTCGTGTCTGACTCTTTTGTGACCCCGTGGACTGTAGCCCTCTAGGCTCCTCTGTCCATGGGAGTCTCCAGGCAAGAATACTGGAGTGGGTTGCCATTCCCTTCTCCAGGGGATCTTCCTGACCCAGGGATGGAACCGAGGTCTCCTCATTGCAGGTAAATTCTTTACTATCTGAGCCACCAGGGAAGCCCTATGAGCTGAGAAAGAACATTCACAATTTAGTTTACTAATAAGAGCTGAGACTGGAAATATGCATTAAAATAATAAGAATTAAAGTTCATTTGTAACAAACAGACCATCCATTTATAATCTTTCGTAGATCTACCTGAGAATTAATTTTCTGAGGGGCTATGATGTGTCAGGCATCCCTCCAGAAACTTGTGGGGAACCAGACAGGTGTGATCGAGTTCTGCAGTGAAGCACAGACAGTAATTGATAAAACATGAGGATTCGTGTAACTTATCAGTTTAGACCATGCTAAATGACATACAAAGTGAGAGGGAATGAAATGGTACCATTTGGGCTAAACCTGGACCGTGATGAGGGGTCCAGCCAGCGGATGAAGACCTGAAGGAAAAGACTGCAGACAGAGGGGACAGCTCATGCAGACCCTCAGGAGGGATACAGTCAGGTCTTAAAGGCTGCATTTTTCCCTTGCTCGTTCTTCTTCATCTTTGAGTTTACCTATTTTAATAGGGGGCTTTTATATCCAACCTCCTGGGAGGTCTATCTGAGTCTACCCACCTGGAGGAAGACCAGGTGGACCAGCTTGAAGAGGTCTGGACCTTATGTGGCTTCTTCATTGTCTCAAGTCCTGAACCCCTGGAGCCCAGGGTCTTTTCTTGGGGCGGGGGGTGGGGCACATACTCTTCTGATTGAAGAGGAAAGCTTTGCTTCATGAGAAAGAAGAGGACCCAAGGATGGAGGCAGATGCTTGTTCCCTCTGGGGAAGTGATCAGGGAACGATTATGCCTTGGCTCAGAATCAAGGGGAAAAGTAGGAGAAAGGGGCAGGTCTCGGAACTTTTCCCCCCAAAGCAGAATAACTCCTCACCCTTTCCTGCCTTCATTGAGTTCAAGATCCCTAAACAGCAACAGCTGAACCCAGGATCAAGGAGAGGGGATGCACAGGAGCCTGGAACCCAAAACACAGGAAAAGTTAACACATCACTTTTTTTCATCAAATCAAGTCACCCTGGTGTCTCTGATGTGAAGCAGCTGCAGGGCCCTGGGCTCTGCCCAGGTTCTGGGGTAGGGGACTGTGTGAGCGTATCAGTGTCTCCATGGTGACAGTCTTTGCATCCCACCCGGTGTTGTCTCTGGACCAGCATAGGGGAATCTCACTGGGGAAAGTGCCTGTGGGAGTCTTATCCCTTAGGATTTACCAGGGTCCACAGGGCAGAAAAGCCTGGTGGGCTACAGTCCATAGGATCACAAAGAGTCTGACATGACTGCAGCGACTTAGCATGCACTCGGGTCACAGGATGGGGGTAACTGACAAGAACCACGGACTGGTCTCCCTAGGTGTGATGACTACCAGAAACTGGTGGGGTAGGAAGGACACACTAATACATTCCAGGAAGAAGCCCACTGCTTCCATTGCCAGAGGCTGAGAGATCACCCCTTAGACCCTGGCTTCAAGGACGGAGTTCTGACTGTTTCTCACAGAAGTGCGAAACCCTGTGGACTGATGCTGGCCAGTTCCAACACTGAACTTCAAGTACAACTTCCACGCTGTGAAAGAAATTGGTTTTACCCATGTCTATCCACTTTTATGCTTTTTGATCAAGGAAAACAAAGGCTATAGGAACAAATCAATACGGCCGTAAGAGGGGCTGAGTTGGAAACACAGTGTCCCTCTGCCACACTTGCATATATGAATGCCTGATAAAGACTGAGGGCGTCAGAGGATGAGGTGGCTGGACGGCATCACCGATACGGCGGACTTGAACTTGGGTAAACTCTGGGCGATGGTGAGGGAGAGGGAGGCCTGACATGCTGCAGCCCGTGGGGTCTCAAAAAGGCAGACACGCCTGGGAGACTGAACAGCAGCAACGTATTTGATGCTTGCGTGTGTCTATATGGGTTCATTCCGATTTTCCCAGGAGAGAGGGTTTTGTTACTCTTCACCTGGAGAGGAAAGAGGGGAGAGGAGGGGAGAACAGGAGTGAAGGAGAGCTTGTGAGAAAAGATAACCCGGTTATTTATTTATAGTTTATTTCCGCAAAGGGACCTTTGCAAGGGCTTTGATAAGAGGGGCCAGAGTTTCTTAAAGATTAACCGGCCTCCTTTAAGAGGGCATTGGCCTTCTTTCACGCAGGTGTCTGGAGGATGCAGGACTGGGTGGCCCTCAGAACCTTGCTGGTCTGTAGATCCCCTTAAGACACACTGCTGACATCATGGCCTCCTTTCTCAGATTCCCCTCTCTCTCTCTCTCTCTCTCTCTCTCTCACTTTTCTCTCCTTCCCTCCCTCCCTCCCTCCTTGCCCGTCGCTCCCTCCCTTCGCCCAATCTCCCCCAGTCTCCTTCTCCCTCTCTTCAGCTCCTTCAGGTAAATCCTACTCCAACTTGCACCAACTTGTTTTTGACTGACAGTGAACAGCGAAGAGAGCTTTCTTCCTTTGGAGCACACCTCAGGACCCAGCCTTCCCCAGGCAGCCGGCGTGGACGGTCCCTTCCCTGGCCTTGTCCTAAGTCCACATCTAGCCAGGCATCTGCGTTCACCCGTCCTTGCAGGTAAGAGTTGCAAGCTTGTTGGTCATTACTGGAGCGTGCTGCACCCTGAAGGAATTTCTGAAAAAAAAAAAACAAAACTTTCCTTCGAAAGGTAATGAAAAAAGTATGACTCTGTTGAAACTGACTGAAATCATTCAAGACGTCCAAACTTATCTGAGGGAATTTACAAGTGCTGTTTGCTGTGGAAAACAGGTTTTTACTTAATGATGGGGCTAAAAAAAAAAAGGCTTTATTCATGCCCGTAAAACAATATCCAGATGTTATCTTGTATACTGTGGGTAGAAGCGCTCTAGATGGAGGGAGAAGGCTTACTCTCTTTGCAAGGTTTTTTTTTCCCCCTTCTAGTGTCTGTGAGAGCAAGTTTGTTATGGATTTTCAGTGATTATATAGTGTTTTGTTTTGTTTTGCGTCGTTCTTTGGTAGTTATTTTCCTTTGTCGGTGGAGAAATCAGTTTAAGTTGGCGTAAGGGGAAACCTCTCCAGAATATTTTAAAATCTTTTACCTATCCTTACGAGAAAATAGTTATGTAAGTTTTCCATGGTAGGTATGAGGAATGTAAACAGTTCTGGCTATGGAAACATTAGGAACCTGGTTCACAACCCACGGCTAATGTGTTTTATAATCTGTGTGTAATTGCATGGGCGTCTAGACTGCTGTCGGCTAATCAATGTTATACTGGGTGCAATTTCCATACTGTTCTTGTGAATCTGGTTTTTTATCTCCTCTCTCCACTTCCGCATTTAGTTGCCCAAAGGAAATAAGGACGTGTTGTTCAATAGATGTCTCTTGACCTCATGAGTTCTTTAAGTCACAGGTTAGGAAGCTTACAACAAATGCAGTGTTCCACTCAGTAAAACCAAGGACCAAAATTTGGTCCTTCAAATTCAACTCAAACCTTCAGACTGAATTCTTCTTATCAGAAAATATCTTAATCTTTTTTTTAACCTATAGGAAGGATTTTGAAAAAAAAGTGACAAGTGATTCTTGAAGTTCTTTTTTTGAGATCTCAAAATCACACTGACACACACACAGTTAATCCTAGATCCTATTCCATTCTGCCTTCTCTCATAAATGTTTAAACAAATATGGAACAATCAGCAACAGCCTTAGGTGATCAATTCTTTCACAAAATTGCCCTAAAAATCAAAAGAGAAGAGTCAAATGCAATCATCATGCATATTCAGATGCCATCATTTTATGAAAATTTAGGAGATTTCCGGTTGAACAACTAAGCACTTACCTTGCACACAGCTCCCCTTGGTGCTGTTCTTGTTCTGGGTTTTATTCTGTAGCAGTTTTCCTTCTTCCCTAGTGATAAATATAATAAATGGCCAGGCAGGGAGTGACCCAGAGGTCGTATGACAAGTCTCTTTAAAAGTCTAGAAGGTAGAAGAGTTTCACCAAATCCCCGGTAGTGGTGTCTCAGAAATACTAATGAAATAATGGGCCTGACAGGTTCTCATTGAGTTAAATAAATGCCCAAGTCATTTGGGGGTTTCCTAGAAGTAGACTTAGCTGGATTTCGTGATTCTGGTGGCTTAAGGAAAACATAACTTTAAAAAGTCCTCCCGCCCTCTCATCCCTCCTCCCCCAGTCAACCGTTGTGGTCATTTTCCAGAAAATGCTCCTTTCCCCTATTTCCTCTCCTGACACTTACAGCCAGTGCAGACAGCCGGTGTTTGAGGGGGAAAGAGACAGAGCGAGACCCCAGGCTTCCCACGCCCACCGTCCAGAAGAGCCAACAAAAGCAGCGCTGCCGGCTCCTTCCACTCTCTCTCTGCCCTTGCATGGAGGAAATCTTAAAGGGATTGAACTTTCTTGTTTGGGGATGTGTGCATGTGTAATTATATACCTGAATGACAACATGCCTGGTACAAGGAAAACCACCACTGTGTGGCTTGAGGCAGCCGAGAGAGGAGAGGCAAACTTTTTCAGACTTTGTCACTAAATGTCAAGACTCTGAAGCCTCCTTTCCTGCCACACCCCCCTCTCATCACTCAGAGACACAGGGCAGCCACTGACTTTACTTCCTGACTCTGCTTCAGGGTTGTTTGTCGAGTGTGTTTGCCTGGTGGACGCATCAGAACCTTAGAGGCGGCACAAAAGGCCAAAGAATGAGGCATGAGCTTGCTAGAGTCGCTGACGACCGGCCCCTGGGGACGCTTGCTTAAGGCATATAAGCCTCCCTGATCATTTCCTTCAGCCTTCACTCTGTAAGGAATTCAGCTCCTGTCTTCTCCTCTGCAACCTGTGAAGCACTTCATGCCAGAGTCGATCAGGTACTGCGCCAATACTGCTGTTTCCATTCTTCTTTCAAGTAAAAAGAATTCTGCTCCTCAAAGTGGTAGTTAGCTATGGCCAGGGTTAAAGTTAGCTTATGTGCTTGTGAAGCAGAGTGTGTTGCTTATTAATGGGTACATGAGATGCATATCAGGGAGAAGCAGTTCTTCGTTCTCCTCTCTCCTGCTCTTCACCTTCCTTGGATGCAAACATCTTGGGAGTGGGGCTGGGGTGCCTTGGGAGTGGCTGGGGGCTGGATACAGAGAGGGAAGAGGCAGGAGAGGCATGGAGTGATACAAGCAGGAGGGGAGCTTGCTCTGGGCACCTCAAGGAGGAGGTGGCACTGTGGGAGGGGGCAGGTTTGAGCCCAGACGCCTTGCTCTTTGCTGCCATGCAGGTGGCTTCCTGCGTCAGTTTTAACGACCAGGGAAAGCCTATGGTGGCCAGAAGCAGTAGCTCCAGAAGTGACAGACCCTCCCACAGCTAAAGGAGCGAAGGGCAGCCTGCTTGGCCACCTGGAGTGGAGAATTGAGAGAAGAGAAAAATAACTTAGAATCTAAAAGCAAATGTCCCGGGAAAGAAGCTTTATTTGCTAAATGTGACTTTGTTAGGATGAAAGGAGAAAAATGAGCACATACTCATTCCTGGTGGAAGACAAAACAAGATAAGGGAGCCTGGGGGATGTCCCTGGTGGCCCACTGGTTGAGATTTCATCCTTCCAATGCAGGGGGCCTGGGTTCAATCCCTGATTGGGGAACTAAGATCCTACATACCCTGCAGCATAGCTAAATGATGTGTTTTTTTTTTTTTTTTTTTTTTTTAAAGTGGGGGAGGCTGAAAATCTGTCCTCCCTGCAAGATGCTGGTTGAGCCAATGCAGGCAGTGGTGTGGGCAATTTTGCTCACAATGCAGCTGAGTCCACATGGAGGTTCCCACCGTATCCCCAAGGCTTTTTACCCAAAAACATTTCTGCTCTTATAAACAAGGTCAGAGCTTGTGAGGAGCCTGTGTACCTGACTTCCCTTCAGCTGGTACTGTGAATTAACTGGTGAAGGCATCCATTAAACAAGAGTCACCACAATCCAACTGGACTCTACAAGTTCACACCTGGCCTAATTCAAGAATAGTTCTTCCACACCTAAAACTCTCTAGCACAGAATCCCAGGTATTTCCATCATGCTTCCAAGATGAGCCAGGGTTTCCTGATCAGGGTTCACAGTATCAGAAGACACACGAGAAGGACAAGGTGTTGATTTGCAGCACTAAAACATACCTGTCTGTAGGAACACACCTGTCCACAGGAAAGAGTGAAGCAGAAGAGCATGTCTGTGCTACCTGAGGGCTGAGGACTCGGAGGACTTCAGTAATCCCTCTTAAAAGGAATTAGCGAGCAATAGAATAGGGCTTCCCAGGTGGTGCTAATGGTAAAGACCTATCTGCCAATGCAGCAGACATAAAAGCCCATGGGTTCCATCGCTGGATCGGGAAGATCCCCTGGAGGAGGAAATGGCGACCCACTCCAGTACTCTTGCCTGGGAAATCCCATGGACAGAGGAGCCTGGCAGGTTACAGTCCATAGGGTCGCAAAGAGTCGGACACGACTGAAGCAACTTAGCATGCAGCAATAGAAGAAGCCCAGTTTGGTTCTGTTCTTCCGCATGACCCTACAGCTCAGCTTCAGAGCAATCTAAAAGCATATTGATCCACATTAAACAAGGCAAGCAGTTCCTTTCCTGCAGGAAAGGAATGTGTCTGAAGCCACATGGCTGCATTGACTATGTAGGCTCCCATTCAGGGTTCTGAGTTCAGAGAAATGACAGCCAGGGCCTGACCCTGTCCCTCTGATTACAAATCACACTAATCCTCAGAGTCACCGTCAGAGCTGTCGGAATACAAAGGAGGTGGCTCTGAGGAGGAAAGCTGCAGAAAAGGATTCAGTATTTGGGGTGTTTGGAGGGTCCAGATGGCTGGCTTTGGGTTTCAATCCACAACCTGTTTCAGCAGAAATTACCCTGCAGTGGGGCTGATAACTGTGAACTTCTTGTGAGTTGAGAAAACTCTCCCAGAACCAGAGGCTGATCAAGACTTTATGGACCTTTAAGATTATGCAATTTAGAGGGCCCTCTTTAAGAAAAAGGAATGCAAGATTATGACTATAAAATTGGGCACAAGCTCTGGAGAGAGTTGGTGCAGGGAGGAGCACTGAAGCTCGCATTTGTCACGTCCGACTCTTTGTGACCCTATGGACACTAACCTGCTCAGCTCCTCTGACCGTAAGATTCTGCAGGCAAGAATACTGGAGTGGGTTGCCATTTCCTCCTCCAGGGGATCTTGCCAACCCAGGGAAGGAACCCGTATGTTTTGCATTGGCAGATGGATTCTTTACCACTGCGACACCTGGAAAGAAAGATCTTTTGTTGTTGTTGTTGTTCAGCTGCTAAGTTGTGTCCGACTCTTTGTGACCCCATGGACTGCAGCATGCCAGTCCTCCACATCCCTCACTATCTCCTGGAGTTTGCCCAAGTTTATGTCCATTGAGTTGGTGATGCTATCCAACCATTCATCCTCTGAAAGGCATCAATAAAACACTTCGAACAGGCCTGAGGCTTTGCCTAGCAAAATATCTATGTGTCTGTCTAGGGACAGCCTCTTCTATTTCTATGAATGCTGTGTTCAATTCCAATAGTAGTTATCAGTGTCATTTCTCAGTGTGAATGCTGGCTAAACCCAGGCCTGCCAGGTTAAATAATGCTGTTACTCAGTAATGTTTCCGTCTTCAAATATTTGCAGATTTGTATCTTGTTCATCTTCTTATCCTTTGCCAAAGAATGTAAGGTTGGCTCTCCAAATGAATCTGGCTTTCTTACTTCCTGAGTTATTCTTTGTCTACCTTTCAAAAATATATTTGAGAAGCTTATCATTAGCTTTGAAATATCATGAAATTTGACATCATCTCTACTCTTCCTACCAACCTCATCCCCAAATACTTGCAACAAGTTAAAGAAAATATATGAGCACAGGAGCCCCTGGATCCTGTGTCAAGAGCCATCTAACAACTAAAGAATGTCTTCTTCCTATTTTCAAAAGTCCAAAGGAATGGAACAAATGGAAGGAATCTATGTATAAGTGAAAAGTGAGCTACATCACTTGCAGACATATATTTGCAACTGACAAAGGCAGTGTGTGTGTGTGTGTGTGTGTGTGTGTGTGTGTTTTTAGCCATGGTGGCTCAGATGGTAAAGACTCTGCCTGCAATGTGGGAGACCCAGATTCGATCCCTGGGTTGAGAAGATCCCCTGGAGAAGGGAACACACTCCAGTAGTTTTGCCTGAAGAATTCCATAGAGAGAGAATCCTGGAGGGCTATAGCCCATGGGGGTCACAAAGAGTCAGACATGACTGAGCAACTAACGCTTAATAATGAAACTGACGGTGAGATATAGAGGGAATATTCAAGTGCCAACAATGTCACAATACAATGGGGCTTTGCTTTCAAAATTTTGCCTTGCTTGTAAATTTCAAATCTATAGTTAGATTAAGTGTTTAACAATTGCCCTCTGAACAGTGCTTCCATAGTGACGTTAGTCTCAGCATCCCTCTTTAACAAAGGAGGTGGTTTCATGTCATGCGACTCAATTCTTGTTGACATGGATGGCATGATAATCTGAGCAAGAAACACTCAGGGGTTCAGCTCTTGAATTCACAGCCTCCCTGACTCCTACTGCCTTGGGGAGATTAAGGGAGTGAAGGCTCCTCTCCAATGCCTTTGTGACTCAGTCTCTTGGAAACTTGAGAAAGATCCCTCAGAAGCTGGCTGTCTATTGCTTGTCTTAGGAGTCTAGGGAAAGGAGAAATTCCCTAGCCAGAAGGCTGAAGGGAGCATCCCAAAACACAGTCAGTACAAGTAAGGCAGCATCTCTCCTGGTAAGCTCTACTGGTCAGCAAAGGGTCCTGGGGAGAGTTTTGTGTGCTCCTTGCCCTGTAGGAAATAAGAAGGTCTATACTCTGATTGGGCTTCCCTAGTGGCTCAGTCAGTAAAGAATCCACCTGCAATGTGGGAGACTTGGGTTTGATCTCTGGGTTGGGAAGATCCACTGGAGGAGGACATGGCAACCCACTCCAGTATTCTTGCCTAGAGAAACCCCATGGACAGAGGAGCCTGGCAGGTTACAGTCCATGGGGTCGCAAAGAGATGGACACGGCTGAGTGACTAAGCAGATACTCTGATAAGGGAGAGGCTACCCACTCCAGCATTCCGGCCTAGAGAATTCCATGGACTGTATAGTCCATGGGGCTGCAAAGAGTAGGACACAACCGAGCAACTTTCACTTTCACTTTTCTTTCTGATAAGTTTGGGAAATTCATCATAGTCTATAAAGTTCCCCTTGGAAGGTCCCAGTTATCATTACCATAATGAACAGTCTAAGAGATCTGGCAGCAAAGACATCCTTTAACTTTGAATCCCAAGATGTTTAACCATTCTGGACTACAAAGCCGCCTGCCACCTCCTTCCACCTCCTTGCAACTCCTATTCAGTCCTCTGACTAATATTTCGCATGACCCCATCAAGGACACTTACGCAGACTCTGATTGGTGTGGGGTGGAGAGGTTCCACGTGGTCCAAGGGAAAAACATGTTATGACTTTGATACTCCACTTGGCTGAGAGTTGTACTTTGGGGACGTGCAGGTGACTGGCCAGCTTTTGGGATTTCAAAGTGGCTTCAAGGACTCAGCCACAAAAAAACGGATTTCCTTTTTGTTTCTTTGTATCTTTGAAGTGTAAGTCATTCAGTCGTGTCCAACTCTTTGTGACCCCATGGACTGTAGGCTCTTCTGTCCATGGAATTCACCAAAGAATACTGGAGTGGGTTGCCATTCCCTCCTCCAGGGGATCTCCCCGACCCGGGGATCGAACCCTGGTCTCCTACACTGCAGGCAGATTCTTTACCCCTAAGCCACCAGGGAAGGCCCTTGTTTCTCTTTTGCATCTCATTCCCAGAAGGATTAGAATGAGTCTGCAGAGATACACCCACACACCCTTACACAGATTAACATGAATTAATGGTAGATGGAAAAGAAAATAAAGGTAAGTCTCAAAGAAGCAGTCTGATGAAATCATTTACTTACATGAGTTTTCATCTATTTTTTAGAAACCACAAACTAAATGTACACAGACCTACAGCCGCAGAATTGTGTTTGTGCTTCAGAATTAAACGTATGTTTTAAAATATGTTTTATGTTTGACCCTGGAAATCAATTAGGCTCTCCCTGAACCTAGTTTTACTCACACCATGTTTTATAATTCTTTTGAAAGAATTATAATGACAATTATAATTAAAAGAATTATAATTAACAATATTAATTCTGCCTCTTGAGATCCCTTTCTTCTTCTCTGTTGCTCATTAGGGCTATGATTTAGCTGTCTATAAGTGAGGTTATAAGCTTTCTTCATCCAGAATGTAGCTGACTGATCCCACATCACTCCACTTTACAATGGTCTGTCTATTTGCCTCTTTCCCCTACCAGGCAGTAAGCTCAACGTCAGTGGAGATTTTACCTTATTCTGTCTCTGTGCTCCCAGAGCTGAGTCTAAATAATTCCTCGGGCAATGCTTTTGAATCAACATGCATTGACGTGAAGGCATGATTTCTGCTATAATTACATCTTCAGTTGAACCATGATTTACACCCACCCCATCCTGCAAACATAGAGGACAGAACCCTGTGCCTGAGGTGTTTTGAAAATACATTTATCTGAAAACTCCTGACTAGGGCATTTTCTCCCTTAATGATATTTGCAAAGTGGTAGATTGGCTGTTGGAATTGCTTAACAGGGGCTATTAAAGAGCAAAACGTATTTGTATGAGGGAGAAGAAGCAGGCCACCAGTAGCTGTGGCAGCAGTTGGGTGAACCCATGCAGTGGAAATAGGAAACACACACACAGTGTATTTTGGAAAGAAGAAAATTGAAATAAAGCAAAAAAAAAAAAAAAAAAATATGGAGCCAGCAGTGCTCTGTGTGGGCTGAAAGTTTGATCCTGGGGAAGAGAATAATGGAAAGAAAGGACAGAAAGAATTTACTGCGATCTTAGTAGGCAGGAAAGGGTGATTTGATCCATGGCGAGACCCATCCAGGAGACAGGGAATTCACATCATTTCAGGCTCCCTCAAATGCTATGTTTAGATACGGTCTGTGTTGGCATACCTGTGGCAATGAGGGTATTTGGCTCACAATGTGTTTTGAATTTTAAGATGAAGAGAATTTCCTAAGATTTGCCCATTTTAAAGATGAAATATTATAGGACTAAAATTGAGAAGAGCCACTTTTCTGTGGTTACAATCAAATGCGTATCATTCCGACTGGGGGTAGTGGATGCCTGTACATGGTGTTTCAGAATCCGCACAAGGGTATGGATAGTTAAACCTACATTTTGTAACTGTGGGTATTAACTTATCTAAAGTCCAATATCCTGGGGATGCTCTCTTAACTAGCCCTTTGGCACAGCGTTTTGCTTTGTTTTCAATATGTGAAGAAATGATCTGTGACCTCCTAGCACTGTGGTTGGTCAAAATATACATTTAATGAGTTTCTTCACCAATGCCCATCAGTATCTTGGTTGGTTAGGCTCTGACACTCCGTTCTCTCCACCTTGTACACATGTGCTGGCAACTCGCTCTGCAGGAGGCTGGGTGATGGTGTCTCAGATGATACAGGAGGAGAGGACTGTCTTTGATCTCAAGGAATCTGCATTCCCCTGCTGGGAGGCCACGTGCATGTGGATGGAGGGGCAAAATTGTAAAAAAAAAATGATAATAATATTCATACTCAAAACCCATGAACAACCGTGGCACCAGGCAGAATGTGATGAGCGTTAAGTGAGGCCTTAACAAAGGGCTGAGGAGAGTCCAAGAAGGAAAGACTAGGTCCATTCGGGGATCTGAGAAAGACCTTGGGCACTGGAGACAAACCTGGAGAATGAATAGGACTTTAATGTCAGGATGGGGAGGAGCAGCCTTCAGAGGTCAGGAGCATGGCAGACACAGGGGTGCACCCGAAGGGAAGGCAGGGAGGCCCAGAGTGGGCAGAGGGGTTGAGTCTGGCATGGGCAGCGTGGGAGTCGGGAGAGACGACTGGAGTCCAGGTGATACAGATGGTGGAAGACACTTCTGAGCACTCACCAAAGGCTGAGTCACTCTAGGTGCCTCTGAGTTCTCGCAACTACTGGCTCTCCAGTGAGCTTTCTTATTCACCTTGTTTGAGAAATTGGTCTGTAGAGTCAGAGCTATGGTTTTCTGGTAGTCAAGTACAGATGTGAGAGTTGGACCGTAAAGAAGGCTGAGTGCTGAAGAGTCGATGCTTTCAAACTGTGGGGCTGGAGAAGACTCTTGAACTGTACGGAGATCAAACCAGTCAATCCTACAGGAAATCAATGCTGAATATTCATTGGAAGGACTGATGCTGAAGTTCCAGTCTTTTGGCCACCTGATGCGAAGAGCCGACTCATTGGAAAAGACCCTGATGCTGGGAAAGATTGAGAACTGGAAGAAAAGGGGGTGACACAGGATGAGCCAACTGTGGCTCAGATCATGAACTCCCTATTGCCAAATTCAGACTTAAATTGAAGAAAGTAGGGAAAACCACTAGACCATTCAGGTATGACCTAAATCAAATCCCTACGATTATACAATGGAAGTGACAAATATATTCAAGGGATTAGATCTGAAGAACTATGGAAGGAGGTTCATGACACTGTACAGGAGGCAGACATCAAGACCATCCCCAAGAAAAAGAAATGCCAAAAGGCAAAATTGTTGTCTGAGGAGGCCTTACAAATAGCTGAGAAAAGAAGAGAAGCTAAAGGCAAAGGAGAAAAGGAAAGGTATACTTATTTGAATGCAGTGTTCCAATGAACAGCAAGGAGAGATAAGAAAGCCTTCCTGAGGGACAAGGTGGGGAGGGAGGTGGGAGGGAGGGTTAGGATAGGGAACACACATACACCCATGGCTGATTCATGTGAATGTATGGCAAAAACTACCACAATATTGTAAAGTAATTAGCCTCCAATTAAAATAAATTAAAAAAAAGAAAGCCTTCCTCAGTGATCAGTGCAAAGAAATAGAGGAAAACAATAGAATGGGAAAGACTAGAGATCTCTTCAAGAAAATTAGAGATACCAAGGGAGCATTTCATGCAAAGATGGGCACAATGAAGGACAGAAACGGTATGGACCTAACAGAAGCAGAAGATATTAAGAGGTGGCAAGAATACACAGAAGAACTGTATAAAAAAGATCTTCATGACCAAGATAATCACGATGGTGTGATCACTCCCCTAGAGCCAGACATCCTGGAATGTGAAGTCAAGTGAGCCTTAGGAAGCATCACCATGAACAAAGCTAGTGGAGCTGATGGAATTCCAACTGAGCTATTTCAAATCCTGAAAGATGATGCTGTGAAAGTGCTGCACTCAATATGCCAGCAAATGTGGAAAACTCAGCAGTGGCCACAGGACTGGAAAAGGTCAGTTTTCATTCCAATCCCAAAGAAAGGCAATGCCAAAGAATGCTCAAACTACTGCACAATTGCACTCATCTCACATGCTAGTAAAGTAATGCTCAAAATTCTCCAAGCCAGGCTTCAGCTATACCTGAATGGCAAACTTCCAGATGTTCAAGGTGGTTTTAAAAAAGGCAGAGGAACCAGAGATCAACATCTGTTGGATCATCTAAAGAGCAAGAGAATTCCAGAAAAACACCTACTTCTGCTTTATTGACTATGCCAAAGCCTTTGACTATGTGGATCACAACAAACTGTGGAAAATTCTGAAAGAGATGGGAATACCAAACCACCTGACCTGCCTCTTGAGAAATCTGTATGCAGGTCAGGAAGCAACAGTTAGAACTGGACGTGGAACAACAGACTGGATCCAAATAGGAAAAGGAGTACGTCAAGGCTGTATATTGTCACCCTGCTTATTTAACTTATACACAGAGTACATCATGAGAAACGCTGGACTGGAAGAAACACAAGCTGGAATCAAGATTGCGGGGAGAAATATCAATAACCTCAGATATGCAGATGACACCACCCTTATGGCAGAAAGGGAAGAGGAACTAAAGAGCCTCTTGATGAAAGTGAAAGTGGAGAGTGAAAAAGTTGGCTTAAAACTCAACAATCAGAAAACTAAGATCATGGCATCTGGTCCCATCACTTCATGGCAAATATATGGGGAAACAGTGAAACAGTGACAGACTTTATTTTGGGGGGCTCCAAAATCACTTCAGATGGTGACTGAAGCCATGAAGTTAAAAAACACTTACTCTTTGGAAGAAAAGTTATGACAAACCTAGACAGCATATTAAAAAGCAGAGACATTACTTTGATAACAAAGGTCCATCTAGTCAAGGCTATGGTTTTGCCGGTAGTCATGTATGGATGTGAGAGTTGGACTATAAAGAAAGCTGAGTGCTGAAGAACTGATGCTATTGAACTGTGGTGTTGGATAAGACTCTTGAGAGTCCCTTGGACTGCAAGGAGATCCAACCAGTCCATCCTAAAGGAGATCAGTCCTGAGTGTTCATTGGAAGGACTGATGTTGAAGCTGAAACTCCAATACTTTGGCCACCTGATGCGAAGAGCTGATTCATTGGAAAAGACCCTGATTCTGGGAAAGATTGAAGGTGGGAGGAGAAGGGGACGACAGAGGATGAGATGGTTGGATGGCATCGCAGACTCAATGGACATGAGTTTGTGTAAACTCTGGGAGTTGGTGATGGACAGGGAGGCCTGGTGTGCTGCAGTCCATGGGGTCACAAGGGGTCGGACATGATTGAGCAACTGAACTGAACTGAACTGAACTGAGGATGAGATGGCTGTGTGGCATCACTGATTCAATGGACGTGAGTTTGAGCAAACTCTGGGAGATAGTGAAGGACAGGGAATTCTGGCATGCTCAAGTCCATGGGGTTGCAAAGAACTGGACACAGCTTAGCGAATAACACCAAAGCAATGAAAAGTCACTGAAGGTTTTGCTTGAGCTGCACTTGAGTATCATCCCAGCAGGAAAGTTATGAGACTTGTCAGAAGGGTATTTTGAGAGTCTGGGAGAAGGGAATGGGGAACTGGAGCAGAGCAGGGGCAGGAGAGAGGGAACGGGACACCCAGGAGATGCATTAAGAAGGTAGGACGCCTGGGCTGAGTCTAGATTAGGCAGGAATGAGGGAGTGTCCGGACAGGCAGGTGGGAGAAGGGGACACCATTGTTTGGACCCAAAAATCAGAAGTAGTTTGATATATGGAGAACAATGGAGCCAAGTTTTGGACTAGTCTGTTCTGAGCAGTTCTCTAAGGGAGGTGAACCAGGGGATGCTAGAAGCAGACTGAATCTCAGAGGGAGGAGCCACAAGTAAAGAAGTGGGGCCAGGGATGGCCAAGAGGGTAAGGCCAAGGATGCTGAGAGAGAACAAAGAGAAATAAAGGAGGCTGCAAGTAAGACCCTGGGGGATATGACTGAGGGTGGGAAGGGGAGGAACAGAAGTCCACCAAGCAGAAAGCGAGTGGATAATCAGGGCAGCCCCTGGAAGACTACAGAGTCTTCTGACCCAGTAGCAACAGGCAGAAAGAACTTTCTGAAGACACTGCCACTAATACCCCTCTGGCCCACATGTCAGAGAACACAAGAACTTGTGTGGAAGCCGAAGGAGAGAAGCAGCGGAGAGTCTGAAGAAAAGATGGGGGAGAAGGGCTGTGTAGCTCCCTCCCAACTCACCCTCCAGATAAAAAGTCAGAGGAATTGAGATTATCATTTGACTGGTAAATCAGAGTCTCAGAGGCTTGGAGGATGAGTGAGTGAGTAAGTGAAAGTCACTCAGTCATGTCTGACTCTTTGTGATCCCATGGACTGTACAGTCCATGGAATTCTCCAGGCCGGGATACTGGAGTGGGTAGCCTTTCCCTCCTCCATGGGAGCTTCCCAACCCAGGGATCGAACCCAGGTCTCCCGCACTTCAGGCAGATTCTTCACCAGCTGAGCCACCAGGAAAGCCCAAGAATACTGGAGTGGGTGGCCTATCCCTTCTCCAGCGGATTTTCCCAATCCAGGAATTGAATTGGGGTCTCCTGCACTGCAGGCAGATTCTTTACCAACTGAGCGAGGGCTTGGAGGATGGCTACTTCTAAATCAGTTAATGGCACAAGTTTCTTTCCCTTTATTTCCTGGTTTAAGTATGCTTAACCCATTCCCTTTCCTTTTAAAGCCAATCAAGTTATTCCATAATTTAACATACATCATGATTTTAAAGTGTGTTAGTTGCTCAGTCATGTCTGACTCTTTGCTACCCCCTGGACTGTAGCCCACCAGGCTCCTCTGTCCATGGGATTTTCCAGGCAAGAATACTGGAGTGTGTTGTCATGCCCTTCTCCAGGGGATCTTCCCAACCCAGGGATCAAACTCCGGTCTCCTGCCCGGCAGGCAGACTCTTTACCATCTGAGTCTATGCTTAGCTTCAAGATTGGTTATATGTGTACCCAAAGGAAGATTCTATCAACTCACAGCCCCTGGGAACAGCATGAATACCTCATCTTTGCAAGTTCTGTGATTTAGCTTTCTGAGACACTCTGGATAAAGTACAAGTCCTTTCTTGAATGTATTTCCAGTAAAAAAGAAAAGATAATGCAGTGTCCAGATTTGCTAATTACTGCCATGATTAAAGCAAAACTTTTCAAGTTGATTTTTTTTTTTTTATAAGATCAGCAACCTTTTGAACACAAACAGGACCTAGCAGATGGAGAAGGCAATGGCACCCCACTCCAGTACTTTTGCCTAGAAAATCCCATGGACAGAGGAGCCTGGTGGGCTGCAGTCCATGGGGTCGCTAGAGTTGGACATGACTGAGCGACTTCACTTTCCCTTTTCACTTTCATGCATTGGAGAAGGAAATGGCAACCCACTCCAGTGTTCTTGTCTGGAGAATCCCAGGGACGGGGGAGCCTGGTGGGCTGCCATCTATGGGGTCGCACAGAGTCAGACACGACTGAAGCGACTTAGCAGCAGCAGCAGCAGGACCTAGCAGATAGTCTCAATGATGCAGAGAGAGCAAGCAAGCAAAGCCAGGTCCTTCAGAACAATTCCTTGCCGCCGGCTTTGAACTTACAGTTTAAAGTTTGTTTTGCTGGGAAGATCTTCTACTTTTTTTTGGTGCTGTAATAGGATTAAGCAAAACTTGTGCGTGTCTTAGTCACTCAGTCGTGCCCAAGTCTTTGCGACCTCATGGACTGTATCCCGCCAGGTTCCTCTGTCCTTGGAATTTTCCAGGCAAGAATACTGGAGTGGGTAGTCATTCCCTTCTCCAGGGGATCTTCCTGACTCAGGGATCGAACTCAGGTCTCCTATATTGCAGGCAGATTCTTTACCATCTGAGCCGCCAGGGAAACCCCAAGCAAAAGTTAAGCAACACCTAAAATGCTACTTTATAGTAGTTTTGAAAAATATGTGAGTAGATTTTTTTTAAAAAATCAAAGTCTTAATTTGTTTAGAAAAAAATCAAGTGAGTGATCTTTTGGAAACTCCTGGATAAGAGAATATGAATATCTGATAACTGTTCTTTTTTTCAACTTTTCTGTTGAGGTATAGCTGATAACTATATTGAACAGTAAAAGGATAAACATGAAGATGTAAAGGAGGGCCTCAAAATCATAAAATGTAGGGGAGGGGAGGGAGAAAATGCAGATTTTATTTTTTTCCAGAGTGTGTTTGAGAAGAGTTCTTGAAGCCCTAGAGAAAAAATGATGAAAGGGAAGTGAGGAAAGCCTCAAGGCAAATAATGTGGAAACCTGAGAGAGGCCACCTGTGAAGAGGGCCAGGCAGTCTCAGGAAGAGATTTTGAACTTGGTACTGACACTCTTGGATGTGACTTTCAGGTGTGCAGACTCCCTCGGGTGAGGTGCCCTAACCATCAAAGCCTCAGTGTATCTTACATGGCTTACGGGAAGCAATCAACAGAGGCTGGTCCCTTCTCTCCCCATTCCCCACTCTCCTCCACTGATCCCTTTCCATCACTTCCCACCCCAAGGGCAACACAAGGTTTTTCTTTAAGGCAGCTGGTGGAAAAAAAATACATAAATAAAAAGCTAGACTTGAAAGTGGAATCCCTGCATTGGAGTCCTCACTTCTGGGCTGTGTGGTCCTCTGAAAGTTATCTAACCTCTTAGCTTCTTATCGGTAAACCTGGAGAAATTCTGACTCACAAGAAGAAAACAGGAGAGCCTGATGAGCTGGTTTTTGTAAAAATGTGGGGAAACCACGTCTGGTTCTATGAATCAGTAGGGAACTGGCATTCTCAAAATGACCCTCCATTCCTCCCTGAGGACCTAATTCCCTTTTTATACAATTATGCTTTTGAAAAACTTACTTTATAAAGAAACTCACCATTCCACAGTCTAGGTTATCCCCCGTACAAAATCTGTAGGCTGCTTTTTACTTTTTTTTTTTAATTTTTAAAAGGGACTATACTCCTGTAACAACTCAAACTTTGATGGAGGAGAGTTTGGTTTCGGCAAGACTAGTTTACTGTGCCTCCCTCTAGAAATGACTGTAGTTCTCAACGCAAATTGAACTAGAAATTACTCTTGTAACTTTTTTGGAGATCCTTCATTCTTTTCTTTTAAAAGTACACAGACACATTCAAAAGGTAACTTTCTCCTAGGTTTTACAAGCAGAGGAGAGTGACAGAGAGAAAGATTATGACCTTGGCATACCATTGAACTATGCCCTGGAATTTGGGTGGGTCTAGGAAAAAGTACAGACTTCAGTGGAAAACATACATGGGTGTGGGAGAAGCCTCTGTGAACTATAAATTGACTACATACTGCACAGGCTGAAATGGAAAGAAACCGCAAGTCTCCCAAAATCCAAAAAGAGGAGACAGAGTGAATTTGGCAGGGAAGGAACACCAGGTGCCATTGGGAGGTGGGGATGTTCACAATTAGCAGTAGTCCTAACTGGCTCTGTGGGACCCGGTAGTCAAAAGCGTCTACGATGGTGCCCGGCAGTTACCTGTTCTAGGACCTGCTTATCAGGGTCTCCAACACCTGACTTCACTCCCCGTTTTGTTGCTTCTAGATTTCACTCCACCTTGTTGCCTTTGTCTGCACGGTCTCTTCCCTGAAAACTCTCAGAATCTCATTATCCATCCTTCACAACTCTTCAAGGCATGTTAGGCTCGGGTTTTCCCTTCCCCCCTCGAGCCTGACCGCGGCACGCTTCCTAAATTTCAATTTCTTGAGGCTGAGTCAAACCAAGAGTGTATCCCTGCCACTAAGACCTAATCACATATCAGTGTCCTGATGTGGACATTTGCTGGGTGCAGTTCCTGCCTTCTTCCCCATCAGATTACCAGCCCCGGGACTGTGGAGGTCACACCACACTTGACTGAGTAAAAGCCAGCTGACTACCCTCTGCAGAGTCCTATTTTCACCTTGAATTGGGCACATTCAGCTCACTGTTTGCCATCCCAGTCTGATGCCAGGTGAGCTTTATCATCTCTCTTTTGTAAAAAAAGGAAGCTGAAAATCAAGGAGACTAAGCCCCTTGTTCAAAGTCACCAGCCCAATCACTTTTCGTAAGGCATCTCACTTCCTCACCAAGGTGACCCTGTTAGATCAACCCTGACTCCAGCTTTCAGACTTTAAGTAACTTGCCCCTCCCCGCCACTGTTGTAACCAGAAGACCTGAGATTTGAACCCAAGTCTGTGTGTGGTTCCAACCCTACACATTTACACTTGATCACATGGCTTCCCTGTCATAGAATGCTCCAGACAAACGGACCATGAAATAGTAATAAATGAATACATGATGAATGATCTATCTCACTTTGTCAAAACTAAAGGACTATGACAAACCCCTGAATTTGACCAGAGAAGTAGTATTCCCTTGCCCTCTCTCCACCTTTATTTATATAAATAATTATAAATACATATATAGAGTGTATATGTATATGAAGAGTGTGTATATATATCTGTGTGCATGCGTGTGTGTACAAAAAATATGTATAAATATTGAAGGCAAAAGGAGAAAGGGCTGGCAGAGGATGAGGTGATTGGATAACGGCACCAATTCAATGGACATGAACTTGAGCGAACTCCAGGAGATAGTGGAGGACAGAGAAGCCTCGCGTGCTGTAGTCTATGAGGTCACAAAGAGTCAGATATGACTTTGTCACTGAACAATAATATGAGCATAATAAAAAATATAAATATTAAAATTATACATATTATTTTTTCAATACCTTTTTTAGGGCAGCTTTAGGTTTACAACAGAATTGAGAGGGAAGTTCAGAGGTTTCTCATTCACTGCCTGCTCCCACACAAGCACAGATTTCCATATAATCAACATCATTCACCAGATGGTCGATTTTTTTTTTTTTAATCAAGGATGAACATACACTGATCCATCCCAACCATCCCCAATCCATTGATGGTCATAGGGCTCACCCTTGGTGTTGAACATTCTGTGCATTAGGACACATGTGTAATGGTGTGTATCCATCATTATAATATCTTGTAGAGTGTTTTCCAGAAAAGGGAAAGGCTACCCACTCCAGTATGCTTGTCTGGGAAATCCCATGGACAGAGGAGCTTGGGGGGCTACAGTCCATGGGGTTGCAAAGAGTCAGACATGACTTAGCGACTAAACTACCACCACCAGAGTATTTTCACTGCCCTAAAAATCCCTCAGACCTCTCTATTCATTCTTCCCCTCCCTAACTTCTGGCAACTACTGTTCCTTTTCTGTTTCCACAGTTTTTCCTGTTCCAGAATGTCATGCAGTTCAGATTGGCTTCTTACACCTAGTACTATATACACTGACGTTGTCTTCGTGTCTTTTCATGGCTTGATAGCTCATCCTCCCTGTATATTTATGAGAGTATCAAGACAATACTTGACTCTTCACTTTAAAGTAATAGGCTAAAAATATGTATCAACATGTTAATGTTTAAGAGAGTGTGTAACTATTTTATCACCTGAGTCACCATACTTCCATACCTGTCACGTGCCTCATAAAGAATTTCAAATGCACCAGATATGTTTCTATCCCAATTTCTTGAATAACTGAAGATGCTTCTGAGTGGCAGCATGGCTCTCATCTCATGGAGCCAAGTTCCCAGCAGCCCCAGGAAACACCAGAATCAGCAGGTGTCTTAGCTGCAAGAACTTCCATCTTTCTGCATCTTTTCAGTGGCAAAACTGAGCAGGGCAGCCTCCCAGACCGGTGTTCTTATAAAACTGCTGTACATGCTTAGATGAGCTCACATATGGAGTTCAGGCTCTCTTTGCTTTATCTTGAAGATTCACTTAATAGAAAGTTAAAGCTTCAGGGGGTATCAGAGAAATCAGTGTGAACTCCTCTCCTATTAAAGATAAGGAAATGGAAGCCTGGGGGTCATGTGACTCACCTGGGGTTTTGCAGCATGTAGTGGAGCTGATGGTGCTTGAGACCTGTCACCAGGGCTCCTCTTATCCCAGGAGGAACCCAAGAGGAAAAGGTGAGCCCAAACTCAGAGGGATGCCGAATAACTGAACTGTCTTATAATTTGGAAACAGAGGAGAGGAGTGAATGGAAAGAATCAGAAAATCAGTTAAATATTTGCCATTTTTCTATAAAAAGAGGAGTCCTACTTTTCCTAAACTGTTGACATTTGTCAACATGTCCTTCTCTGAACTCTCATTCCGAACAGAAGTCCTATAAGACATGTCATTGTTCAGTTGCTAAGCTGTGTCTGACTCTTAGCAACCCCATGGACTGCAGCACACCAGAATTCCCTGTCCTTTACCATCTACTCGACTTTGCCCAAACTCATGTCCATTGAGTCGGTGATGCCATCCAACCATCTCATCCTCTGTTGTCTCCTCCTCCTGCCCTCAATCTTTCCCAGCATCAGGGTCTTTTCTGATGAGTCAGCTCTTCTCATCAGGTGGCCAAAGTATTGGAGCTTCAGGGTTGATTTCCTTTAGGATGGACTGGTTTGATCTCCTTGCTGTCCAAGGGACTCTCAAGAGTCTTCTCCAACACCACAGTTTGAAAGCATCTCTTTGGCGCTCAGTGTTCTTAATGGTCAAACTCTCACATCCACACGTGACTACTGGAAAAACCACAGTTTTGACTATAAGACATGTTAGTCTTTTTTCTAATCGGGAAGTGGTCAGCCTGTGTGCTATGGCCCTGGATGCTGGACCTGGTCCTTGTTACCATGTGCAGATTGTCCACATCCTGTCCTGAGGTCACTGTGGGAATGAACTGTGCAGGGAAGAAAGGTCTGTAGAATGCACTGGGAGGTCCAAGTAAAGAAGGTACGAAAGATCCAGCCAACGTCACGGGAAGTTTCTAGCATGTTATCATTTGTTTGAAATATTTATCCACCACAGGCGTCTGTGTAGTTACCTGACATTTTAAAAGCCAACTGCAAAACCTGTGGCTTAGTGCCAGGATCAGACCCAGGAGGGAAAGTATGAAGCCCTAGGACAGCTCTGAGAGCTGCTAAAATGTGAGGTTTTCCCAGGTAATTTCCCAAGGTCCCAGAACCCTCCAGATATAAATCAAGAGAGAGCAAGAACTCCTGGTGTCCCCTAGCTCCTTTGAAGAATAAGATAACCCTGTGCTGCCCCCCCGGAGAAGGCGATAGCACCCCACTCCAGTACTCTTGCCTGGAAAATCCCATGGATGGAGGAGCCCAGTAGGCTGCAGTCCATGGGGTCCCTAGGAGTCGGACACCACTGAGCGACTTCACTTTCACGTTTCACTTTCATGCATTGGAGAAGGAAATGGCAACCCACTCCAGAGTTCTTGCCTGGAGAATCCCAGGGACGGGGGAGCCTGGTGGGCTGCCCTCTCTGGGGTCGCACAGAGTCGGACACGACCAAAGCGACTTAGCAGCAGCAGCAGTGCTGCTTCCCAGGCCTCGGTGGTGGTGCTGCTCGGCAGTTATTTTTGTCAAATAGGGCTTCCTTGGTGGCTCAGACAGTAAAGAATCCACCAGCATTTCGAGAGACCCAGGTTCAACCCCTGGGTCAGGAAGATCCCCTGGAGAAGGGAATGGCTACCCACTCCAGTATTCTTACCTGAAAAATTTCATGGACAGAGGAGTCTGCTGGGCTACAGTTCATGGGATTGCAAAGAGTAGGACATGACTGAGCAACTCACACTTTCAGTATTTCAGCTTAAAAAAAGTCTGGGGCTGTATCAGATATAATTATCTTATGACGCAAGGGGACAGTATTTTATGCACACAAACCAAGCCTTGTGTTAGATGCATTCCTGGCCCACGGGCTCTGTCCTTGGAGGTGAGCTGGGGCTGCTGGGGTGGGGACAGAGGCCCCTGTTCCATGTCCAGGTTCCGCCTCCAGGGTGGAGGGCACTTGTGGCCCACGCCCTGGGCTCTGACGTCAGCAGAAAGCCTAGAGGTGTGGATCAGAAACCAGCCTCCTGGCACCTCACACTTCCTCTCTGCAGAGCCAGGCTTCTTCATCACTTCCCCAGATGGCTGGGATCTTGAGCTGAGCTGGGATGGGAACCTAGACTCCAGGTAAGACCCCAGAGTGCTTTCCACTGATCACCAGGGTGGTAGAAAAGGAAGGGAAAATAAAACACCCTCAAAGGACCAGGGGATTTCTGGAAGATCCAACCAGAGTGATGGACCTCAGGCACGATTTTTTTCCCTTACTCTAATTTTAACTTGTATATATCTTACTGATTTGAAGAAAACTCTCACTTTGGAAACTTCCAGTGCTTAAAAATGAATAAGCACTACTGTGCATGCTTGCTCAGCAGCTTCTGTTGTGTCTGACTCCTCTGCAACCCCAAGGACTGTAGCCCGCCAGACTCCTCTGTCCTCGGGATCTTCCAGGCAAGAATAGTGAAGTGGGTTGCCATGCCCTCCTCCAGGGGATCTTCCTGATTCAGCGATTGAACCTGCATCTCCTGCATTGCAGGGGGATTCTTTACCCATTGAGAAACCTGGGAAGCCCACGCGCTACTCTGTGACGCTGTGAATAAAATATTCATTTTTGTCAGAAAAGCTAGCAATTAAGACTTGTATCCTATATTGTAAAACTGAAATCTCAATTTATTTGCATAAACAAGGACCTTGGTATATAAAACTAAAATACAGTTCCCCAGGCCAAAGACTCCTTTCAACAGTACTTCACTGAACATGCTTTCATAAAGAGCAATTAGCTATTAATCCAGATAATATTTATAAGTAAATAATTTGCAGGGTTAGTGCTGAGTTTTAACCCTTAAAGACTTTGATTTCAGTGAAAGATGCATAAACATGCAACTGTTTGAAAAAGCACAGATACTTAGACACATTTCTTTCAAGATCATGTGTATACATGATTGTGTATACTTGTTATTTGCAAGTTGCTCACTAGTACCCTAGTGATCACATTTTAAGTTTTCAGAATCCACTCAAGCTCTCAGTTCAGTTCAGTTCAGTTGCTCAGTCATGTCTGACTCTTTGCGACCCCATGGACTGCACCACGCCAGACTCCCGGAGCTTACTCAAACTCATGTCCATCAAGTTGGTGATGCCATCCAATCATCTCATCCTCTGTCGTCCTCTTCTCCTCCCACCCAATCTTTCCCAGCATCAGGGTCTTTCTGAGGGAGTCAGTTCTTCACATCAGGTGGCCAAAGTATTGGAGTTTCAGCTTCAGCATCAGTCTTTCCAATGAATATTCAGGACTGATTTCCTTTAGGATGAACTGGTTGGATTTCCTTGCCATCCAAGGGACTCTCAAGAGTCTTCTCCAACACCACAGTTCAAAAGCATCAATTCATTGGTGCTCAGCTTTCTTTATAGTCCAACTCTCACATGCATACATGACTACTGGAAAAACCATAGCTTTGACTAGATGGAACTTCATTGGCAAGGTAATGTCTCTGCTCTTGAATATGCTGTCTAGGTTGGTCATAACTTTTCTTCCAAAGAGCAAGTGTCTTTTAATTTCATAGCTGCAGTCACCATCTGCAGTGATTTTGGAGCTCCCAAAAACAAAGTCCTTCACTGTTATCATTGGTTTCCCATCTACTGCTGTGAAGTAATGGGACTGGATGCCATGATCTTAGTTTTTTAAATGTTGAGTTTTAAGTCAACTCACTCTCCTCTTTCACTTTCATCATTAAAGATTATTAAACATTTATCTTTAATATTGATTATTTTGTTTATTATTAGTATTATTTATTATTAAAGACTAAAGATTTGCTCAAGGTCTGGCTAACTCTTTTTCATAAATTTTGAGAGGGATAAAAATGTTCCTATATACGGCACAGGGAACTATATTCATCATCTGGTGATAAAACACAATGGAAAAGAGTATGGAAAAGAATGTGTGTGTGTATGTATGTGTACATATGTGAATCATTTTGCTATACAGCAGCATTTAATACAACCTTGTAAATCAACTATACTTCAATAAAATAGATATTTAAAATAAGATCCTACAGATATTACTGTAAATTAATCTTAGCTCTGAAAGACAAGTCATATTTGCATCACTTTATCTAATATTCCTACCTATTATCACCCTAATATTTGAAAAGATCCTTCTCTCTCGCTCTCTCTCTCAATACCATTTGACCAATATTTCTCTCTTTTCTTCCATCACTCACAAAGAAATTCCCCAGGTTTGCAAATATTAGAACTCATTTCTAATCATTTTCTAGTCAGTCGTATCAATGTCCTATAAAAAACCTACCAATTACACTGCTCACCTACCCATGACACTTGCGATTTCTCCCACCACAACTGAGTTGTGTATTTTCACAGATCAACTAAGGGTTTTGTGTGCACAGACCTAACCAAGTCCTGTTTGCTCAGCAGCTGCATTTCCGAACACTAACAGTTAAACATTAGACGTAGACGTTAAGGGAGGAAATTAACTTTCAGAATTTCACATGTGCTCTCAGGATCAGTACTGACCGTGCTGGGAGAGAACTCTGAGGTCATTTTGTCCGAACCTCTCATTTTACAGATGAGGAAAACAGGACTAATTGATAGCTAGCAATACCAAATTACAGCTCTCCTAAAACTCGATAGCAGAGTTCATAGGCTTCTTAATGTGCTCAATTACTATCTGGACTCCATGAGCTGATGAGTCTGCTGTGACCTTGAGCATTTCCATTCTGTGGGTTTCCAATGCTTATGTTTCTAACATGGTTATTTGTCATCCGAGTCCCAGGCACCACTGGAGCTCTTGCCAATACCTAACTCAGAGCACCCTACCTCTTCCCACATCTCAGCCAGCGCCTCCAGGCTGCAAAGTCACGACAAGTGTCACCGAAGATGCCAGCTTGTGCTTGAGCAGCATCTAGGGCCTTTGCAGCTGGTTGAACTTCTTTCTCCAGTCCTTATCACTTCTCCCTGTGCTTCTCAGGAGGCAGCCCAGGACTGTTCAACATTTTTCAGCCTCGTTCCTCTTATGCCATAGGACTGAAGCATCAGTGCTTGGACTAAGGGCCTAATTCCTCAAGTTTCATTCTCAACTGCTCAAAAAATTCTTATAACTTTCTCATTTTTTTTTTTTTTTCTTCTCTACACCTGGACCAGAAGCTTCATGGAACAAGCATCTTGTCTGTACTCTGTATCCCCAGCATCTAGGTGAGTCTGGAAAATAATAAGGGCTCTTGACATGTACATGTGTAATGAATGTAACCTTTCCCCCTTCCTTCCTCTCTTAGGGAAGCAGGTACCCGCCTCCAGTCTCATACCTAACCCCCTGGGAGCATCAGTGCCTCCTTGTTCACCTTGAAATCTCTGACCTCTGGATCATGTCCTCATTTTTGATATCTTGCCTCCTTAGTCATCCCCTTGATGAGTATCCAGAACTGTCTCACCAGCTGGTGCTCTTCCTCCAGTTACTTTGTTAGAAAGTTCTCCCTGTCTTCAATACAGGCAGTCCCCAAGAGTCTAAACTCAGCTGCTTTCTTGTATTGGTTTCTTTTCTGCAGAGCTCTTTGGCTCATGGTGGTCAATGTCTACATCTTATACAGTGATCTCCGAATCTCCATTGCCAGCCCCCAATTTCTAGGGATGGACTCCTCAAAGCAAACATGCTCAGAGCCAACCTCGACATGTTGCCCCCAACAACCTCTGCTTCTCAGGCAGGGCCACCTCTTCATCCAGGGGCCAGACTCAAGTCATCTCAGCTCTTAGACCCCACCCCCACTTCACATCTAATAGGGGTGTGAGGCTTACCTGTTGGTGAACATAGGTGGTGGTACCCCCAGATTCGTGCATTGCTTAATGAATTCAACAGCCTCCTAAATAATCTCTTTATAGCTATTCTTTCCTTCTCAATCTATTTAGCTAGATGCACCTGGCTTCTTTTTGCCTACTGAAAGGTCAAATTTTTCAGTTTGATCTCCATGGCCTTTTAAAATCTGTTGCCCATATAGCTTCCAATCTGGCTGCATACTAGGAGCAAATGAGGTGCTTGGAAAAAGCACCCAAATTCTGGCTCCTACTCACGTCTCCCCACCACCCCACCTCCCTGAAATAGTCTGATTCAACTGACCTATGGTGAAGCCAAAGTATTTTAGTGCATTTTACAATTTCCCAGGTGTTTATTACATGCAGTGATAGTTGATAGTCAGGATATACCTTTTGATACAATCTAGTGAGGGCAATTAAGAAAGTACTTTACTACCACCCCATATTTTGCTGGAAAATTCTTCTTGAGGGCAATTCTCTTTGCTGTCTGCTTCTTCCTACAGAATATGCATAAAGACTTCTGTGATTCTTCTCACTGGAGTCCATCCTTTTCCCAGAAATCTTCAGTAACCTTCCTGGAAGAGTCCTTGTCAGATAAGATAAATGGAGTGTTAGAATAAGACAAGGTCTCTGTCTTTTCACTGCTTCCCATCTTCTGGGACGAAAGACACAAGAAACACATAAAACACCAAGTATTGTAAGTTTCACGATAGAAGTATGGAGGTGTTCATGAGACAGTGTTTAGGCATAAAAATCTCTAACAGTTTATGTGCAGTAAATGATGACATATGCATACATTGCTATTGTTGCTCAGTCATGAAGCTGCGTCTCTTTGTGTCTCCGTGGACTGCAGCCCGCCAGGCTGCCCTGTCCTGCACTGTCTCCTGGAGTTGGCTCAAATTCATGTTCATTGTGTTCGTGTCACGCTCTAACCATCTCATCCTCTGTGGCCCCCTTCTCCTTTTGCCTTCAGTCTTTCCCAGCATTAAAGTCTTTTCCAATGAGTCTACTCTTTGAATCAGGTGGCCAAATTACTGGAGCTTCAGCATCAGTGCTTCTGATGAATATCCAGGGTTGATTTCCTCTAGGATTGATTTATTTTATTTCTTCGTAGTCCAAGGGACTCTTGAGATGTATTTCAAAGACCACTTTTTTCTTAAAATAGTGTAAATGTCTGCTGAATCAATGAATGAGTGAACAAGTGAATTAATAATGTGTTAGTGATTAGGAGTCATTGGGAAATACTTGCAGCTTCAAGAAAAACAGTGCCATAGTTTACTGCCTGCCCAGGGTGGAGGGTGTCCCACAGGAGTTCAAAGACTCACGTCATCATTTTCAGTCCTAAGCCATGTGTGGGTTTCAATTTCCCTCAACCATTTATTCCATAGTCTATTTTAAATGGTAATAAGAATAGTGTATTAGAAACTAGGTCCATTCTCTTAAGACTAGAAGGTGGTAATGGTCTGTCCTAAACAATACTTAACCTCTTTGAATTTAATAAGCAAATCCTAGAGATCAAATGTGATGATTTGATGGCTAATGGGAAGAACTGGGGTGGAGGTGGGTGGAAGAAACACCTGCCCAGCCTATAGGTCCATGAGAATTTCTCCTTCCCTTTTGACCTTGCTATGGTCTTTAAGTCCTTGGGTCTCTTAAAGATGTTGTTGAGAAAGCTGCTAAAAATGGACACCAAATGAAGGACTTCCCTGGCTGTCCAGTGTTTAAGACTCTGTGCTTCCAGTGCAAGGGCTGTGGGTTCAATCCCTGGTCAGAGAACTAAGATTCCACATGTGATGAAGTGTGACAATAAAAAGTGTCCAAATAAAAAGAAATAGCCACCAAATGAATGAAATCAAATCAGTTAGTTCAGTCACTCAGTTGTGTCTGATTCTTTGTGACCCAACGGACTGCAGCACACCAGGCCTCCCTGTCCATCACCAACTCCTGAAGCTTGTTCCAAATCATGTCCGTCAAGCTGGTGATGCCATCCAGCCATCCCATCCTCTGCTATCCCCTCCTTCTCCTGCCTTCAATCTTTCCCAACATCAGGGTCTTTTCCAATGAGTCAGTTCTTCACATTAGGTGGCCAAAGAGTTGGAGCTTCAGCATCAGTCCTTCCAATGAATATTCAGGACTGATTTCCTTTAGGATGGACTGGTTGGATCTCCTTGCAGTCCAAGGGACTCTCCAGAGTCTTCTCCAAAAACAACAACAACAAAAAAGAGTCTTCTCCAACACCACAGTTCAAAAGCATCAATTCCTTGGCACTCAGCCTTCTTTACAGTCCAACTCTCACATCCATACATGACTACGGGAAAAACTCAAAATGAGACAAATAGGACCCTGCAGTAATTTTCAGGCTAATTGGAGGTGGGGTGGGGCACAGAATTAAGCAAGTGAGGAACCAATGCACATGTGAAAGTCATTGGCTTCTCCAGTGGAAACCTCTAATCCTTCAAGTAATCAATCATACTCTAAGAAGTAAATCATCCTTGGGGAGAAATCAGTATCTGAACATCCATGTACTCTGAGGATGCTAGTGAACTGCAGCATCAAGAGTCATCAACTGAGCGAGCTGAAAGGGTTAGCCCAGCTTCCGGGAGCGTCTGACTCAGATAAAAGGAAATGTTTCTTAATCCAGAGGATTTCAACACTATGGAAACTCATTTCCCACAGAGTTACAGCAATGTGCAAATATAAATCACTTCAAAGAAGCCATTTAAAAACTTCGCCTGGCATGATACACGCGATGAAACTGCTCACATGTTCTGGGCCCTGTCTTTGACATTTATTCATCCTTTAATTTATGGATAGACTATTAATCCACTTATTTATTCATTGACTCATTTATAGAGTCATGAGTATGAGTTATCATTTTCTATTTTTTTTGGTTTGAGCATCTGCTGCTATATGCCAGGGGCTGTGTTACTGAGGGTAAAACGATGACTGTGGTCCAATCCATGCCGGCATGTAGAAGGGGAGAAGAAACACGGAGAGGAAACCATGATACTGTGGTGAGTGTATTCATATGACACTTTACAGTGGTAAAGGAGAAGCGGGATCTTAAATGAAGAAGCAGTAGGGGAGTTTGGCAGGGGGAGAACCCAAGGGAACATTGAGGGATCTGGTTCTAGGATAGACTTTGCAGGCAGGAGGGACATTGGGAGCAAAAGCAGCTGTAAAACGGTGGGGTGTCGTACCAGGTGGGAAGAAGGGAAAGTCACTCATCATTGTCAAAGCCTGGACCATGGAGGGAACATCCAGAAATGTGACTGGTAGCTGGAAGATTCAGACACTGGGAACACAGATTATAGACTTTAACATGTGAGACCCAAAGACCCACCTGAGAACTGGCACGGGGCCCTGACTTGGACACGTTCTACTTGTTGCAAGGTTATGGTTGCGGTTAGGGAGATCCTGGCTCTGAATGGGAGGCAGCGTGGAGAGGCGTCAGGAGGACCCAGCAGGCTGCTGAGGAGGGGGAAGCCGTGAAAGGGCAGGGGAGCAGGAGGGGGAAAGAGGGCTCACTCAGGAGATAAAAAGGCACAACGTGCGGCCATGGAGGAGAGGGACGGGGAGGCAGACGCCGGAAGTAAACAACACAGGGTGAGGAGCACTTCCAGGTGAGGCTGCGGGCAGGGCGGCGCAGTGCAGCTTAGGAGCACTGACTCTGTAGGCACAGAACCATCCGTGTCTTCCAACGGTAAACACTGGACTGCACAATAAGGGACTGAGGCAAAGTAATTTTCCCTCCACTTAGCTCATCAATTCAACTGATAGATAGGAGCTTTTTTTTTTTTTTTTGGAGACCCCAAGCTGCTTTTCCAGAACTTGAAGATTCCAAGCTCGCTTTGTTGTCATTCATGCATTCACTCATTCATACATTCGAAAACACTAAGCCCCTGCCAGAACCTAAGCACCGGCATAAATCAGGTAACATATGATAGCTCACATTCTAGTGAGAGGCAGTGGGGTGTGATGGATAGCCAGCTGGCTTTTGAGTTACAGACCAGGATCTGGATGTTGTCGCCAGTTTTAACCAGTTATGTGACCTTAGGCAAACTCTCTAACTTACTAGAGTCTCCATTTACTTATTTTGACCAGTGTTTTACCAGAGTTGCTCAGAAGTTCAAGTAAATGAACTGGTGACATGTCTGTTCTCTGCTACTGGTAGCTATTAGTTTGATAATTATTATTGCAACTAGACATATGCATGGGTCCATGCTAAGTGGCTTCAGTCGTGTCTGACTCTTTGTGACCACACGGACCGTAGCCCACCAGGCTTCTCTGTCCCTGGGATTCTCCAGGCAAGAATACTGGAATGGGTTGCCATGCCCTTCTCCAGGGGATCTTCCCAACCCAGGGATTGAACCTGAGTCTCTTACATTTCCCGCACTGCAGGCGGGTTCTTTAGTGTTAGTGCCACCTGTGAAGTCCTAATTAGATTTCCTGTCTGACGCTGGGGCCCCAGTGATAGCCAGCCAGGCTCCTCTGTCCATGGAATTCTCCAAGCAAGAATATTGGAGTGGGTTGCCATTCCCTTTTCCAGAATTAAACATGTACAAGTAAGCAATTCCACTACACTGAGATAAATACTCGGGGAGACAAAACCACAAAGAAAGCACCTAACCCGTGAGAACAGGTAGGGAAAGCACCTACCTAGAAGCAGCAATGCTAAAAAAAAAAAAAAAAGATACGACTTATTAATAGTGCTGCAATGAACAGATGGGGAAACAGTGTCAGACTATTTTTTTGGGCTCCAAAATCACTGCAGCTGGTGACTGCAGCCATGAAATTAAAAGACGTTTACTCCTTGGAAGGAAAGTTATGACCAACCTAGATAGCATATTCAAAAGCAGAGACATTACTTTGCCAACAAAGGTCCGTCTAGTCAATGCTATGGTTTTTCCAGTGGTCATGTATGGATGTGAGAGTTGGACTGTGAAGAAGGTTGAGCACCGAAGAATTGATGCTTTTGAACTGTGGTGTTGGAGAAGACTCTTGAGAGTCCCTTGGACTGCAAGGAGATCCAACCAGTCCCTTCTAAAGGAGATTGGTCCTGGGTGTTCTTTGGAAGGAATGATGCTAAAGCTGAACGTCCAGTACTTTGGCCACCTCATGCGAAGAGTTGACTCATTGGAAAAGACTCTGCTGGTGGGAGGGATTGGGGGCAGGAGGAGAAGGGGATGACAGAGGATGAGATGGCTGGATGGCATCACCGACTCAATGGACATGAGTTTGAGTGAACTCGGAGAGTTGGTGATGGACAGGGAGGCCTGGCGTGCTGCAATTCATGGGGTCGCAAAGAGTCGGACACAATTGAACGACTGAACTGAACTGAATTGAACTGAACTGAATGAACAGTGGGATGAATGCATCTTTTTGAATTGCGGTCTTCTCCGGGTATATGCCCAGCAGTGGGGTTGTTGGGTCATATGGTAGTTTTATTCCTAGTTTTTGAAGCCATCTCTGTTCCCTTCTCCATAGCGCCTGTATGGATTTACATTCCCACCAACAGTGCAGGAGGGTTCCGTTGTCATACTTAGAGATCGGACTTGTGGACACAGCAGGGGAAAGAGAAGATGGGATGAATGGAGAGAGTAGTGGTGACATATATACCATGTGTACAATAAGTAGCTACTGGGGACCTGCTGTGCAGCACAGGGAGCCCAGGCTGGTGCTCTGGGATGACCTGGGAGAGGATGGAGGTGTGGGGGAGGGGGGCTCCACAGAGAACAAGTATATATATATATATATATATATATATATATATATATATATATTAATTCTGGCTGATTAGCATTGTTGTACAGCAGAAAGCAACAAGACATTGTAAAGCAATTATCTTCCAATTAAAAAATTTAATTTATAAATAAATACATATGAGAAAGCAGAAGGAAGGGGGCTTTCAGCAGGTGGCCCCCAATGCATTGACTCTGTCAGTAGAGGACCAACCCACGGGGACGACAGAAAGCCATTCAGCAGGGAGCAGACTGCGGACCAGCTGGTGTCAAGGCTAAGGTTTCCTATGCCCTGTTCACAAGGTCAGGAGCTGAGGCTTTGCTTTGTACATTAGCAGTCCCCAACCTTTTGGGCACCGGGGACCGATTTCGTGGAGGATAATCTTTCCATGGACCAGAAGTGGCGGGGAATGTTTTGGGGATGATTCAAAGCACTTTCTATTTATTGGGCACCTTCTCTCTCTCTCTCTTTTTTTTTTTTTTAATTACATTTTATTAAAAAGCCTCTAGAAGGATATATATCCAAATGTCGACTGAACTGAACTGAATTATTTCTCTCTCTCTCTTATATATATATATATATATATTTTTTTTTGTAAAAGCTCATTGGAATACAACTCGTATCAGTTGTATGACCGAACTGAACTCAGATCGGTTCGGTCGCTCAGTCATGTTCAACTCTTTGAGACCCCCCCGGACTGCAGCTCACAAAACTGTGTTAATTTTATGTATCTTTAAAAAACCTTTTTATTTGGTTTTGGGGTATAGCTGATTAACAAACAATTGTTGTCACAGTTTCAGCAAAGAGACTCAACATTTTGGCCCAAATTCCCCTCCTATCCAGGCTGCCACATAACGTCAAGCAGAGTTGCCTGTGTGCATCTGTTTTCCAATCTAATGCTGCTACTAATCAGACAGGACATACCTATCCACAGCCCAGAGTTCCTTTTCCTCTTTGTTCTTCTTCACTTTCTGCCTTTAAGGTGGTGTCACCTGTGTATGTGAGGTTAGAGATACGTCTCCCGGCAATCTTGATTCCAGCTCGTGCTTCATCCAGCCCAGCATTTTGCATGATGCATATAAGTTAAATAAGCAGGGTGACAATATACAGCCTTGACATACTCCTTTCCCAATTTGGAACCAGTCTGTTGTTCCACGTCCAGTTCTAATTGTTGCTTCTTGACCTGCATACAGGTTTTGCAGGAGTTAGGTTAGGTGGTCTGGTATTCCCATCTCTTTAAGAATTTTCCACCATTTGCTGTGATCCACACAGTCAAAGGCTTTAGTGGAGTCATTGAAGCAGAAGTAGATGTTTTTCTGAAATTCCCTTGTGTTTTCTATGATCCAACAGATGTTGGCAATTTGATCTCTGGTTCCTCTGCCTTTTCTAAATCCAGCTTGTATATCTGTAAGTTCTTGATTCACATACTGTTGAAGCCTAGCTTGAAGGATTTTGAGCATTACCCTGCTAGCATGTGAAATGAGAGCAACTGTACGGTACTTTGAACTTTCTTTGGCATTGCCCTTCTTTGGGATCGGAATGAAAACTGACCTTTTCCAGTCCTGTGGCCACTGCTGAGTTTTCCAATTTTGCTGGCATATTGAGTGCAACACTTCAACAGCATCATCTTTTAGAATTTGAAATAGCTCTGCTGGAATTCCATCACTTCCACTAGCTTTGTTTGTAGTAATGCTTCCTAAGGCCTACTTGAGTTCACAGTCCAGGATATCTGGCTTTAGGTGAGTGACCACACCATTGTGGTTATCTGAGTCATTAAGACTTTTCTATACAGTGCTTCTGTGTATTCTTTCTACCTCTTCTTAATCTTTTCTGCTTCCGTTAGGTCCATACCATTTCTGTCCTTTATTGTGCCCAACTTTGCATGAAATGTTCCCTTGGTATCTCTAATTTTCTTGAAGAGTTCTCTAGTCTTTCCCATTTTATTGTTTTCCTCTATTTCTTTGCATTGTTTACTTAAGAAGGCTTTGTTATCCCTCCTTGTTCTTCTTTGGAACTCTGCATTCATCTATACCACTTTTTTCAGATTCCACATATAAGCGACTTTATATATATTTTTTCTCTTTCTGACTTACTTCACTCTGTATGACAGGCTCTAGGTCCATCCATGTCTCTCCATCCATGACCCAGTTCCATTCCTTTTTACGGCTAAGTAATATTCCATCATATACATACATACATACACACACACACACACACACACACCATATCTTCTTTATCCATTCCTCTGCTGATGGACATTTTGGTTGTGTCCATGTCCCAGCTATTGCAAACAGAACTGCAATGAACACTGGAGTGCATGCATCTTTTCTGAATTATGGACTTGCCTGGGTATGTGCCCAGCAGTCGGATTGCTGGGCCACGTGATAGTTCTAGTTTTAGTGTTTTAAGGAAACTCCACACTGTTCTCCATAATGGCTGTACCAATCTGCATCCCCACCAACAGTGCAAGAAGGCTCCCTTTCCCCCACACCCTCTCCAGCATTTGTTTGTAGATTTTGTGAGCATGGCCATTCTGACCAGTGTGAGGTGATACCTCATGTAGTTTTGATTTGTGTTTCTCTGATAATTAGTGATGTTGAACATCTTTTCATGTCCTTGTTGCTCTGTATGTCTTCTTTTGAGAAATGTCTATTTAGGTTTTCTGCCCATTATTTGATTGGGTTGCTTTTTTTTTTTTTAATATCAAGTTGCATGAGCCATTTGGCTTTGTGATACAAGGTATCCTCCTTGTCTCTCCCCACATCCCAAAGAGAGGTGGTTTGGCCTTTTTCATTTCGTGACTTTTATTACCAATAATTAAGAGGAAACAAAAGATGTCAGCCAGAACAAATAAGAGGGCCATGCCCGGGTCTTTCAACCAGGGCCCCTTAAAATGTCAGCTCTCAAAATTGGCTCTCTCAGCTGAAACAGGACTGAAGATAGGTTCAAAGTAAAATATTAAGAATTGGCCAAGTAGGTCTGAATTTAGGGCCCAACTCATCTCAAGTGGACAACATAAAGGCCCCTTGGCATGTGCTCTTCATCCTCATGTCTCCATTTTCATGGTTAATCTTGAACATGTACTCTATTGTGTTGATGTGGTCAGAGGCTGAGTCCTGTTAGGATGCCTTATGTTTGTATGGACGGCAGACCTCGTCAGAAGAAGCATCTCTAATTCATTGATACATAACCTTTTTGTGGACACAAGTTACACAGTGGAGAAGATGTTAGATATTCGAAAATGTATTTGTAACCACTTTTGCATAGTAAATCAGCTCAGAAATCAAACTAAGGCATATGGTTCATATTAGACTGAAGTAGTCTTAAGAAAACTGTATGGGACACCCAAACATGAATTGCTGGGTAGACTTTGCGAACTAGGGGAATCAATTTATTTATCAATAATGTGTATGCATGTGTGTGAGAGTGTGTATGCATTCGTGCTCAGCTGTGCAGTCATGTCTGACTCTTTGCAACCCTAGGGACTGTACCTGCCAGGCTCCTCTGTCCATGAGATTCTCCAAGCAGGAACGCTGGAGTGGGTTGCCAGTTCCTCCTCCAGGGGATAATCTCAACTCAGGGATTGAGCCTGTCTTTACTATGTCTCCTGCATTGGCAGGTGGATTCTTCACCACTTACCTGGGAAGCCTATGAGTGTGTATATTCACTCACAAATATTCATCAGCGGACTATATGTGTATCTGTGTCATTTTTCTCTTCTTCTTTTGGATGGAGAATGTCTGTAACATGCTGACTCAATATCAGGGTTGATACCCTGAGTGAGGGTATATGGAGGTGGCCCTGATTAGCCAGAAACTCCAGACTCAGCACTCTGCCACGTAAGTTAGCACCCCAGGGTCTTTGACCATCAGAAGTGGTCAAGACCTTGGTTTCCAGCTATGTTTCTCATAAAGGAAGTTGTCACATAGAAGCCAAACACTGAGCAAGAAATGCTGACCCCAGGACTGTTTTATAAAACTGATGGTGATTTTAAACAGTGCTTTTTTTTTTTTTTTTTTTTTAATGAAGTCAGCTAGTGCCTGAACTTTCTCCAGTAGGTAGTCATGAGCCAGCGTGCTGCAGTTCACAGGGTTGCAAAGAGTCAGACATGACTGAGCGACTGAATTGAACTGAAAAGCCATGTGCCAGCATGCTTCTCGGAGGCCCCTTTCTCCTAAATCAGCCTTTGTGGCCCTGAGCTTCCTCTGCTTAGAATGAGTTATTGTCTCTCCTCTGCTCTCAAGCGACGCTAGCCATGGCTCCCCGTGGGAGCCACCAGAAAACAGTGCCGGCACCACCATCCGTGTTCTGTGCTGTGTAGTTCAGAGGAGGCCCTGGGGTTGCAAAAGGCGGGCTGCCACTCCAGGTGTAGCTGCCTCCAGCCTCAGCAGCACATCACCGGGGAGCTTACTGGACATGTCAATTCTAGACCTCAGTCCAGACCTTCTAAATGAGAATCTGCATTTTAACATAACCCCTAGGATATCTGCCCGCACATTACAGTTTAATATGCACTGGTCTAAAGCAATGGATGGGGCTCCCCAGGTGGTGCCAGTGGTAAAGACTCACCTGCCCATGCAGGAGACATAGATTCAGTTCCATCTCTGGGTCGGGAAGTTCCCCTGAAGGAGGGCATGGCAATCCACTCCAGTCTTCTTGCCTGGGGAATCCTATGGTCAGAGGAGCCTGGTGGGCTACAGTCCTACGGTCATAAAGAGTTGGGCACAACTGAAGTGACCTAGCACACAAGGCAATGGATTCAAAAATGCACAATCACACACACACACACTCATGAACACTTTGGGACACACATGTAAAGTATATAAATTTTTTGTTCTTATGAATATATAATGTACGAGTTAAAGTATGCACAAGATACAAACATTTCAAAGGATAAAGCAGAAGCTAAATTTGAATAATTTGATTGCTTTCTTAATGTACCCTTTTAGGTTACTGGGGTATAATACTTTGGAGACCCCTGTTCTAAGGAAGGAAACACAGAGCTGAAGGGAATCTTAGAACACTTTGTCAGGGTGCTGCAGGGAGCACAAAGCACGCACAGAAAATAATCTGTTGGGCTAAATTTGAATATATTTATGCCTCCCATAGGTAAACCCATATGCCCAGCATATGCATTCATGTTTGTGAAGTGGAAGTGTTAAAGTGTTAGCTACTCAGTCATTCCTGACTCTTTGCAGTCCCATGGACGATAGCCTGCCAGGCTCTCCTGTCCATGGGATTCTTCAGGCAAGAATCCTGGAGTGGGTTGCCATTTCCTTCGCCAGGGGATCTTCCCAACCCAGGGATCAAACCCAGGTCTTCTGCACTGTGGGCAGATTCTTTACCATCTGAGCCACCAGATGTTTCACACATTTGTATTTAGCACTCATCAATTTCATCAGTTGAGAAATGCAAAACTCTTTTCTCTCTTCAAGGTAAGATGTTGTAGGATATTCTTTGCACTATGAGTCAAAATAGGAAATCTAAATCTTTACTTCTAGTTCAGTCATTCAAGTCAATAATATATTTGGTCTCCCCTGTTCTCCAACGTACCTTGCTTTGGTGAGGTTCCCTGTGACCTAGAACATAACTGATGAATTACATCAGTTATTAAATCTGAATGGTTCTGAGGTCACTTGAACATCGTCTCTGCCCATCCTCTTCCTTCCTCACACAGTGAGTCCTTCCCATGTGGCAAGTCTCATGTTGACATTGGGATTAAAAGACAAATTGCCCACCCATGCCACAGAACCTGGTTTAAGGAGAAAAAGAAGCTTTAAAACAGATCATTATGGCAACACATAAGTATTGCCATCAGGTATGGACAACTTGCAAAAGGCAGAAGAGGGGAGTAAGAGGAACTCCCTCCGAAAGCTGGAGGAGGTGACATTTGAGCTGGGCTTCAAGGAATGCATAGGAGTTTGCCAGACACAGGGCAGAGAGAAGGAGTCTGAGGTAAAGGGACCTTTCTGAGCAAAAGCATCAGGCAGGAAACCTGCTTCATCAGCACTCCTCTTGGGTGAAGGACAAAGTCTTCTAACTCAGTCATTTAAATGAAGTGATTTAAATTGATGTGTAATAATAACCCAGTGCACTTACTGAACAGTAGGCTCTTGGGTTTGCACATTCGAAACAACTCTGAGAGTAAATGATTTCGTATGGTTTGGCCACGACAGCGTGTGGAAAGTTTCTCAGCACAGCACGGTGAGTACTTCTCATTTACAGTAAAATCTGGAATGTTTGGGAATGGTCTGGGTTAGGAAAATTGAATTTTCAGATTAGCTGCATAAAAATGGAAAGTCTGGTTTAAAAAAGACCTTCCTAATTTTGTTTTCCTTTGAAGAGATTAACTGCTGTTTGTTAACATTTTAATCTTATCTAAAGAAAGAGAAAAGTAGAGCACTTATCCTGTCCTTTCAGCTTAATGCTTTTCTAAAATTTAACGTGGTTAGCATTTTGTCATGACTTTTAAAGACTACATAGTATTTCAGCTTATAAATATTTTATAAATTTAAAATCGGGTCCATGTTACTGATAATCCAGGTTGGCTTGGAGGTTTCAGTATTATAACTAATGTAGAGAGCATGCTTGTACATAATCCTGATGCATACTTTATTAATTCTTAGAAGTAAATTGACTGGGTCAAAGATTAAAAATAAGTAATTTTAAACTTTGGTTATGCACGGTCAAGTTGTTGCCAGAAAAAAAGCTATGCCAAATGACTCAATCTGAGGCTGTGTACAAAGCCATTTATCTCTGCACACTTGTGGATATAGTATGTTGACACATCTTTTAAAATCTCTGATTATTTGATCAGTAAAAAGCTGTGTTTCTTGGATCCCTGAGTCCTTCTTGGTCTGGTTTGCCAAGGCCTTCCACTCTGCCTGGCCCCTGGGCTGCTCACGCCTCAGTCTGGGGCTGCTTCTTTCACACCCTAGGTCTAGGAGAAGCTCATCCATTTCCATGTCTCACTCTATTTGTAGACTTAAACAATAGAGGCATCCATCCTGCCCAGCCCTCTCTGTTGGGCATCATCAGGTCCATCAGCTCAGACCCCAGTTCTCATCGGAGCCTACCCTAGTGCACCCCCTCGAACCTCACCTCCAGATCAGGATCCTGTTTCTGTACTGAGATTTTGTACCAGAGTGAGCTCCACATTGACCAATATCAAAACCTTCTAACAATGTGGGTATCTGATAATGCAGGAGTGGTTTTTAGCTACAGGTGAAGATCCTGTGTCCTCCGCATCTGCAGCTCGCCCACAATCCATCTCTTTCTCATGTCAGGAGTCATCTCTGAGACCTCATCCACCTCTCCGCTCACCCCCCAGCACCCAGCTGTCAGAGATGCATATTGCTTCTACCTGGAGTGTGTGACTCTGAGCTCCTGGCTCCTCTTGGTCCACTGACACCATGCTTGTCCGCACACACATCAGTGATTTTAGCTTGGTTTATAGAAAGCGCCTGATAACCAGACTTCCAGCATCTATGCTTGCCTCTTGATGATTTTGGAAAGCAAGTCCAATCCTTTCTCTTCCTCGAAGGAAACCCGGAGATGTTTCTCGTTCACCTAGGAAGATGCTGATGGTCCTCAGTGGGGCCCACCAAGCCCTGCATGGAGTGGTTCAGCCCTAAGCTCCTTCCCACACCCCCTCCACTCTCCCCAACTCACTTCCTGGAAGGTGAAAACTCCAAGCCTTGGCAAAAGCCAAGTGGCCCTCTGCCCGAACACTCATCCTTCTCCCAGCCTGCCTGCTAACCTGCCAAGTGCTCATCCTTCTTGATGTCTCCACCTTAATGCCACCTCCCCCAAAGAAGTCTTCCTGGAACCCCGTGCTAGGACATGTTGTACACCCCATGTTCTATTCTAATGACTTATTTAGTACTTTCTTCCCCTGCTCTGTTGGACACTCCATGAAAGCAAGCAGCGAGTCAGTCTTTTTGCCTGCTGGATCTCCAGGCCCCTCCACAGTGCTGCACATAGGAGGTGCTTCATACACTCTTGGTGACCGAATGAATGAATAACTGTTGAAATAGCTTCCAGTGCGTTTATTTGAAATTGTTTATTTGTAAATGTTACTATTTGGGGGAAAAGGATTTCTATTGACTTACAAGAACTCTGTCCTCGGTGGTAAATTTTCTCTGGGTAAGTCACATTTTGTGTGTTTTGTTCATTGCAAGCATATGACAGTAACAGCTAACTCATATCATCACGAGTGTGAACAGGTGGAGCTTTAAGGTGCTTTTTATGTTTAACCTCACACCACCCTAGCATAAATCAGCATGATTATTAGCACTGCTGTGCAGAGGAGGAAACTGAATTTCAGAGGGTTTAATTAAGTTGTTGGAAGTCACACAGCAACTTTTAGCAGAAACAGGACCCTATCCTCTTTTATATGATTTTTTTTTCTCCTCTTTAAAGCTTTTTGTTTTGTATTGGGATGCAGTCGGTTAACATTATTGTTATAGTTTCAGGTAAACAGCAAAGGGACTCAGTCATACCTGCACATGTGCCCATTCTCCTCCAAACTCCCCTCCCATCCAGCCTGCCACATACCACTGAGGAGAGTTCCCTGAGCTGTATGGTGGGTCTTTGTTGGTTGGGCATTTTAAAATAGAGCAGGGTGGACGTAGGACCCTGTCCTCTTAACCTTTACACGACGCTGCCTCTGAAGAAGGGTTTATTTATTTATTTTAAGTACAGAGGAGGTAATAATCAACCTGCCATTTGAAGAACAGGTAGAATTTGACAGAGAAGGAGAGAGCAGGACAAGTGCCCTTAGGAAGGGGCAGCTGCCGGTCATGGAGCCACGAATGCACTGAGCGGTCAGGAAAAGGCAAGTACACACTCAGGCTACATTCTGGAGGCAACAAAGCTGAAGAGGATAGACAGCCAGGGCTTAGAAGAGCTTTCTGCTTTGTGAAGGTGATCAAGATCTATCCTGTTAGCAGTAAAGGCTGCTGGAGGATTTATGAAGGTGTCTATTGTCTACAATACTCTCCAGATAAGTAAGCTTTCTTTTTTCCTGGTAAGAGTTATGATGAAATCATGCTAGCATATAGTTGCATGCAACCAAATAGTGTTTGGTTAGCAAAAATTCACCTTTCCAGTCCTGAGAAATCAGCCGTGAGTTCCAGAGGAGGGGATGTTGGACTGTCTCTGTGGGGGGTATGCTTGCTCCAATGATGTGAGCACCAAAGGAATGGTCACTGTCAATGCTAGCGCCCACAGAGATGTCTTACCAGAAAAGGAGTCCGCGGTGATTTCAGCTGTGAAATATCCCAATTCTTCTTCCAAAAGAAATAGAATCTATCTGAAAAAAGAAGAAAGTGAAAAAAAGTGTTAGTCACTCAGTTGTGTCTGACTCTTTTGCAACCCCATGGACTGTGTCCTGCCAGGCTCCTCTGTCCATGGGATTCTCCTGACGAGACTACTGGAGTGGGTTGCCATTCCCTCTTCCAAGGGATCTTCTTGACTCAGGATCAAACCTGGGTCTTCTGCATTGCAGGCAGATTCTTTACTGCCTGAGCTACCAGGGAAGTTATCTATCTGAAAGGCTGCTGCTACTGCTACTGCTAACTCACTTCAGTCGTGTCCGACTCTGTGCGATCCCATAGACGGCAGCCCACCAGGCTCCCCCGTCCCTGGGATTCTCCAGGCAAGAACACTGGAGTGAGTTGCCATTTCCTTCTCGGATGCAAGAAAGTAAAAAGGGAAAGTGAAGTCACTCAGTCGTGTCTGACTCTTAGCGACCCCATGGACTGCAGCCTTCCAGGCTCCTCCATCCATGGGATTTTCCAGGCAAGAGTACTGGAGTGGGGTGCCATTGCCTTCTCCATCTGAAAGGCTAGTCATTATCAATGGCAAGAGAGTGTTTACAGGAAATTAATCAAGAAGGATTCAATAGGTTGGCCCAACTGACATGATCAGATGTTAACATTATCAGATGTGACATTATTTGACATTATCAGAATTACTGTCTCACCCACAGCAAGGTTTACACCCAGGTCCATGAAACCTGGAGAAATGAGGGGTAGAATCAAGCATGTCTGTGACCTGGGATGGTGGGGACGGATGAGGTAGGGCAGGGGAATATCACCTGTAGCTAAAATCTAGACTTTTATTTTTTTTTTTACTATGAATGTGTAACACACCACCATCATTTTAGTCCCAAGTGTGATTTCATTATAGTGGAAGTCACGGTATTTCAACACACAGTTGCTTCAGAGATCTTGAAATAACATTTCAGCTCACCACCCTTTCTATGGAATTCTCCAGGCGAGAATTCTGGAGTGGGTAGCCTTTCTCTTCTCCAGGGCATTTTCCTAACCCAGGGATTGAACCCAGGTCTCCCACATTGCAGATAGATTCTTTACCAGTTGAGCCACCAGGGAAGCCCAAGAATACCGGAGTGGGTAGCCTATTCCCTTCTCCAGTAGATTTTCCCAACCCAGGAATCCAACCTGGGTCCCCTGATTTGCAGGCAGATTCTTTACCAGCTGAACTACCAGGGAAGCCCTTCAATATGGTGAGCTCTTCCTAATTAATACTTGCAAAAGAAGCGCAACTTTGTTTTTAAAATAATTTATGTCTTTTGTAGTCATACTTGTTTTATTTTTATGTATTTAAACACATTCTGAGATGGCAGTCTTAGGTCTTACCTGTCTGCCAAAAAGGACTATAATGCAAAAATGGTTAAAAATCCCTGCTGCTGCTGCTGCTGCTGCTAAGTCGCGTCAGTCGTGTCCAACTCTGTGTGACCCCGTAGACGGCAGCCCACCAGGATCCCCCGTCTCTGGGATTCTCCAGGCAAGAACACTGGAGTGGGTTGCCATTTCCTTCTCCAGTGCATGAAAGTGAAAAGTGAAAGTGAAGTCGCTCAGCCGTGTCCGACTCTTCTCGACCCCATGGACTGCAACCTACCAGGCTCCTCTGTCCATGGGATTTTCCAGGCAAGAGTATTGGAGTGGGGTGCCACTGCCTTATCCCAGAAATCCCTGAGCCGTGTAGAAAACAGACTCGTGGTTGCCATGAGGGAGGGGGAGGAATGAAGTGGGAGTTTAGGGTTACCAGATGCAAACTATTATACACAGAATGGATTAACAACATATCTATAAGATCCGACTGTATAGCACAGGGGACTGTAGTGATAAACCATAGTAGAAAAGTATATGAAAAAGAATATAAGCATCTGTATAACTGAGTCACTTTGCTACACAGCAGGAATTAACACAACATTGCAAATCAACTATACTTCAATAAAAGGCATTTTTAAAAGAATCCCTGAGCTGAAATATTAAAAATGAGGCCAGCTTACTAGATTGACTGGACTTCCTGACACCTTCTGGTACATCACGAATGATAAAGCTTTCCTCCCATTAACGTCTGAGTTGTTTCCAGGACTCCTAGTACTGGGAAAGTATGGGTTGCTCTTCTTCTAAGAAAGTTGTCTGTGCTTTGAACCTTGTCTGAGTTTTTTTTTTTTTTTTTTTTACTTTCTGAGCTTCTCTAGAATATTGGTCTGCTCTAACCTAGGGTTCCCAGGTTTAGCAAATAAAAATATAGGACTCCTTTTGACTCTATCTATATGGTACATATATGTGGATTTCAAATAAACAATGCCTAATTTTGAGAATAAATATTTATCAAGTACTGAATGACATACTTAAACTAAAAATCATTTGTTGTCCATTTGAAATTCAGTTTTAACTCACCATCTCATATCCTATCTGGCAACCCTAAAAACACTAAAATTGGGCCAATATTCCCCAACAGATGATTAGAATGTGTTTTCTTACTCTGTTGACTGATGGAGGTTAGTTAACTGCCAAAGATCTCAGACTAAATGTGATGCTATTAATATTTTGAAGTCTGAAATTTTCTTATTATTACTCAGTGATCACAAACACCTATATTTTCAACTTTGGGAAAAGTGGACAACTCAGAAATATTGCCAGACCTTAAAGTACCTTGACTACCGTCCAAGAATTTTAGTTTTGACTGTGTCTCCTTGAGATCTCATGATAATTCATTTTCTATATCAGAGAAATGTGGTCAAAGTTTAGACTGACAGTGAAACTGAATTTCAAAACCTTTGACACTCATTCTATTGTTAAATAACTCCTTGGTTCTAAATCAAGGAATAGTCATAATTTCCTTTGTCTGGGATGAGATTTCAATCATGACAATGAAGAGCATAGAAATGACCGAGGAGAATTTCACTCTTGCGTCCAGGGGAATCACACCAAAACCCATTAATCATTAATTGTTCAAGGCCAAGAAGTCCAAATTTATTTTGAACAGAAGAAACTAGTCAACATGAAGCCAGAAAAACAAGCCAGCTGAAATTCAGTACATATATTTATAATACGATACTCTTTTTATCAGCAGTGACTCATTGGTCAAAGAATCCACTTGCAACATAGGAGATGCAGGAGACATGGGTTTGATCCCTGGGTCAGGAAGATCCCCTGAAGTAGGAAATGGCAACCCACTCCAGTATTCTTGCCTGGAGAATCTACTTGACAGAGGAGCCTAGTGGGCTACAGTTCACAGGTTGCAAAGAATTGGACATGACTGAGTGGCTGAGAATACACACACACATACACACACACACACACACACTCTTTCTGTAAATCTATGCCTTCGTCATAGTAAAAAATATATTATAAATGTGAGACAAAGAAAAATTGTTATTGTTAAAGGCGGTGGGTTCGACGTCTTAGTGAGTGAGAGATTTTAGGGAAAAGTCAGTCTGAATATTTCAAATTATATACTGATGCAATGTATAAGTGCAGTGACCTAGCCTCAAGCAACTTTTGAAGGTCAGAGATGGGGGCTTGAGAAAACAAACTTGCTTTCTTGCTTTCCATTTTTTTCGTCCTCTTTTAGAGCTCTGACGATACCCAGTTTGAAGTTTCATTGAATAGAATACACTAAATACAATATTTGTTTCTCTACAAGTATCATCTGAAAAAAAACCAGTACCTGCTGTCCTGAATTATTTCCAGGTTACCAGTTATGATCAGACACACCCGAACACTCTATATTTTCACCTCTTTATCTCAAGTTTGGAGCCATCTCCCCTGTGGCACATTTGAATGAATCCAGACAAGAATAGAAAGTAAGATTCCGCGGGCTACTTAAATCTCTTCCCTAAAGACAAAGTTGGAAGCAGTGCATTAGGGCGTCTAGTGCAATCCAGTCGGCCTTGTTTTCTTTTCCCCTCAGACATAAATCTTCCTGTTTTGCCAGTCATCTTACAACAATGCATGTCCAAACCATGCTGTGATTAGAGGGGAGTATATGCTTATTACCCAAGTTCTTCACATGTCGGAGCATGGAGAGATCAAGGGTGGTAAACCAAAGGAAATTTCCATTTGCTTTTTAGCTGCTGCACATTTTTACTCTATAGGAAAGTTAACTGTTAGTAAGTAATGATGTTCAGCTGAAGTTGGTCACTCGTAACAACAGACAGATGTATAATGTTTTATTTGGGTTAGCCAGCTCTCTCCCAAAATAAAGGGCCTGAAATTAAACTGTCTTTAGAAAAATATTCAGCAAATGATACCTTATTCCAGGGCTCGGATTCTTTGCCATGGAAAATGGAAAATGAGTCTGCTAGTGAACTCAGTATCTGTTTAAACCTGTCTTTATCCAGAGAAAGCTTGATATTCTACAGAATTTAAAAAAAAATTTAGAAGAGCCTACATTGAGGGGCAAAGAGCATAACTATGCAAACCGCATGGAGAGATGGAAAAGGATTTTTTAGTTACTTATGGAATTTGAAACAATAATAATGGAATGGAAACATAGGAAAAAGGCTAAATATTTGACCACAGAGGCAAATTGGATCATTAGAGACCCACATGCAATGTCAAATGTGGGATTTGTCTTTAAAGCAGTACTTGATGCTTTTCCAACATACAATAAGGCACAAAAGACTTTGCCAGTTCTCCAAGCGAGAACCTCCAGCCACATAATCCTTTCGGAAGTCGGGTGTTTTTAAGACACTGGTTCTGATTCAGTGGCCCAAGCACAGGACCACTTTAGCTGGCACTTCTGATGAACATTTCTAAGTGATGCTGGTGCTTCTGGCCTTCTTTTATATGCTGCCCTGTCTTCAGGGTCCAGGGTGATGGATAGCTCATCTCAGGATATTTCATGTCCACAATGAGAGCTAGACATCCCCCCCATCAAATGGACTAAGACTCACAAAGCCTTGTTTCCAGCCCTACTTCTGCCACTGACTCAATGACCTTGAATAAATCACTCAACCTTTGTGATCCTCTTTTTCCCTGGATACAAAGTGCAAAGTTTAAACCAGATCAGCCCTCCTTAGGGTGCTCTCAAATGTTGGGCAAGTGGAGGATTTAGAGGGTTAAGCGTGTTTCTTTGCTATAGAATTCTCAGACCCTGTACTAAACAGATGTGCAGTGTGAGTCTACAGTAGGTAGAGACAGTGGGGTACTTGAGGGTTCGGGATGCAAGGCAAGTCACTTTATTTGTGGAGCACCTCTACCAGTTATCTATGTTAGTCGCTTAGTCCTGTCTGATTTTTTTGACCCCATGGACAGTAGCCCGCCAGGTTCCTCTGTCCATGGGATTCTCTATGCAAGAATACTGGAGTGGGTAGCTATTCCCTTCTCCAGGGGATCTTCCCAGGGATCGAACCTATGTCTCCTGCGTTGAAGGTGGATTCTTTACCATCTGAGCCACACACTTAGGGGAAGCCTGAGCAAGAGGACTGCTAAGGCCCTTCTAGCTTCAGCTCTCAGTCCTAAGCTCCAGGATCTTTCCTCCAGCCTCTGGAGTTCTTAGCTTGTGAATCCTCAAGTCTACTGTAAGATGGTATCCATCATCCTAGAAAGAAAACTTGGAGAAATTTTAAAACAGTTACTTGCATTTCCCCCCAAATTCTCATTGTCCCCCTCAAGACAATTCATCTGAACTTCTAAACCCTAGGAGGCCCTTTTCTGGCTAACTGAAAATGCCACCCAACAGCTATCATATATTTGTATTCTTGGCCCCTTCAACTTGCTGTTCCTTCGCACACCCAAGGGCCCACTCCTTTGCTTGAAAGCAACAGGACTGAACTTTTAAGTAACCTAGTTTATGTGCTTGTGAATTTCCCACAGATTCTATATAACTCTAATCTCAAAGTATCGTCTCTAGATGAGCAGCCTCAGCATCACCTGGGAGCTCATTAGAAATGCAGATTTCTAGGCTCTCCTCTAATCCGAGGGGCTTCCCAGATGGCTCAATGGTAAAGAGTCTGCCTGCCAAGGCAGGAGATGCAAGAGACACAGGTTTTATCCCTGGGTCAGAAAGATCCCATGGAGGAGGAAATGGCAATCCACTCCAGTATTTTTGCCTGGGAAATTCCATGGGCAGACAAGCTTGGAGGGCTGCAGTCCATAGAGTCACAAAGTCAGACACGACTGAGTGACTGAGCACTCTAAACCTCCTGGGCAGAGCCATGTGTATTTTAAGGCCTCCGGGTGATTCTGATGCTCGCTGAAGTTCTAGAACTCATGTTACAGAGGTGAGAAATGAGGATTACAGACTCAAACAGACCTTGTGCTGGATCTGTTTTTACCTGGACGCCTGGAATAATGGCATTAATCCTTTCTGAATCTAAGTGAGAGTTAATACACGGCCCCTTAGATAAGGTGTGCACAGGATAAGCAATAAATCAATTATAGCTGTTGTTCTCTAAGGACTACTAACATGTAATGAGCCAGAACTCATTTTACAATGTGCTGCACAGAATTGCTCAACAGTGAGAGATGTCTACTATGAGTTAATTTTGAGGACAGTTAGTTTTGGTTAGACAGGAGCACAGGTGTGAAGGCAGGTCTGGCTTGCCAACAGGGTCCTTTAACTTTTATGAACGCGTATAAATGATTGAATCTCTCAGTTTAGTTTCCTCATTTAGAAAATCGAGAAAACACTTTCTTCACAAGGTAAAGAGAAGGATTAAATAAAATACTGTGTGTGTGTATGTTAGTTATTCAGTCATGTCTGACTCTTGCGACCCCATGGACTATACCCTGCCAGGCTCCTCTGTCCATGGAATTCTCCAGGCAAGAATAGTGAAGTGGGTTGTTATTTCCTTCTCCAGGGGATCTTCCCAACCCAGGGATCGAACCTGGGTCTCCCATATTGCAGGCACATTCTTTACCATCGGAGCCACCAGGGTTTGAAAAGGGCCCAGTCCCTTTTTAAGCAGCGCCCACCCCACATGAAGGCTACCAATGACATAAGGTCTGGTATGCTGGGCATCACAGATCATGGTGCTACATGATCCTTAAACACTGGCTTCTTGTGCCACAGAAATAAGAACAACAGGATCTGAGGCTCTTACAGCTTACCCTGAAAAATCGCCTTATCCTGAGAAATTTAAGTCACAATGTCAAAGTATTGGAAAGAGAAAAATTATTCACTTTTTCTATGCTGTCCTTCAGGATCAGGCAAATCTTTCTTCCTGTTGAAATCTTAAGAGGTTTATATTTCTTTTCTTTATTTTTTAATTGGAGGAAAATCACCATGCTGTGCTGGTCTCTGCATTACTACAATGAAAATCAGCCATAAGTACACGTGTCCCCTCCCTCTTGAGCATCCCTCCCACCCCCCATCACCCATCTAGGTCATCGCAGAGTGCCAGGCTGGGCTCCCTGTGTTATATAGCAACTTCTCACCAGCTATCTATTTTACACATGGTAGTATAAATATTCTTTTCCTATTCGGTGTTTAGCCATAGACCAACATTTGAAGTTCACACTGAGGGCTATTTCAAGACTTCACCTGTTTTCTTTAAATACAGTACCTTTTAGATCAGACACTTAGTCCTGAAATACAAAAATATGTACTAAGAGTATCGCTGCAGTCAGACTTTCACCAGGTTGTGTCTCAGTATCAGACAAAGGGCTTCCCTTGTAGCCCAGTCTGTAAAGATTCTGCCTGCACTGCAGGAGACCTGGGTTTGATCCCCGGGTTGGGAAGATCCCCTGGAGAAGGAAATGGCGACCCACTCCAGTATCCTTGCCTGGAAAAATCTCATGGACAGAGGAGCCTGGTGGGCTGCAGTCCATGGGTTCGCAAAGAGTCGGGCACTACTGAGCGACTAACACTTACACTTACAGTATCAGACAAGTCCAAGAACTCAACAAGGTCACGGGACTCTTTTCTTTCCCGTGTTACGAGTCAGCCTGGGTTCAGCTGCAGCTCACTTCACCCCACCCCAGTCCCCATCGCTGTCAAGAGGAAGAAACGGTCCACTCCGAGCCTCCCCTGAGAGCAGGGGCAGAACCAGAACTGAGCCATCCTCACTCCGTTCAGGTGAGACTTGGGTCCCCGCAGTGGACACGCCATTGGCCGAAGCAGTCACGTGACCACATCTGACCCAGAGGATGAACACACATCCCCCAGCAGAACCGCCTCGGGGAAGGAGGCTCATAGACTGACGATGGGCCCCCCAGAGACTGGAAGCCACAACCACCACAAGGAAAAGCGACCGTGGCTCCCCCAATGAGGCTCCAAGTTCCTCTCTTCAAAGACAGCTCATTAAGATACAGGACACCGGGTGGTGAATTTGCCGTAACCTTAACCAGATCCTCATATTCCTCATGGAGGAGAATGTCCAACGGCACAGCCTCTCAAACTTGCCAGTCCTCCCAGCCACCCTTAGTCCTCAGAAGGGTTTGCAGGAGGAAAGAGTCATTTCCCCGGCAGATAACAACCAAAGGGGCACCCTTGGGAACCTGTTGAGGGGCCACTCGGGGCACCTTGTTGTCGTTAATGAGCACGCCCAGTTCTGAGGCCACCTGGGCAAAGCTGACGCGGAGGAAGCCAAGAAGCGGATTCAGAGAAGGAGGCGCAGCCGCTGGAGCGAGGCCGAGGCTGCTCGGAAGAGCGGGGGGAAGATGGCAGGAGGCCAGCGCCAAAGGCCCCCCCGCGTGTTTATGTGACCACAGTCACAGGACCCAAAGACAGGATAGCTAAGCCTCGCTGAGTTTATTTTCCATTACGTTTAAACCTTTGGAGTGCAGTGAACCCCAACTACATTCTTGTCAAGCACTTTTTAAAAAACATATTTCAGCACTTAATATTTAAACCCATGTACCCTTCAAGTAAAATATCAGCCAGGTGTTTCGGATTCGTAGCAAAGAGAGAGATCAAAAGTTTGCTTCGTCAGAAATATTTGACACCTGAGAAAGCTTTTAAAGCAACTTTTCTTACAAACAGGCAGCTGTTTTGCCAGCGTTCTCAAGTCAGAGTCCCTCAAATTCCAATTCTAGTCTGGAAATCAGGAAGTTGTAGTTGGATTTGAATTTTACTTTAAGCCTCGCCACCCCGTTTGAAGGTATGTAGAATGATATCACTGGAGGCGTGATTGAGAAGCTCCAGGTTTAGGGAGCGACTGTCTCCTCATTTTTAAATTATTGTTTTCTGCAACTGCATGCATTCTGTTAGCCCACCATGGAACACAGAACTTTTTCCCAGGATGGACAAACTGAAAACTTCCAAAATTTGACTCAGAAGAGTTCTAAATTCTTAGAAGTTCTCAGTGTTGTACTAAGAGAAAAAAAAAACCCTTCTTAAACCATATTTTCTTTTCCTAACCAAATGTTACATGAAAGTTAGCACGATTATCCCATTTTTGAGAGTCAAATACTCTGTAAACACAGTTTAGTTAGTAAAAGTTGCGGGTGAAAGTCTATTGTGGAAATGAAAGACTTGCCTATGCTTAATGTTGGCTAATATTTCTACTAGCATTATTTATATTACATTAAATATTTAATGTAATATAAATGTTTACTGTATGTTTACTGTAAATATTATATAACATAAATTTTATTATAAGCATAAATTGTATAGTAAACATAAACATGTTTACTGTAAATGTTATATAACATAAATTTTATTGCATATAATGCTTACATATTCTGTAACACAATATGTATATGACATTTATATGATGAATATAGATAATGTATTATAGTTTTGATCAGATTCTCCATATATTGCTACTTTAAAAAAATAATTTTATTTATTTATCTGTCTTCCTTTTGGCTGTGCGGGGTCTTTGTTGCTGAGCAAGCTTTTCTCTAGTTGTGAAGAGTGGAGGTGACTCTCGAGTTGCGGTATGCAGGCCCCTCACTGTGGCGGCTTCTCTTGCTGTGGAAACAGGCCCTCGGTGCGTGGCCTTCAGTGGCTGCAGGTCCTGGGCTCTAGGGCACAGTGTATTTGTGGTGGCTGGGTTCAGTTGCTCTCTGACATGCAGGATCTTCCCTAATCAGGGATTGAATCCGTGTCTCCTGCATTGGCAAGCAGATTCTTTGGCACTGAACCACCAGGGGAGCCCTACTGCTCCTTTAAAGAATTAATACTTAGCCGTGGGCCACTGGGTCACTGGCTTTCCTTTATTTATAAGGATGGTGGAGACTGGGAATTTCTGGAAAGTAATAAGCAGATGTTCTCCACGTCTATATGCAATAGTGTTACTTCAGGACTCTAAGGGCGAGTTGGGGATAGGATATTCACCAAGAGGGGAGAGCTGTTAAGATGTTGATAACGATTCAATTTCTGTATCCAGTGTGTTGGTTCTCAAAGTGTGTTCCTGGAGCAGCAGCATCATCTGGGAACTCTTCAGACCTGCAGTTTTTGGGGGTTCCACACCAAACCTACCAAATCGAAAATGCCAAGCCTGCCAGGAAGTTCTCAGGCACTTAGGGTCTGAGCGTCTTCGTCAGGCTGGTCAAGAATGTGGGCACAGGGGCTTCACAGGGACCCTTCTGCCCAGTGCCAGCTGTTGAGAGCTTGGATTTTCTGTGGCCCTGTTTCCTCCTTATGGGGATGCTCTGAGGGCTAATTATGGCCACACATGAAAAGCACCTAGGAGAGAGGCTGGTCCCTGGCTCTAGTGTTATCTGTTTATGATGATGAGTACTGTAATTGGTGATCTGAAGCTTTAGTGTTGTTGCCACTCACCTGAATCTTCATTACTGTCGTTTTATTTTCTGTATCCTTCCCACTTTGGGCTTCCCTGATGGCTTAGATGGTAAAGAATCTGCCCATAATGCGGGAGACCTGAATTCGATCCCTGGGTCAGGAAGAGCCGCTGGAGAAGAGAATGGCAATCCACTCCAGTATTCTTGCCAGGAGAATTCCATGGACAGAGTCTACAGTCCGTGGAGTCACACAGTAAGATATGACTGTGACTAACACTTCCCAGTTTGGACCATTTCTGGCTCCGTCCTTACTCTGTTCTTGCTTAGTGTTTGCATATGTATTTCTCCTAATCGGTCAGGGTCTCTCTGTCCATTTGCAGGTAGGTTTCCCTTTGATGGGATGGTGTGTTCCAGCTCACAGTAGTTCATTTCTTTGACCTTCCATTCTTACCATATATATGTAAGTAGAGTTTAGTAAAAACTATTTCAGAAAAGGAGCATGCCAAAATGCCAAAGAGCCTGGTGACATCAGAACAGATTGCATTAAACTTCGGAGGTTTAAGAGGGATTTGTGTGCTGACAAGAACGCTGGTCTAGCTCCCAAAGACTTCGGAGCTTGTTCGTTCTGCCACGGGCAAGACAAGTCACTGCAACCTCCCAGGTCTCCTCATTTGAAAACCGTGTGTCGGATGCCTTGGTTCTGACATTCTTTTAAACTCTAATGTTCTATGACTCAACAGTAATAATGCATTTCCACAGGCGGTAAAAATATTCTAGACTCTTCCCTTCCAATTCTCACTGTTTACTTCCTCTGCACTTCCCCTTCCTGCCTCCCTGTTTGCCGGCCAGTTGATAGTGGGCTTCTGTGGGGGTGAGTTAACCCACTCTTTCCAGGGTGTTTTACTACTGAGCTCCCTCCAGAGGGTGGGAATTCTACAGTGAGGATTGTGGCTGGGGCTTCAGTTTCATTCCTGAAACACTCCTTGAGCTTTGATCTATTCTGGGCACCCTGCCAGATCGCCAGGGGGTGCGGGGGTGGAAGGTGAACGCTGAGGGTCAGTTTCACTGGGTCAGTTTCTTAGTAAACACCTGTGAGCTCCACGTGGCCCTCTTTCTTTCAGGAAGTAGCAGAGTCCCATGGTAGCCAGGTGGGCGAAGGGGAGTGAGGACCATCCACCTGCCTTGGAGAAGACACCATCTGACCCGCCTGCCGAGTGAGCCCCCAGGTAGCATGCGGTTCTGGGGGCACGGGGTGTTGGGAGGGAGGGAGTGGGTGTTTAGCCTTGGGGTGCTGTCCACCAGCCACTCTTTTCCACAGTGAGAGGCTGATCCCAAGGCCCTTATCCCCATCCATCTAGGTTTTCTTCCCCCGTATATGACCCCCATCCTCAGATGGCCGTTGGGGTCATTGATTCCAACAACAGTTGTGCAAAACTATAGCACAGGAGCTTTGGGGAGAGAGAGGAGACAGAGTCAGCTCATCCCTAGCCTCTGCCCCTTTGAAGGAGAGGTTAAAACAGAAGCGTCGTGGCCCTGCCTTTGTAACAACAGGGCCAAGTCTCCCAGCCTCTGGCAGAAGGCTGAGCTGGGAGCTTCGTTTGTGCCGCAGGACAGTTGTGTACCATGCGCACAAGAAAACTTAAGCTTCTGTTTTCACTTCAGTGGGTTGAATGGCATGCACTTGCCCCTAAGAGCTTTGTTTTATTTTAAGCTCATGCAGTTACTTGTCCGTAAGCTACGTTTGTCTTTGCCAGCGCCCATGTTCTGAGCTTGACTAGGCACTTGGGCATGCCAGCCTGGCATTACGTTTCCAAACTTCCACTGTGGTTGCTTTCCTCTTGATTCCTGAGAGGGGCTGCTGAGGGTCTGATAAAGCCCACACTAAATTATATCCTGTACTTTTCATCTAAGTGTTAGCCACTCAGTCGTGTCTAACTCTTTACAACCCCATGGACTGTGGCCCTTTAGGTTCTTCTGTCCATGGGGTTCTCCAGGCAAGAACACTGGAGTGGGTTGCCATTCCCTTCTCCAGGGGAGCTTCCTGATCCAGGGATTGAACCCGGGTCTCCTGTATTGCAGGCAGATTCTTTCCTGTCTAAATCACCAGGGAAGCCTACTTTTCATCTAGACTGGTCCCCAAATTAGTGGGATAGGCTTCAACAAGAAAAATAAATTCTGGATAACATAGGGCCATTCTTTGCAAGGAAAATGAAAAAGAGACTCCCCTTTTCTGAGAAAAAAAAAGATCATTTCAAGGGGCAGGCAGTAAATGGCACACTTTAACAGTGCAAGAGGAAAACTAAAAAGCCCAACAGATTAGCCGTATCCTCAACAGGTGTTAGCCTTTAATGGATACAGTTTCAGATTCCTTGAAGGGATTTGCCCAGAGGATTATTTTAGAAACTCTGCTGAGAAAACATTATTCCAACAGCAAAGATTACTGCATGAATCATAGACCACTGTATACCAGTGTCATTTTAAAGGGAGAAATTTTTTATTATTATTAAAATGCCACTGAGGTGGAAAATCATGCCAACCAGGTGGTTACCCTGTAATCATTCACATTATCTTTTCCAAGGAATGTAGGGGTAACTTAGTCACAAGGCAGGCATTATAAGATGCTGTGTGGCCTCACCCCAGCTTTTCCCTGTCTGTAAATGCGGAGCGTTCTCTGGGGCTCAGCATGGCAGCCTAGTACCTCTTGCAGGTAAGTCTGTTCTGCTACATTGTCAGATGCCTGTACTCATGTATTTGTTCACTAGCTCTTTAAAATAGATACTTAGGCTGGTTCTACTTAGCTCGAAAGAAGTAAGGCAGGATTTTTGTGCCATACCTAAATGCCACGCCTAATATTCTATATTGATAACTTTTATCTCAGCATAACCAGCCATTAATAAAGTTTGATTATTTGTTCTAAGTTTGTTTTTGGCTGTTGGATAACTTGATCTTTCCCATTGTAATCAAAAACTGGGACAGATCAAGGATTCCAAATAATTCATCAGACTATGGGGGGAAATCAATGGCTATTAATGGCTATTGCTATATCATGCAAAAGAACAGCTTTAAAAAAATTTTTATGAATAGTACCCAAGGTTTTAAAGTTTGTGCTCACATTTTCCATCACTATATCAAAAAGTATCTTGTGGATGGTGCATTTTATTTATATCAGTACTGGCCCTATGCTAAGTCAACTTATTTTTTAATTTTCTATACTTGAAAATCCTTGAAAGCGGAATATACATAAATATTCATAATACTCTGTGGGGTGGATGCTTGTGAGTATGATATCAGAAAGAGAAGATTTGCATTTGAGTGTGAAGTTCTGTTTTGACACTTTACAGCCATTATCTCATTCAACCATCACAAAAACTCTGAGAAGTAGACTGTATTCCTAGTTCACAGATTAGGTAGCTGGGGTCCAGAGAGGTTAAATAGCATGCCCCAGTCACACAGTGAGTAAGTTGGAAAGAAAGAATTTAACCCCAGTCTCTTTGTCTCCAGTCTCTGCTCCACACTCTCTCCTACCACCATCCCCAGGTACACATCCATGAATCTGGCCTTCAGTCTTCACCTTTCTTGTGAACTTCCGTGTACATTCACTTTTATCTCATAGGAGTATCCTGTTTCTACTTTCTGGACACGTGACAGTAAGGGGACATCTTCCTTTGTCCTTTCCTTAGGTGGCCCTGTGAGCTGGTCCATGGACCCGATTCACATCAGCATGGCCAGCGCGCCCCTGGTGAAGCACACCGCTGGTGCTGGCCTCAAGGCCAGCAGACCCCGAGTCATGTCCAAGAGCGGGCACAGCAACGTGAGAATTGACAAAGTGGATGGCATATATTTGCTCTACCTCCAAGACTTGTGGACCACCGTCATCGACATGAAGTGGAGATATAAGCTCACCCTGTTTGCTGCCACGTTCGTGATGACCTGGTTCCTGTTCGGGGTGATCTACTATGCCATCGCCTTTATCCATGGGGACCTGGAGCCCAGTGAGCCCCCTTCCAATCACACCCCATGCATCATGAGAGTGGACTCCCTCACTGGGGCGTTTCTGTTTTCCCTGGAATCCCAGACGACCATCGGCTACGGAGTCCGTTCCATCACCGAGGAATGCCCTCATGCCATCTTCCTCTTGGTGGCCCAGCTGGTCATCACCACCTTGATTGAGATCTTCATCACGGGCACCTTCCTGGCCAAAATCGCCAGACCCAAAAAGCGGGCGGAGACCATCAAGTTCAGCCACTGCGCCGTTATCACCAAGCAGAACGGGAAGCTGTGCTTGGTGATCCAGGTGGCCAACATGAGGAAGAGTCTCCTGATCCAGTGCCAGCTCTCAGGGAAGCTCCTCCAGACCCACGTCACCAAGGAGGGCGAGCAGATCCTCCTGAACCAGGCCACCGTCAAGTTCCACGTGGACTCCTCTTCTGAAAGCCCCTTCCTCATCCTGCCCATGACGTTCTACCATGTGCTGGATGAGACAAGCCCCCTGCGGGATCTCACCCCCCAAAACCTGAAGGAGAAGGAGTTTGAGCTGGTGGTCCTCCTCAATGCCACCGTGGAGTCCACCAGCGCCGTGTGCCAGAGCCGCACATCTTACATCCCGGAGGAGATCTACTGGGGCTTTGAGTTTGTGCCTGTCGTCTCTCTCTCGAAAACCGGCAAGTACGTGGCTGACTTCAGTCAGTTTGAACAGATCCGGAAGAGCCCGGATTGTACCTTTTACTGCGCGGATTCTGAGAAGCAGAAACTCGAAGAGAAATACAGGCAGGAGGATCAGAGGGAAAGAGAGCTGAGAACGCTTTTGCTGCAGCAGAGCAATGTCTGACGGCAGTGGTGTTGCCTCGGCTTATCTCCGAGCGGCTTTCGCATCTGAGATCCCTTCCAACACAGAGATCACCAGGGAACTGAAAATGTGTGCACACACCCTGAAACACTGCGCGTGTTACAGACCTGTTCCTCTGATCTGATGGCTTTAAACAACCTTTGCCACATCTGAAAGGGTTCCTTTCTTCAATGCTCTGTCTGAAGCGAACTCCCTAAATTCAAATTTTCCAAAAGGGGGCTGCATTTCAAAAAAGCTGGTGGAGGGCTATGGGAACAATGTCCTGCTGAGTGGACAGACATTTCAGGATGCTGATACTGAAAGGAAATGTACTTCTTATACAAGGACGTCAGCTATAATATAAGGTATTTATTCAGTCCAAGTATGAAAGACATCACAACCAAGAGCTGAAATGTGGTTCGGTATCCACTTACATTGTTGCTTTAAAACACACTCGTTTTTTTCAAGCAGAGAAAACAGTATTTATAATGGAGGCTATCTGGTCAAACATAAACTGGGGCAAAGGGACTCTGTATTCACAAAGTATAATTCCGTTTTTACCTTTTTCAGTGAATGTTGTTGTATAGAGTGAAATTGATCAAATTAGAAATGAACTGTTGTAAAAATATGCAAATGGAGCTGATGTGATTGTTCACATTAAATTTTTTGTTGAAATGTACTAGCCCCTTTTTATTTAAAATGAAGTTCACAAGCAGCACCCATCAGCATCATCCAGGAGCCTTATTAGTACATTAGCCCCACATGGGCTTAGAGAGTCATAGTCTGTATCTTAACAGAATCGCCAAATGATTCATGCAAAAATGAAATTTTGAAAAGCTTCACTCCCAACAGAGTTTCTGAAGTAACTTTCTGAAGCCAGGGGACTCTGCTCATCCCTTATCCCATTCTTTATTATGGCCCAATATTCCTTTCAGGGGTTTCCTTCCTTTCTGTTAAAATACCTTATCCACAGAGGAACTGGCATGGACATTTCAAGAGCAAAATAACACTCTTGATAGTAATGGTTGTCTCTCTCAAGTCAAGTACATGCTTGTTGATTACAATCAGCACAAAAGAAAATTTCAGCTTCATAACAATCGAAAATTTGCTCCTACTTTGAAATCCAGGAGTTTGGCTGGGGCCATGAAGAACAGGAGGAGCCAAGGCTAAGGGGTTCAAATGCAGATGACTCCTTAAAGCATGAACAAAGCTTGATACCTGATAGCATGTAAAGGGTGCTCTCAGTATTGAAATAAGTCTCATACAACTCAGTGTTACAGAGTAACGTTTGGATTTTGGCAAGATTTAGAGCATTTCTTTGGGGGCGGAGAATCAATGCGCTAGGATTGGCTAAATGTGCGAAAGGTGAACTCTCATTTCATTCAGACAAGGACAGATTTGAACATTCATTCAAGAAGAATGGATGTGCGCGTGACCCCATGTGTATGCATACACTGACCTGCACACACACAGACCTAAACACACACACACACACATACACAGGCATGCTCCTCCTGGCTCTTCCGTCATGGTTGTGGAAACCATCCACAAAGACATTTGTGATTAAGACAGCAAGTCTTCGACAAATGTGCTCATGTTTATTTGGTTCTTTAAGAATGGGAGCGCTGGGACTCGGAGCAAACAGGGCCTGTAATCTGGATTCAGGTTTTCTGTGAAACGGTGTCATATCATATGTTACCATAATCTCAAGTCTCCCTCCATTAAACAGAAAATGTGCCTGAAACCTCTGACCCGGAAGTGAACATTTAGGTATGAAAACAATGGAGTTGAAGCTGTAAAGTTTAAAAAACAATCCTAGTGCACAAGAAGTTATTGTCTTCAGTTATTCAGGAAGTTTTTTTTTTGTTTGTTTCTGTTGATCACTTTATGGCAGTTTGTTTTAGATCTTCATTCTTCTTAAAAAATCACGTTAGTGTAGTTAGATATTAGCCCTTTCAATTATTAAACTTTTTAATTGTATAATGTAGTGAAATCACAGGAAAATAATGCCTCAGCATGTTTACAATTTTTTGCTTGTACCATAAAGTTTTTTCACAGATTTACATCAGTGCTAATTTAAGTGTGATGAAGATGGGGAATCTTACATACTTATATTGTATATGGTACAATGATATGGCATAAGATTGAAAAGTCTTTCTTTATGTTCACTTTGCATATCTGTTTTGGCCAAATATGGAAGACTTGATCATCTGATCTGCAATACATACAAAATAAATATGTAGTTTCTCAAAATCCAATACTTGTACCAGTCAATAAATCATGTTATAAGAAACTATTCAATAAATAGCACTAAAGTTGTGTCTGATTTGAAGCTTAGTATTTTCCAAGCACACTTACTTATTATTACTTTGTACAAAATCCTTTCGTATTAACATGCTCACAAAAGGATTCAGGTGGCAAAATTATTTGATTATATCTGGACATGAATCTGACTGAAACAGACTCATACTCAACATCCAACTAAGGACAGTCAAACTAATAGAGTGTTTTGACCCATAAAAAGGGTTTTTGCATTTTGAAACATTTCCAGGGCATCAAGCCTTCTTAGTGCAATTGTTCAGAACTATCCTGTTCCATTTGAGAAATCACAATGTAAACAGCAGCAAGTCAGTGTAATCTGCAAGCCGTGTCTTATGTAATAAAATGCATTGTAATGGTAACCCACTCCAGTATTCTTGCTGTGGATAGAGGAACCTGGCAGGCTACAGTCCATGGGGTAGCCAAAGAGTCAGACACAACTTTGCAACTAAACAACGACAACAGCATTGTGCTGACGTGGCATCCAGTAGGCAATGGCACCAAACAGTCCAGTAAAGATTCACTCAGTGACCAAGACAAACCATCTTTGGTTTTCTTTCTTACTTATCAGGAAATTACAGCCCAGAAATGACTCCAGAAACCTAAAAGAACTGGTTAAAAGTAAAACGAAGATCATGGCATCCGGTCCCATCACTTCATGGGAAATAGATGGGGAAACAGTGGAAACAGTGTCAGACTTTATTTTTCTGGGCTCCAAAATCACTGCACATGGTGACTGCAGCCATGAAATTAAAAGATGCTTACTCCTTGGAAGGAAAGTTATGTCCAACCTGGATAGCATATTCAAAAGCAGAGACATTACTTTGCCAACAAAGGTCCGGCTAGTCAAGGCTATGGTTTTTCCTGTGGTCATGTATGGATGTGAGAGTTGGACTGTGAAGAAGGCTGAGCGCCAAAGAATTGATGCTTTTGAACTGTGGTGTTGGAGAAGACACTTGAGAGTCCCTTGGACTGCAAGGAGATCCAACCAGTCCATTCTGAAGGAGATCAGCCCTGGGATTTCTTTGGAAGGAATGATGCTAAAGCTGAAACTCCAGTAGTTTGGCCACCTCACGTGAAGAGTTGACTCATTGGAAAAGAGTCTGATGCTGGGAGGGATTGGGGGCAGGAGGAGAAGGGGACAACAGAGGATGAGATGGCTGGATGGCATCACTGACTTGATGAATGTGAGTCTGAGTGAACTCCGGGAGTTGGTGATGGACAGGGAGGCGTGGTGTGCTGCGATGCATGGGGTCGCAAAGAGTTGGACACGACTGAGCGACTGAACTGAACTGAACTGAACTGAAAAGTAAAAAGCGCCATGAATGAGTGGACTAGATATTTAGACAATTATTTCGTCTGATTTTTCTCTGAATTGACTGATTTCAATCCCATAAAAATGTAAATTTTGTTGTATTCAGTCTCTCAATCATGTTTGACTCTTTGTGACCCCAAGGACTGCAGCATGCCAGGCTTCCCTTATCCTTTGCTATCTCCTGGAGTTTGCTCAAACTCATGTCCATCAAATCAGTGATGCCATCCAACCATCTCATCCTCTGTCACCCCCTTCTCCTCTTGACCTCAGTCTTTCCCAGCATCAGGGTCTTTTCTGAAGAGTCAGCTTTTCATATCAGGTGGTCAAAGTATTGGAGCTTCAGCATCAATCCTTCCAATGAATATTCAGGGTTGATTAAATGAGTCAGACTTTTTTAAAAAGGGACACTTCTGCAGGATGACTCTTTCTTCCTTCTTGAATCCTCAGGACTCCATCTGGAGAAAGAAGAAAAGAAAAAAGCAAAGTCAGGAAGACCTGAAGCCTTTGCCCTGGTACCTCAGTAAAGGAGCAGCCTCATCTTCAGGCATGGTTCTGTACCTGGTCTCTGGTCAAAGAGTTAGACATCCAATGATGTGACAATAGCAAACCGTCCAGCCTCTCGCTCTTGGCTTTCATGCATGATATATATATATATATATATATATATATATATATATATATATATTCTGTTAAATATTTGAAATAGCTAGTTTTGAATGCAGGCTATTTTATCATAGCCTTCTGGAAGGGATTTTTTTCTCAAGTGAAAGGTGGCAGCATTTCAAGTCTTAATTTCCAAGTTCTGCACTGTGCATGTGTGTGTCAGCAATTGACTCTGTGTAAGTCCAAGGTGCACTTAATTTTCTTCCCTTAGAAAGACTTAGCCCTGAAGGTCTAAAGCTTAACATTTCACTTCTAATTGATTAACTATTAATACATACACTTTGCCTTTTGTGAATTTCAGTTTATCTTTAATCAGAATGTCCTGCCAACCCGTCCTTGGGTTTCTGGGCAGCAAAGAGTGGCTTATTCTCTCAGAGTAAGGTACCTTGTAAGAAGACTTTGAGTCTCCAGAATAAGAATTTGCAATGAAAAAGTATAATTAGAGTTTAATTTTATAATTAGAATTAGATTAAAAAAATAAAGCAGTTACTTAACTTCTTGAGGCATTTGTATATTCTTTGGTAGACTTTTTCTTAATTGCTGTTCTGTTGTTTTGATTTTTTAAAAGAAATCTGAAACAAAGTCTTTGTCTTCAGAGTAAGGAAGGCAGTGAGAAAGGTGTAAAAAAAAAAAAAAAAGCTAATAGTTGACTTAGCTAGGCTTCCATGTAAACAGACTTCTGCCAGTGAAAAAGAACTTCAGAGAAAATATTGGTCATTCAGTCTCACATTACAACAAACCATCATCATATCCTTTGGCTTCCCAGGGGTAGCAATTTTCCTAACTCTTAAGAAACATTGATGAATTAAGTCCAACATTTTTTTCCAAAATTTTTCCACTAGATACATAATGAGAGAGAAACACGAGGCAAAAATAAAGCTCCAGGCATTTCACTTCATCTTCATCCTCTGTCAGCTCTCCTGAGTCAGTTTCCTCTCAACTGCCCATGTGCTTGGTTGTCTATACCTCATCCTTGCCAACCATTCTAGCAAGCCAAATAAACCCGTGGGTTAAAAATAAACAATCCAAATTAGTAGTAATAATTTGTACTAGGCATCTATTTAGATGCCTAAAAACTGGGGATAGGAACTCTTATCTTTCAATGAGTACATTGCTAGTATGTTAAAATAGAAGACAGAGAAAAAGCTGTTGATTGGAGTGGATAGTTAATTCCTAATAAAATTACAAGAATTGATTATGGAAGTCAAAAGGTGTAATTGGCACATGAGCATAAATGCCAAAGGTGTCATATATGTGGATAAAGGCCATGTGACTAGTAAAGGTAGTGCAGCGCATGCGAGCTCAGTCGTGTCCAGCTCTTTGTGACCCCAAGGACTGTAGCCCACTGCCCTCTTCTGTCCATGGGATTCTTGTCTTGCTCCAGACAAGAATACTGGAGTGGGTTGCATTTCCTCCTTCAGGGGATCTTCACAACTCAGGGATTGAACCCATGTCTCCTGCATTGGTAGGCAGATTCTTTACCTCTGTGCCACCTAGAAAGCCCCCTAGTAAAGATAATTTCAGCCAAATGCAGGGACTTTGGGTAAATTCTGGGCATGCTCTTTGTTTATCACAGAAAGGCTGGGAACAATGGGCACATCATTTTGTATTACTAACCACCACTAGATGGGTAAAACCAAAGATAAAGGCATCTGCCTAAAAGCCCATTACCACGTTTTTTGTTTAACAGCTCCAACCTTGTGATGTACTTAGCTATGATCTTATCTTTCCTCAAGGCTAAATCTTATCTACTATACATGCCTTCACAACAATCTAAGATATCTAATTTCACCCCTCAAAAATATTCATGTTAGACATAGAACCTACTCAAATTTAGACTCTAAGGGGGCTACTACAATTGATTGCATAGTACACATTCTCTTAGAAAAAAAATCAGAAGCTGTTGATTTCGAGCTAAGATGTATGACCTTTTAGCTTATTATTCCTATGATTGTTATTATTGCTAATGTCTTTAATATTGCTGAAAAAGTAAAGAGTTTCAAGAGCATGATTGGATGGGAGTTCAAAGGAATGACTTTTTTTTTTTTTGTCCGTTTACTATAAGGTAACCATATTCTTTCATCTGCAATCAAATCTTAAGACTAAGGATGTTGTATGAAATAAAATCATTACAGGAAGTATGACGGTACCAGGGACTTTTTACAAAAACAAACTTCCAGATCACAAGAGGAAGCTGTGTTTGTGTGCTGACAGAAAGTATTTAACAGCAGTCAGGAGAGGAAGGCAGGATGACAGCCAACTTGGATCTATTTTTGAAGAATTATTTCTGTAGAGTGTCATGGAATTGTAAGTTACAAAAAAGAATGCTTTGGTAAACAGTCTTCTCCATTCCAAAAGGACTCACTCCAAAATACCACTTAATGAAATTCACGGGAATGTTATGAAGATGGAAATCCCAAATGACAGGCAGACTTTACAAGCAAACAGTCCTACTTTTTGTAAATCCTGGCAGTGTGCATTTACCAAAATCTCCGTCACACCATGCTCTCTTGCTATATATAGCACTCCATCTGATCTGATCGCTATACCATGCGGCAAGATGCATGTCCTTGCTTTCTTCTGATTTTTAACTAGTCTTAAATTTGTCTTAGCGTAACAGTGACTCCTGCTTCTCAAGGTTGAGCTACTATTTGGTACATTTTAGAAATCTCAAATTAACGTGTGTGTACTCAGTCACTACTGAACCCAATGACCAATCAGCTTTAAATAGGTCTTTTTACTTTCTATGGATTCATCCCTCTATTTATCAAACCATTTCTTGTTTTTATATGTAACTCTATCACCTGTCTTTAATTATATATATGGAATCACTCTCATCTGTAAAATAATAGCAAATACAATAAAGCTAATTTTGAAGTCTTGAGTTTCTTCTCATTTTATTGGAAGGGTTATGATGTTATAGTTCATGCTCTGATGGACAAGGATTTAATATTTTCCTAGAGAGCTCAGAAGAAAATTCTCATATGAAACATCTTTTTCTGATGATAATTACAATAATTTGGGGATAAGCAGGTACTTTTTAAGATGGTATTTTCTACCAGGGCCTAAAGGAATGTATTTTGTTTCTTTTCTAATCAAAGAAAAGAATATGAAATTTCTACCTTATGTCTTTCTTTTGCCATGATGTTCTACTTGCTCATTTTATTTTAGTCAATGATTAAAGATCAAGTTAACAATTTAACAACATCCTTTCCGCACCTTATTTCTTACTAAAGTTTCTTGTACTCCATTGCCTTTTTACTTTTATGGGTAAAAAGAAAGCACATAATTATATAAGCCTTAAAGGTATCAGTATGGGTGTGACCGCAAAGCAGCACAGCTGTTTAAGATCCACACTGTAGAGATTTGTACCCAAGAGACAGCCACGGTCCTCCTATGGGGACACCACACACACACACACACACAACAAAGTGGCTGCCACAGCTCCAAACTTTCTACAGGTGTTTCTTGGAACTGCTCTTTGGAAATCTTGGGTGATTCATTGTGGTATTTTCAGTGATGGCAAGATAAGTTTCTTTTAGTGAGCATGTGACAGGTGGAAATATAAAAGGTTGGTGCATATGGTAGGAAGTCAAATTGGAGGATGCTGTTTGGGCCAAAAAAAAAAAAAAGTTTTCCAGAAAGTGCACAGTAATCTGGAATACAGTAATAAGGCTCATCAGTTTGGAGGACATTTTATTAATTTCAATTTGCATGAAATTTCTCAGACACATATCATCTACTCCATTATCTCAAGCATCTGCTTGCCCTCGTGGGATGACCTTGGCCAAGAACTGAGCTGTCTATGTTCAAGACATGAAAGAGGTTTGCCTCCACCACACCATGTCTTTGTGGCGGTGAATGTATGGGGCGTTGTCACAGCAGCACGGGAGCTTTGCTCTGGGCTGGAAACACAGCATCCTGGCAGCCATAATTTCTCTTCTCAGAAATCCTTGATTTCAGATAAACAAGCTTTGTGGTTTAATTTTTAATGCAAAAGTCCATATTCTTTCCAGAAACTTCTACCTCATTTGAGGTTTTAGTCCCCAAATTTTCTATCCCTTTACTTGAATTTTACACTTCCTCTATAGTACCTCATGCTCTTGGTCAGTCGCTAAGTCACATCTGACTCTTTGTGACCCCATGGACTAAGTAGCCCACCAGCCTCCTCTGTCCATGGGATTTTCCAGGTAAGAATACTGGAGGGGGTTGCCATTTCTTTCGGAATCTTCTCGACCCAGGGATCAAACCTGTGTCTCCTGCATTGACAGGCAGATTCTTACTGAACCACCAGGGAATCTCGTATTTGAATGTCCCACATGTGTTCGCACCAGCCTCTAGAGCTGTTTTCTGTATCTTTCTTGTTTACCTCTATTAATCTGTCAGATCTCAGTTTATATGTGGTTTGAAGATCTGCATGTGATTTAGAGATCTGCCATAAGTCTGCTGTAAGCAACAGACACCCCATTCTGCACCAACATGGAACTATATGTGGTTTTCCTAACCCTCATTCCCACCATCAATCGGGCTGACCTGGTACATGGGAAGCATGTTGTAGTGTGTTCTGTTGCAACATGCCTCTTCTACTTATATAAGCCACACACACACACACACACACACACACACACACACACACATGCACACAAGCCCCAAGCCTTCCAGTCTCAACTTGGATTTGCAGAGAGCAAATAAGACACACACTCATAGGTTCTTAATGCTTTAAGCCACTTCAAAACACTTACTGGTCCATTTTATAGCCAATGAAGGAAGTGTAGCATGTCTAGTTTCTGTACTTTACAGAAGACCCTACAGTGAACTGAGGTTCAATGTCTCATCCCGTGTCACCCAACAAACCAGTGCAGTGATGTAGGTCTCTCCCTTCTGGTCTAATAGTCCATCCCCTAGATTTACAACATGGGAATTTCACCATGGAGCTGGTTTCTCCATGTGATGGGTCAAAACCAGAGCTTGGTGATGATAGAATAGATCACCCAGGGAAAGCATGAATCTCGGAGCCTGGAATAATTATATGGAGGCCCTGAATGCTACCAGGGGTCTGTTACTCAGAGGCTGAGCATATGGGATAAGTATTCAGAAGGTAGAAATGATATTAATCCATCAGGTGAAAGAAAAGAGCACAGGAATATGAACACTGCTCACTAAGATTTAAACAAAGCCAACAAACCGACTGTTTATCTGAGTAGGGATGAACAGTTGGCCGAAGAATCGACAGAGTGGTAACCAGAATTAAGAAATTCCAGAGGAAGATCTTGGTGGCCAAGTGTATGTAGCTAGTTCGCTTCTAAGTTCCTTACATCCATTATGATTGAGTTGTATCTCCTTAAATCAGGTAAGCATTGTTGTTGTTGCTGTTAAGTCACTAAACCATGTCTGACTCTTTCATGACCCTATGGACTGTAGCCCGTGAGGCTCTTCTGTCCATGGGATTCCCCAGGCAAGAAGAGTGGAGCAGGTGGCCATTTCCTTCTCCTGGGGATCTTCCCAACCCGAGGATTGAACCCACATCTCCTGCATTAGCAGGCGGATTCTTTACCACTGAGCTACCATGGAAGCAAGTGTGTCACGATCCCCATTTTATAGGTGATAAAACTGAAGTTCAGAGAAGTTAAGCAACTTGGCTAAAGTCACATAGCTAAGAAGTGACAGAGCTGGGAGGAAAACCCAGGACTGACCAAAGTGAAAGTCCGTCTTCCTTCCTAAGCTCTTTTCCTACAAAGGAGCCTAGAGGATTTGGTGGTTGATATTCTTGGAACAAAGGAGCCTGGAGGATTTGGTAGTTGATGTTCTTGGAACAAAGAAGTCATTGTTCAGCTTTCATGCGTTTTTGTCAAGTGAAAACAAACCACAGTTGAGTTACTATGTTGCCACAAACCTGACCCCTGGAAGCTAAACTAATACTGAAGAGCAGCAAGGCAAATAATAAGGGATTTGTCCAAGTGCTGCCAATACAGTTAGAGTGGTAAGTTTCCAAGGGGTTATTTTGCTGAGTTCTGAAAACCTGACTTGCAAGAATTTATACTGGGCTTTTCAGAGAACCTCCAAGAGATATTTGGAGATCATTTTAAGATCTTGGCTGATGGAGAGACAAAGAGTGCTGTGTAGAGATGAGCAATCACTACAGAACCGATAGATACCCTAGAATTTGATCCTGAGTGTAGGTGACCTAGTGGGGACAAGTGAGTGGCCCTGGAAGATGCAGTCACTGCTACCATAATGACCAGGGTTAAGCAGCCAGGCTCAGAACCCAGACACCAAGAAAAGCTAGAAACACAGGGCAAACATGCCAGGGAAGTTGACTGTGGAGTGAAGTTCTGACAGATATGTCCTGATGCTCAGGAAGACCGAGCTGAAAATCTCCCTATTTCACAGACAGGTGGGTAAAGAGAGGAGCAAGTGAGAGAGACATAGTGAATAAATCCACCACAAAGAGGGGAGATCAAGGGAGTGAACTTCAGGACCCAAACCCACGGCAGGCAAATCAGAGACAGGACCCAACTCCCAGGAAGAGTCAGTGAAGAAAGGAAACAAGCAAAACCTTGTTTCTGGGTCTAAAATCTAAGGCTGGAAGTCAGGCATAAAAAGGCTGACCACAACAGGAGTTGCTGCTCACTCAGTTGTGTCTGACATTTTGTGACCCCATGGACTATAGCATGCCAGCCTCCTCTGTCCTCTGCTATCTTCTGAAGTTTGCTCAAATTCATGTCCATTGAGGCGGTGATGCTATGTAACCATCTCATCCTCTGCCGCCCCCTTCGCCTTCTGCTCTCCATTTTCCCCAGCATCAGGGTCTTTTCCAATGAATCAGCTCTTCGCATCAGGTGGCCAAAGTATTGGAGCTTCAGCATCAACATCAGCATCATTTCTTCCAATGAAGATTCAGGGTTGATTTCCTTTAGGATTGACTGATTTGATCTTGTTGTCGGAGAGACTCTCAGAGTCTTCTCCAACACCACAATTTGAAAGCATCAGTTCTTTGGTGCCCAGCCTTCCTTATGGTCCAACTCTCACATCTGTACATGACTACTAGATAAACCATAGCTTTCACTCTACAGACTTTTGTTGGCAAAGGGATATCTCTGCTTTTTAATACACTGTCTAGGTTTATCATGGCTTTCCTTCCAAGGAGCAAGTCTCATTAAATTTCATGGCTGCAGTCACTGTTATTGCATTAGAGGATAAAAGCAGATTCCTGGGAGGGCCATGCTATTTGTATTCTTTCCCTAGGGCTGCTGTGACAGATTACAAACTTGATGATTTAAAATAGTGGAAATTTGTTAACTTAAAGTTCTGGAGGCAAGAAGTCTGAAGTCAGCATAGGCAGGGTTGTGGCCCTCTGAGACCTGTAGGATGGGGTTCTTCCTAGCCTCCTCCAGCTTCTGGTATCCCCAGAAGCTCCTTAGCTTGAGGCAGCATCACGCCAACCTCTGCCTCCATGTTCCCATGGTCTTTTCCCCTTGTCTTCACACTGTCTGCTCTCTCTGTGTGTCTGTCTCTGTGTTCAAATTTCCTCCTTTTTGTTTTTATAAGGACAAAAGTTAGATGAGGGACCTCTCAATGAGTTCATTTTATCTTTGTAAGAAATTTATTTCCAAATTAGGTCCCATTCCAAGGCACTAGGAATTGGGACTTCCTCGTGTTTCTTTGAGGGGACACAATTCAATCTATAACACTTTTCTTTCCTTTCTGCTTCCTCACCAGCTTGGTTATGCTCAGCCTCCTTTCATTCCCCCTGAAAGAGATGAAGGGTCCCTCTGGTGATGGTGATTGTCCTTGGTTCCCCAGTTCTTCAGAATAGACAGGCAAAGCAAACTTGCAGCAGATGCTCTGTTGTTAAAAGCTATGCCAGTGGATGCTTTTAGATACTGCTGAGAGGGCTTTCCGTTCTCAGTGTAGAGAACAAAATGTCTTCTTCCTCGGATGTTCTGTCCACTATTTCTGTACACAGGAAGACTTTTTAACCCTGGTTTTCAAATAGTCAGAGGCTAGTTTTAGCTTCCACGAGTTAATCATACACTGGGCTTCCTCTTCCAAGTGCTATCCACCAAGAGTTTGCTGATTTCCCAAGACATGAAAGTACTTGACTTTTAAATGCATTTCATAATTCTGTGTCTGTCATTCTGGGGCATTTCATGTCTCCTCCTGCAGAGATTACTAAAAACCCTTCCTTCAACCAAGACATGCTTCTTGGAGACGGCTCTGTAGCCATTGCCAGTTCACATGCTGTAGTATCCTGGAGTTCGCCCATGCTTGCTTCATGCTGCTGAATCAGATAGCACCATGTCATTCAGGGAACAATGCTCTTATACCCTGTTATCTTGCCCAAAGCATCTCCTCCTCCAGCGCAGGAAACCTGAGACCCTCACTTGTCTTCTCCTGCTCCCTCATCACCAGTATCTAAAGCATTACCCACCCCTGTCTTTCAGTTCAGTTCGGTTTAGTTCAGTTGCTCAGTCATGTCCGACTCTTTGCAACCCCATGAATCGCAGCATGCCAGGCCTCCCTGTCCATCGCCAATTCCCGGAGTTCACTCAAACTCACGTCCATTGAGTCAGTGATGCCATCCAGCCATCTCATCTTCTGTCATCCCCTTCTCCTCCTGCCCCCAATCCCTCCCAGCATCAGACTCTTTTCCAATGAGTCAACTCTTCGCATGAGGTGGCCAAAGTACTGGAGTTTCAGCTTTAGCATCATTCCTTCCAAAGAAATCCCAGGGCTGATCTCCTTCAGAATGGACTGGTTGGATCTCCTGGCAGTCCAAGGGACTCTCAAGAGTCTTCTCCAACACCACAGTTCAAAAGCATCAATTCTTTGGTGCTCAGCTTTCTTCACAGTTCAACTCTCACATCCATACATGACCACAGGAAAAACCATAGCCTTGACTAGATGGACCTTTGTTGGCAAAATAACATCTCTGCTTTTGAATATGCTATCTAGGTTGGACATAACTTTCCTTCCAAGGAGTAAACATCTTTTAATTTCATGGCTGCAGTCACCATGTGCAGTGATTTTGGAGCCCCCAAAATAAAGTCTGACACTGTTTCCACTGTTTCCCCATCTATTTCCCATGAAGTGATGGGACCAGATGCCATGATCTTCGTTTTCTGAATGTTGAGTTTTAAGCCAACTTTTTCACTCTCCTCTTTCACCTTCATCAAGAGGCTTTTTAGTTCCTCTTCACTTTCTGCCATAAGGGTGGTGTCATCTGCATATCTGAGGTTATTGATATTTCTCCCGGTAATCTTGATTCCAGCTTGTGCTTCTTCCAGCCCAGAGTTTCTCATGATGTACTCTGCGTAGAAGTTAAATAAGCAGAGTGACAATATGCAGCCTTGACGTACTCCTTTTCCTATTTGGAACCAGTCTGTTGTTCCATGTCCAGTTCTAACTAACTGTTGATTCCTGACCTGCATACGAATTTCTCAAGAGGCAGGTCAGGTGGTCTGGTATTCCCATCTCTTTCAGAATTTTCCACAGTTTATTGAGATCCACACAGTCAAAGGCTTTGGCATAATCAATAAAGCAAAAATAGATGTTTTTCTGTAACTCTCTTGCTTTTTCCGTGATCCAGCGGATGTTGGCAATTTGGTCTCTGGTTCCTCTGCCTTTTCTAAAACCAGCTTGAACATCTGGAAGTTCACGGTTCACATATTGCTTAGGCCTGGCTTGGAGAATTTTGAGCATTACTTTATTAGCATGTGAGATGAGTGCAATTGTGCGGTAGTTTGAGCATTCTTTGGCATTGCCTTTTTTGGGATTGGAATGAAAACTGACCTTTTCCAGTCCTATGGCCAATGCTGAGTTTTCCAAATTTGCTGGCATATTGAGTGCAGCACTTTCACAGCAACGTCTGAGGATTTGAAATAGCGCAACTGGAATTCCATCACTTCCACTAGCTTTGTTCGTAGTGATGCTTTCTAAGGCCCACTTGACTTCACATTCCAGGATGTCTGGCTCTAGGTGAGTGAGTGATCACACCATCGTGATTATCTGGGTCGTGAAGATCTTTTTTGTACAGTTCTTCTGTGTATTCTTGCCACCTCTTCTTAATATCTTCTGCTTCCATTAGGTCCATACCATTTCTGTCCTTTATCGAGCCCATCTTTGCATGAAATGTTCCCTTGGTATCTCTAATTTTCTTGAAGAGATCTCTAATCTTTCCCATTCTGTTGTTTTCCTCTATTTCTTTGCATTGATCACTGAAGAAGGCTTTTTTATCTCTTCTTGCTATTCTTTGGAACTCTGCATTCAGGTGCTTATATCTTTCCTTTTCTCCTTTGGTTTTCACTTCTCTTCTTTTCACAGCTATTTGTAAGGGCTCCCCAGACAGCCATTTTGCTTTTTTACATTTCTTTTCCATGGGGATGGTCTTGATCCTTGTCTCCTGTACAATGTCACAAACCTCATTCCATAGTTCATCAGGCACTCTATCTATCAGATCTAGGCCCTTAAATCTATTTCTCACTTCCACTGTATAATCATAAAGGATTTGATTTAGGTCATACCTGAATGGTCTAGCGGTTTTCCCTGCTTTCTTCAATTTAAGTCTGAATTTGGCAATAAGGAGTTCATGATCTGAGCTATAGTCAGCTCCTGGTCTTGTTTTTGCTGACTGTATAGAGCTTTTCCATCTTTAGCTGCAAAGAATATAATCAATCTGATTTTAGTGTTGACTATCTGGTGATGTCCATGTGTAGAGTCTTCTCTTGTGATGTTGGAATAGGGTGTTTGCTATGACCAGTGCATTTTCTTGGCAAAGCTCTATTAGTCTTTGCCCTGCTTCATTCTGTATTCCAAGGCCAAATTTGCCTGTTATTCCAGGTGATTCTTGACTTCCTACTTTTGCATTCCCATTCCCTATAATGAAAAGGACATCTTTTTGGGGTGTTCATTCTAAAAGGTCTTATAGGTCTTCATAGAAGACCCCTGTCTTTACTACCCCTGAAATGGCTCTCAAGTCAGTTTCTTTGCTCTCATTCTAATTGTTCCTCCCTTAGCTCAGGCCACCATCCTCTGTTATCTGTGTCTTTGAAAAGTTTTACACTTGGCTGTACCACCTCTAGTCTTTCTCCGTCCCACTCCATCACATTGTGCCCATGCTAAAATTCATCATATTAAAATCCAATTATATGATTTTCTCACTCAAAACCTTATCCTTCAAAATAAAGTTCACCTGTCCTAAAAATCAATGATTTAAGCTCTAGCTTCAAGAAGTTTTAAAAACAAAACTGAATTCAAGATGAATTATAAAGAACAATGAAATAGAAAAATCCATATATAACAATTTTCCTTCTGGTAACAAACTTATCCTCCACAGATAACAGCTGGGTGGGGCTGGGAAACATATTAAATCAACTACTCAACTCTTTGGAGTGAACAAAGGCAAGGAAACATTTGAGGAAAGTTGAAACTCGTAGGAAGCAGTGAGAAGGGGGGAATATCCCCATCTTTCCAGCCTTGCCCAAAGGAAAATGGCAACTGTGGTGTTTCATGGGTCAACTAAAACACCAATGGAAAGTTAGTAAGTTTCTGGCTCAGGAGAAAAGGGAAGGTGCCCAGGGCAATCAGAGCTACTGGAGGGTGGGATCAATCCAAGAAAGGAAAGAGCACATACTGTGAATCCTGTCTGTACATAAACTCCAGAAAAGTCTGTGGGTGACCACTGAACCATACACATGTAGGGTAGACTGCAAAGTCTAAATTGAGAACATAGCTACTAAATAACCACAGGTGAAATCAAGTTTGAATTTTAACTCTGAACAAGTTGATTGCCTGCTCAAAGGAAAAAAAAAAAAAATTAGCACACTGTGTAAGAAGAGAACAGAATTCAGATTATCTACAACTTGACTTAGAAAATGTTTAGGATACAATTCCAAATTAAATGACATATGAAGAACCAAGAAAATGTGACCTAGTCTCAAGAGAAAAGACAATTAACAGGGGCCAACCCTAAGATGACAATTGCTAAAACTATGGTCAATGAGGTAGAGAAAATACGACAATGAATGAAAAAAAAAAAAAAAAGATAAACCTTACTACAGGCATATAACATATAAATCAGGACTGAGAAGAAATTTTGGAACTGAAAAATGAAATATCTGAAATTTAAAAATTCACTAGATAGGTTGAATAGGACAATGGATATGAAAAGGAAAGGGTGAGTGAACTTGAATATATATCAGCAGAGTTATCCAAACTAAAGAAGAAAAAGAAAAAAAGACTTCAGAAAGGTAATAAGTCCCAGGGATCTGCAGAATAATGTCAAATATATAATGCACAATTAAGCTGAGAAACAGCCATTCCATTCTTAGGAATTATCCAAGTGAAATGAAAACATATGTCCACTCAAAGGCTTATTCTTAACTGTTCATGGAAGTTTGATTTGTAATAGCCAGTAAATCTATGAACAGCCAAAATGTTCATCAGTAGGCAAATGGATAAGAAAATCTGATCTACCCATTGTTTCTGTCATTCAGTCACCCAGTCATGTCTGAGTCTTTGTGACCCCATGGACTACAGCACAACAGGCCTCTCTGTCCCTCACATCTCCCAGGATTTGCCCAAGTTCATGTCTATTGTGTGTCAGTGATGCCACCCAGTCATTTCATCCTCTGACACCCTCTTCTTCTGCCCTCAGTCTTTCCCAGCATCAGGGACTTTCCCAATGAGTCAGCTGTTCGTATCAGGTGACCAAAATACTGGAGCTTCAGCTTCAGCATCAGTCCTTCCAATGAGTATTCAGGGTTGATTTCCTTTAAGATTGACTGGTTTGATCACCTCGCTCTTCAAAGGACTCTCAAGAGTTTTCTCCAGGACCATAGTTCAGGGGCATCAATTCACTGGGGCTCTGCCCTCTTTACGGTCCAGCTCTCACAGCCGTACATGACCACTGGGAAGATCATAGCCTTGACTCTATGGACCTTTGTTGGCAGAGTGATATCTCTGATTTTCAACATACTGTGTCTAGGTTTGTCATAGCTTTCCTTTCAAGAAGCAATCGCCTTCTGATTTTATGGCTACAGTCACCATCTGCAGTGATTTCAGAGCCCAAGAAGAGGAAATCTGTCACTACTTCCACCTTCTCCCTTTCTATTTGCCATGAAGTAATGGGTCACTTCATGGAAAATAGATGGGGAAACAGTGGAAACAGTGTCAGACTTTATTTTGGGGGGCTCCGAAATCACTGCAGATGGTGACTGCAGCTATGAAATTAAAAGACGCTTACTCCTTGGAAGAAAAGTTATGACCAACCTAGATAGCATATTGAAAAGCAGAGACATTACTTTGCCAACAAAGGTCCATCTAGTCAAGGCTATGGTTTTTCCAGTGGTCATGTATGGATGCAAGAGTTGGACTGTGAAGAAAGCCCAGAGCTGAAGAATTGATGCTTTTGAACTGTGGTGTTGGAGAAGACACTTGAGAGTCCCTTGGACTTCAAGGAGATCCAACCAGTCCATTCTAAAAGAGATCAGCCCTGGGTGTTCTTTGGAAGGACTGATGCTAAAGCTGAAGCTCCAATACTTTGGCCACCTCATTTGAAGAGTTGACTCATTGGAAAAGACTCTGATGCTGGGAAGGATTGAGGGCAGGAGGAGAAGGGGACAACAGAGGATGAGATGGCTGGCTGGCATCACCGACTAGATGGATGTGAGTTTGAGTGAACTCTGGGAGATGGTGATGGACAGGGAGGCCTGGCATGCTGCGATTCATGGGGTCACAAAGAGTCAGACACAACTGAGCAACTGAACTGAACTAAACTGAATGGGGCCAGATGCCATGATCTTAATTTTTTAATTTGTTTTTGTTTAATTCAAAAAAAATTTTAATATAAATTTATTTATTTTAATTGGAGGCTAATTACTTTACAATATTGTATTGGTTTTGCCATACATCAACATGAATCCACCACGGGTATATACGTGTTCCCCATCCTGAACCCTCCTCCCACCTCCCTCCCCATACCATCCCTCTGGGTCATCCCAGTGCACCAGCCCCAAGCATCCAGTATTATGCATTGAACCTGGACTGGGGATTCATTTCATATATGATATTATACATGTTTCAATGCCATTCTCCCAAATCATCCCACCCTCACCCTCTCCCACAGAGTCCAAAAGACTGTTCTATACATCTGTGTCTCTTTTGCTGTCTCACTTACAGGGTTATCATTACCATCTTTCTAAATTCCATATGTATGTTAGTATACTGTATTGGTGTTTTTCTTTCTGGCTTATTTCACTCTAAGTTTTAAGCTGGCCTTTTCACTCTCCTCCTTCACCCTCATCAAGAAGTTCTTTAGTTCTTTGCTTTCTGCCATTAGAGTGATATCATCTGCATATCTGAGGTTGTTGATGTTTCTCCCACCTATTTTTCTTCCAGCTTGTAACTCATCCAGTGGGGCATTTCTCATGATGTGCTCTGTGTATAAATTAAGAAAACAGGGTGACAACAGACAGCAGATTTACCCACACAAAGGAATAAATAAAAATTAATGATATAGTATTAGTTAATGAAGGCAATGCAGGTGAATCTTAAAACAAACAAACAAACAAAAAATATAAGCAAAAGAAGCTAAAATAAAAGAGTGCATACTGCATGATTTCATTCATATAAAATTCTAAAATATTCTAAAAAATCTACAGTAACAGAATATTAATCATCAGTTCACTGGATTCAGGGATGGAAAGAGAAATGGACCACAAAAAGGCATGAGAAATCTCTTGAGAGTGATGGTTGTTGTTCAGTTGCTAAGTCATGTCCAACCTTTGCAACCCCATGGAGTGCAGCATGCCAGGCTTCTCTATCTTTTAGTATCTCCTGGAGTTTAATCAAATTCATGTCCAGTGAGTTGATGGTGCCATCCAATCACCTCATCTATCGTCCTCTTCTCCTCCTGTCCTCAATCTTTCCTAGAATCAAAGTGATTGGAGATCGTGTTAATTTTTATTATGATGATGGCTCACAGGTCTATACATCACAAAACTGAATTCTAGGGATCTGCTCTGTGATATGGGCTTCCCTGAGAGCTCAGTTGGTAAAGAATGTACCTGCAATGCAGGAGACCCTAATTCCTTGGTTGGGAAGATCCGCTGGAGAAGGGATAGGCTACCCACTGCAGTATTCTTGGGCTTCCTTTGTGACTCAGCTGGTAAAAAATGCACCTGCAATGTGGGAGACCTGGGTAGCTATAGTTAACAATACAGTACAGTGCACTTTCAACTATGTTAAGAGAATAAATCTCATGCCAGGTGATCTTCCAAACATACCCTGCACAATTACACAATAGAACATAAGGACGTTTCTGGAAGTGACTGGTAGTTTTAGTACTTGGTTGTGGTGATAGCATATCAATGTGTACTTATCAAGATGTGTACATTAATGTGTGTGCAATTTTGTATATCAATTATACCTCAATAAGCTAAACACCAATCAGGATCATCTAGATACACAGTTATTATTTCTTAATATAACATAATAAAATTGGATTAAATAATTGATATAAGTGGTAATCACCAAGGAGCTAGTTAAAATGAAGGGTCTAGTTCATTAAATTTGGGCTACCCCTTGAGATTCTGTATTTTGTACAAGCTTCCAGTGACACCCAAGAGATGGTCTAAGTTCCACATTTAAAGGAGCCTGCTGATGCTGCTGCTAAGTCACTTCAGTCATGTCCGACTCTGTGCGACCCCACAGACGGCAGCCCACCAGGCTCCCCGGTCCCTGGAATTCTCCAGGCAAGAATACTGGAGTGGGTTTCTATTTCCTTCTCCAATGCATGAAAGTAAAAAATGAAAGTGAAGTCGCTCAGTAGTGTCCGACTCTTATCGACCCCATGGACTGCAGCCCACCAGGCTCCTCCGTCCATGGGATTCTCCAGGCAAGAGTACTGGAGTGGGGTGCCACTGCCTTGCTGCTGCTGCTGCTGCTGCTGCTAAGTCGCTTCAGTCGTGTCTGACTCTGTGCGACCCCAGAGACGGCAGCCCACCAGGCTCCCCTGTCCCTGGGATTCTCCAGGCAAGAACACTGGAGTGGGTTGCCATTTCCTTCTCCAATGCATGAAAGTGAAAAGTGAAAGTGAAGTCGCTCAGTCGTGTCCGACTCTTAGCAACCCCATGGACTGCAGCCTACCAGGCTCCTCCATCCCTGGGATTCTCCAGGCAAGGGTACTGGAGTGGGGTGCCATTGCCTTCTCCAGCCACTGCCTTAAAGGAGCCTAATACTCAACTATTCAATCTAGATAAGATACAGCCAAAGAGCATTTTCTAAATTCTCTCTCCATGTGTGATTAGCATCACTGGTCTCATTCTTATAGAGCTGTGTCATGTCTCATAACTTCCTCTACAGTGTTATCCAGCCACGAGACTTCTAAGGATGATAACCATCACATCTGGCATTTATTAAACACACATGAGTGTTGGGCATTGTTCTCACAGCTGAGTATGAATTTATTGATTTAATCCTCAATGCAAAGGCAGGTAGTACTATTTATCCCTACTATTTTAGCAAACATCAAAACCAAGCACAGAAAATTTAAAGGACTTGCCCAAGGTCATGATTGAAATCAAGAAGAGGCAGATTCAATCCCAAGCATCACACACTTAACCATTGTGCTCTTTGGCTTCTCCTCAGAGCAATCGTCATGCTCCAAATGTGGCGGGTTCTGGCCCTGAATTCAGAACCACTAATCTGTGTCCAAGAATCTTCCAACTTTGCTGTTCTTTATGGAGGACTTGACTGTTTTAACATTCAATATGTATTCAGCACTTGCTCTGTATCAGGCCTTGTCCACAAGATGGGCCAGCTCTTTGTGTTCTCCTGATTACATACTGTGCTGTGTGCTTAGTCACTCAGTCGTGTCTGACTCTTTGTGACCCCATGGACTGTAGCCCACCAGGCTCCTCTGTCCATGGGGATTCTCCAGGCAAGAATTCTGGAGTGGGTTGCCATGCTTTCCTCCAGGGGATCTTCCCAAACCAGGGATCGAACCCAGGTCTCCTGCATTGCAGGCAGATTCTTTACCATCTGAGCCACCTTTCCCAGCATCCAAGCAGTGTCTGTTTGCCAAGAATGCAGACTGGTGCTCCCTACACCCTCCTCTGTTCAAGGCGTCCTGTTCCAGCAGAACCAGCCCCACACTTTGCCCTGGTGTCTCCTCAAATCAGAGAACCCCCACCATGAGCGATGCATGCCATAAGCCTCTGGGGACTTGGGCTGCCATTTCAGTCTCTGGCTCCCAAAGGAATGGAGTATTGTTCAGATATCCCTGCAACTTGCAGAAATTCATTGAGACTCTTAAATGTAGGGCAGAAGTGACTTTGGCATTCCATCCTATTAGCCTGTCAAACATTCCCTTCAGTCAGTCTGTGGGGAGACAGCTGGTACCCTGGGTTCATCATCCAGCCTCCAAGAGGACACTGGTGGGGCAAAGTTTAAATCTTCCTGTTTTCCAGTGGCCTCAGCATCCCCATGAACAGGCTGTGAGCATCCCATTCAGGTGACTAGGTATGGTCAGGAAGTCAAATTTTATAATGAAATTTGCAGCAATGTAGATGGAGCTAGAGATTATCATATTAAGTAAAATAAGTCAGACAAAAAAGACAAATATTGTATGATATCACTTCTGCTGCTGCTGCTGCTAAGTCACTTCAGTTGTGTCCGACTCTGTGCGACCCCATAGATGGCAGCCCATCAGGCTCCCCCATCCCTGGGATTCTCCAGGCAAGAACGCTGGAGTGGGTTGCCATTTCCTTCTCCAATGCATGAAAGTGAAAAGTGAAAGGGAAGTCACTTAGTTGTGTCCGACTCTCAGCGACCCCATGGACTGCAGCCCACCAGGCTCCTCCATCTGTGGGATTTTCAAACAAGTGAACTTACAAAATAGAAATAGGTGCATAGACATATAAAATAAATCTATGGTCACCAAAGGGGAAAGGGAAGGGGTAAAATAGGAGTTTGGGATTAACAGATACATATATAAAATAGATAAACAGGAACCTACACTGCATATATGTAGGTGTTCGTATGTGCTATGCTAAGTCGCTTCAGTCATGTCTGAGTCTTTGCAACCCCATGGACTGTAGCCAGACTCCTTTGTCCTTTGGATTCTCTGAGAAAGAATATTGAAGTGGGTTTCCATGCCTTCCTCCAGGGGGTCTTCCCAACCCAGGGATCGAACGCGCATCTCTTATGTCTCTTGCACTGGCAGGCAGGTTCTTTACCACTAGCACCGCCTGGGAAGTCCAGTGTGTGTGTGTATCTGAATCACTTTGCTGTACACTTGAAACTAACACAATATTGTGAATGAACTGCACTTCAATTAAAAAAAAGATATCCAAGGATCTCTGAGTAGTGCATGAACAGTGTCCAGCAAGGTATACAAGCCTTCCAGGGTGGCTAGAAGGAGGTACTTCCTGAAAGGAAGCGTTGTTGATGACAAGAATGGATTAACAAAGAAAACAGAGCTAAACGGGAGTAATCAGGGCTCTCAACGCAGACCTGCCCCGAGGCAGGGGCTGGACCATTGACCTTTCTGGGCCCACACATGTCTGTGAGCCTACCTCAAGCAGTGTTGAGTCGGTTAGGACTCTGTGGGTTTCATGTTGAAGATCAACCGCCCGTGAAGCTGATGGCCGTTGGCCAAGCCCACTTCCCAGCTGAGGACAACACGGCTGAAAGCAGCCTGGGCAGCTTCTTGGGCAGCCCATTGCTCTTACCGAATCATATTTTGATGAACTGAGTGTAAATGAATGAGAAACACATGGATTTAATTTCCCTTGAAATTAGGGATGGGTGAGCCCAGCCACAGTTTGGAATTGCTGAAAGTCTCCAACTCTTTTTTTTCCCCAAGTGCTTTTGGTTCAGAAAATCCAAAACCAGTGTTCTGCAAAGCACATGTCCCCTCATTTGTATGAGGCTTCACGATCTTTAAAGGGAATTTGATCTGCCTATTTCAACTTCTTTACACCTCACTTATCAAGATGTTTAATGCAATTTCCTGGAAGGGTGAGAAATATTTTATAACCTTTTTCAATCTTTTTCATTTAGGGAAAGAAAACAATGGAGAAGGTTGAAAATTGTATATGCCAGAAAATGTGGGGTTTAAGGCCCAGAATTACATACATATGAGGTATGCAGTCAAAAATGTGCTAAAGGAATGTATTTGAAAATCTCTTGAAAAGTGAGGGAAAGATGGGTCCTTTCAATAAGGATAGGTTTGGGGGAAATCTGGAAAATATAACATCGTTTTAAATACATGGTCCAGATTTTCTCATCTCTCTCAGGCAGAGGAACTCTAGTAGCCACTGAAACGTGGGGGAGAATTATAGCACCCTAGCATCATCTGCCAGCATGAATCTCCATATCTCCATGTATCTCTACTTTTTATAAGATGTATGATGAAGGAGCTGCTGTGGAATGCTTCATAATCAGAGAGGGTAGAAGAAATGTGTTGCAGGAGGTGGGTGTATGTGGGGCGGGGGAACCCTCGGGGCCATCTTTGTTTCAGAGGTGTGGCTCAGAGCACAGATTCCTTCGTGAGTTCCAAAGAACCGTTTTCACTTAAAGGTCATCCCGAGGTTCCAGGGCACAAAGTAAGCCACAAACAGGAAAGCAGCAGTTGTCCCCAACCCTGGGACAGTCTGTTTGCCTTGTTCAGGAAGTGCAAAACTCATCAACCCTAATGGCCCCACTTCTGTGCAGAGTGGGATGGGGAGTTGGTGGAGCAAGGGACGCTGCCCAGCAGGAGAAAAGAAGGAAATGGTGGACTCTTTGGCAATCTGATCAAGTTTGTCTCAGGTGCCTAGGAGACATACCCTGGGAATTCCCAGGAAAACAATTTGTACTGGGAAGTTTATGCAGGAAGCAACAATAGAATAGGGTTTATTATGATTAGTATATTCTCCATTTTAATCCCCAGGCTGGTGTAACATAGGTTACACATCTCTTTAGAACTACGGATTTAACTGTTAATTTTGATAAAAATTTCTGGCTTTGAAAGTAGAAGACTAAAGTAGGGCCATTGTAGGAACAGTGACAATAGCAATGACCAATATTCCTTGGAAACCTGACATTGCCCAGTCTCCTTTGTAGTTAGGCTGAGGACGTGTGATTGGTTCTGGCCAACAGAGTTCAAAGAAGAACTAAACCTCTACTCTGTTAAGCAGCTGGAATTTGTGGGTGGAGGGAAGCTTGTTTATGACACTAGCCAGTGGTAACCAGCCTGATTAACACACACTGTAAACCTTGAGTTGCTGATTTAAAACACATCATTGTGATGCTCTGATAGTAATAAAACTGATGATTTTAGGCTAGACTCTTTGAAGTTTCTGAGACTGTAATGATACCTTGTATTGGTTATCTTATTATTGCATAAAAACTGATCTTGGAAGGTGCTGGTTTATAGCAACAAGCATTTCTTATCTTGGTGTTTTGATGGTCAGGAATGTGGGAGTGGCTTAGTTAGGTGGTTCTGATTCAGCATCTTTATGATATGCAAGCAAGGTGTTGGCAGGACCCTTAGTCATTTGAAGGCTTGTTCGGGGCTGGAGAATCCACTGATAATAGGTAGACTTGATTTCTCACTGGTTATTGGCTAGAGTTTTCAGTCTTCACCACATGGGCCTCTCCATAGTCATTCTCATGATATGAAAGCCAGAATCTTCCAGAGAGAGTGATCCAAGAGAGAAAGCAAGCAGGAATCCACCGTGCCTTCTCTTGCTTAGCTTCTGCTGTTGCACTGTGTCACTTCTGCTTTTTTCCCCCTGTTTATTATTAGTAAGTCACTAAATTCAAGGCAGGGGGGATTGACTTTCAAGAGAGTATCATAGAATTTGTGGGTGCATTTCAAATCACACTATTACTCCAGAGCAGGCTTGTAGGAAGCTGATGGGGATGGAATGATTGATTGCACCTAAGATTGGAAAGAGGGGCTTCAATGATCCTTCACAGAGCAGGCTGATGGAGTGTAATGATATAATTGCTCCGTTCTTACAATCCTCCCTGGTCTCATGAACGAGTAAAAGGAGCCTAACCTGTTCTATTCAAACTATGTGGACCAGACCCCTGTCCTAAAGCTGCATACTGAGATGGCAAGGTGAGCATGAAAGCCTTCATGCTTTCCAGGTCATTTACTGCAGTAAGTTGCAGGCGGCTTTCTACACGAAGCAGAGGAAATTTATCCTCATGAAACAGGGGCCCTGGCTGTGTAGGTGGAGATGCAGCATCCTCCTCTGATGCAACCACCACCTGCTGACCTCCTGGTTTGCCCAGGTGGCACAGCATGCCAATTGCTGGTACACACTCTGGGTATTTGCATAGAAGGATAGGAGTTGGACCATAAAGAAGGCTGAGAGCCAAAGAATTGATGCTTTTGAATGGAGTGTTGGAGAAGACTCTTGAGAGTCCCTTGGACTGCAAGGAGATCCAACCAATCCATTCTAAAGGAAATCAACCCTGAATATTCCCTGGAAGAACTGATGCTGAAGTTGAAGCTCCAATACTTTGGGCACCTGATGCGAAGCGCCAACTCAATGGAAAAGACCTTGACCTCAGGCAAGATTGAGGACTAGAGGAGAAAGGAGAAAGGGGATGATACAGTTAGATGGCATCATTGACTCAATGGACATGAGTTTGAGCAAATTCCAGGAGATGGTGAAGGGCAGGGAAGCCTCACGTGCTGTAGCCCATGAGGTCTCAAAGAGTGAGACACAAGTTAGCAACTGTACAACAACAATAGGATAAAATCGGATAAAATGGAAAAGAGAGAAACTCTTCCCTCTGTATAAGACACAGTGGGCAGATGAAGTGGATCTTGATTTAAGCCAAATTTCAGGAAATGGCAATAGCACCGTCAATATTGGCTCTGAGGCCTGGGATATTTTTTCTCCTGTTTCCATAGTGTCTATGAAAGTTATTGTATGCTTATACAATAAACTCCTTACTGAATAATTTTCTTTAATTTATTGGGTGAATCAATACCATGCAAGAGAAGGTAGCAGAACTAGAGGGTGGTGGGAATTCAAGATTTGTCAGGTTTCTGATGCTAGAAACTTCCATCCCTGTCACGGTGATGACAGGCTGGCACCCTGAGGAAAAGGTCTATCGGGGTCCAGTCCAATTCACGCCTGAGCCCATGGTGGGACCTATGCCAAGACGCAGAGCAATGGTCAGAGATGAAGGCTCAGTCAAGCCACAGAGTCTCAGGCGGGTGATGTTTCAGGAAGCAGACACCATACTTCTTGCTTCATCATCCATAGAAAGCAGCCAGCGGAGACGGCTGGAAAGTGTGGTCAAGGTGAACATGTCACAGCAGCCTGCCAGAAACATACAGGTAGGGAGCCAGGGGAGGGGTCAACCTCCTTCTCATCTGGGTGTGGCTTCTGGGTGAAGTAGGACACCCCCACTGAGTTACAGCTTTACTCTAACTTAAAAAGGACTTTTATTTATTTTTTAATTTTATTTTGGACACCAAGAGGAGAAAAAAAAATATAGTGAATGTCACAGAAGCCAAGGTCAGGGTTAGCAAATGGAACTGAAAAAAAAAAAATGAAGACAAAATGTGCCCCTTGAGTTCACTGTTATGGAATTTACTGAGGATCATGGGAGAACAGTGCTGATGAAGAAATTGATGGGTGGGGTGGGTTGAGTAGAAAATTCAGGTTAGGAAATGGAACCAATGATTATAGACAATACTTTCAAGAAGTTATGCTCTAAAGAAGACCAGAGAGGGATCTGAATAGCTAGAGATTTTAACAGGTTGTTGAAAAAAGGTTTTGGTTTATTTATTCATCTATCCATCTATTCATTCGATCATTCACTTATAAATTCCATTTATTTTTGTTCTTAATATACATATATATAAACATTTTGAATATGATTCAAAATTTCTATGTCTGTTTTACATCAACTTCTTTTTATTTTTACTTTTTTACCTTTCAGTCTTCTTCATCCATTTCTCTCATCTCCTCATCCCCACCTCTGGAAACCATCAGTGTCTTCTCTGTACCTATGAGCTTCTTTTCTTTTCTTTCTTTTTTTTTTTTTTTAGATTCCACATGTAATAGAGATCATACAATATTTGTCTTTCTTTGTATGACTTATTTTAGTTAGCATATGTCCTTGAGGTGCATCCATGTTGTCACTGAAGTAACATATACAACAGCTAAGTTTTGAAAATGATCTAAGTGTCCATCAATAGATGAATGGACAAAAAGTATGATAAGGGAGGGATCCTACCCTAGAGTTATGGGAATGGCCAAACACAGAAAATTCAACAATTGGAAAATGAGACCAACAGCAGTTTATCAAATATATACACTCATATATGCTCATCCCCTGTCCTTCATTATCTCCCAGTGGAGGAAGATAGGGCTTGAACTGGGGCACAGAGGGAACAAACTGGCTTTGTAGTAACAAGAGGGTAGGGTAACCCCTGGTTCCTATAGGTCTGAGGATGTGATCAGCTTGCTTGAATAATTCTGTAGGCTGGCAGGGAACTGAATAAAACCCACTACTCAAGGAAGAGCAAGAACTACACTTGGTCTGTTTGATAAGGAGGGTTGCTTGGCTATGGGGGTTGCTTAACTGCAGCAGCAACATTCAAAGGGAACTAAAACCAGAGGCTAGGCCATTTCGGGCCCTTCTGATGAGAATAGATTTCATCTGTTGTTGTTTTTCAGCCACTAAGTTGTGTTTGACTCTTTACAACCCCATGGACTGCAGCACACCAGGTTCTCCTGCCCTTCATTATCTCCCAGGGCTTGCTCAAATTCTTGTCCGTTGAGTCAGTGATGCTATCTAACCATCTCATCCTCTGTTATCCCCTTTTCCTTTTGCCTTCAATCTTTCCCAGCATCAGGGTCTTTTCCAATGAATTGGCTCTTCTCATTAGGTGGCCAAAGTGTTGGAGCTTCAACTTCAGCATCAGTCCTTCCAATGAATATTCAGGGTTGATTTCCTTCAGAATTGACTGGTTTGATCTCCTTGCAGTGCAAGGGGCTCTCAAGAGTCTTCTCCAACATGACAGTTCAAAAGCACCAATTCTTTGATGCTCAGCCTTCTTTATGGTTCAACTCTCACATCCATACATGACTACTGGAAAAACCATAGCTTTGATGATATGGACCTTTGTTGGCCAATTGATATCTCTGCTTTTTAATACACTGTCTAGGTTTGTCATAGCTTTCCTTCCAAGGAGCAAGCACCTTTGAATTTCATGGCTGCAATCAGCACCCATGGTGATTTTGAAGCCCAAGAAATAGAATTGGTCACTGATTCCACTTTTCCCCCTTCTATTTGCCGTGAAGTGATGGGACTGGATGCCATGATCTTAGTCTTTATAATGTTGAGTTCAAGACAGTTTTTTCACTCTACTCTACCCTCATCAAGAGGCTCTTTAAGGAAGACAAAATATTGAGTCTTAATTTTAGGTCTAACTTATTACTGAATTTTAGTTAAATTAACTAACTAACTTCATCATCAAAACACTCTTATGGAATATTACCATAGCATTTTACATATGGTGGATTCAAGGCTAAAAGCGCTAGTGTCTAGTTCAGTGTTGGCCAGGTAGTAAGTGACGGAGCTGGTATTCAAATCTGGGCTTGCTAATCCCAGAACTTAAGTCCATAAACCATGGCTTCCAGGACAGATGTAACAATCCATCTTAGAAATGAACTAGGAGAGGGGAAGAGAAAGAAATTAAGGAGATCAGCAAATACACCTCATCCCCATAGACAGAAACCTCAGTTAAACAAGCATGGTTACTTTCATGGTTTATCACTTGACTATCTGAGTTCCACTCAACCTTCTCCCAAGGCAAACATGTTAATAACACAGTCCCACTGACCACTAGCAGCCAGGCTCTGCCTCTGATATCCAATCTTGTACTTTAATCTGTGGTCCCTGAAATGTCTACAAACCCAGCCAGTCCAGACATATTTCTAATTACACCCCACTATACAGTCCATGGAATTCTCCAGGCCAGAATACTGGAGTGGGCAGCTGTTCCCTTCTCCTGGAGATCTTCCCAACCAGGGATCGAACTCAGGTCTCCTGCGTTGCAAGCAGATTCTTTACCAGCTGAGCCACCAGGAAAGCTCTCTGATTACACAGTCCAGAGGAAAGAACCCATCCAAGCAGATCATGTAGCTCCCAGGTGCTTCAAAATCCCAAGCCCAGACAACCCCAAATTAGTTACCCTCCTGCACATGCATGCTGGGTATGCCAATGGGGACTGGAGTTCTAGAATAATTGCCTTTGCACTGAAGGACACCTTATATATCATCCAATTCAACCCCCAGATTTCACAGTTAAAGAAACTAAAGCTAAGTGGCATCCCCAAGGTCACAACACTGGTTGGAGCAAAGTTTACTTGAGTCCCTTCCTTACTCTTTACTGACACCCTCTTCCTACACTCCCCTCTGCTCTAAAGGTCAAAGAAGCCAGACACTCTCTTTTTCAATGTCCTTTGCAGTTAAGGTGACTGTATGACCCATTTCCAGATGTTGTGCTGTGAAGAACTCTGCCGCGGAGAATCTGGGAAAGACTTTTCCTCCTTACAGAGGGAAGAGGAAAGCAAAAAGAGCTCTATTGTTTCCCCAGCCCATCTGTTATGGGCTCAATTGTGTCCCCCGAGATGTTGAAGTCTTAACCACCCCATACTTTGGAATATGATGATACTTGGAAATTCAGCTTTTAAAGGGTTAATTAGGTTAAAATGAAATCACCAGGGTGAGCCGAAGTCTAACATGACTGGTGTCTTTATAAGAGATTAGCATTCCATACACATGCATTAATATGTGATATTTTTCTCTTTCTGACTTACCTCACTCTGTATGACAGACTCTAGGTCCATCCACATCTCTTCAAATGGCTCAGTTCATTCCTTTTTTATGGCTGATATATTCCATTGTGTAGCATTGCCATGTATACACTATTTTATGTAAAATAGGAAGTGGGAAGCTGCTGCATAGCACAGGGGGCTCAGCTCAGTGCTCTGTGATGAGGCAGAGGGGTGGGATGTGGGCGTGGGAGGGAGGTTCCAGAGGGAGGGGATATATGTATACTTAGAGCTGATTCATGTCATTGTACAGCAGAAACAAATACAACATTGTAAAGCAATTATACCCAAATAAAACTAAATAAATAAGAGGAGATGAGGACACAGACATGCAGAGACAGAAGACTACAGGAGGACACACGGAAAAGATGGTCATCTACAAGCCAAGAGGAGACACTTCAGAAAAACCAACCCTGCCCACATCTTATCGCTTGGACTCGCAGCCTCCAGAGTTGTAAGACCATTCATTTCTGTGTTTAAGCCCCCGATCTGTTCTCCTTTGTCATGGCAGTTGGTAGGATGGATATACCATCTCCTGCTCCCTGGGTTCTATCATGGCCTGGGAGAACATGAATCTTGAAACCAGAGAAGGCATCTTTCAACCATAAGAGGAACCCCAGAGCTGCTGACACAGCCATGGAGGCCTGAGTCTCTGCATTTCAGAAAGCTCCCAGGGGATCCCCATGCTGCAGATGGTGCACAGACCGTACTTTGAGGAGGAGCCCATAACTTCTGGATGTGTTCCTGCAAGTCCACTTCCCAGCCAGTAGATTTGCATTGACATCACACCCAGACCTTCTCTCTGTACTCATGAAATGTCATTCCTGACATCCCAGCAGCATGGCCATCAGACCTCTACTCCTGCTTCAAGCCCACAACCCACACCTGCTTCCCAGGTTCTAGAGATGATTACAATCCCAAGGTCACCCTCAATGTTTCGTGGTTCAATCAAATCACACTGAGCTTGGTTTACAATAAGACAGGAATTAGGAGGAAACATGAGGGTCTATGGAGGCTGAGTTCAACACAAAATACAGGGATTCATGCACACCAGGATTTCTGGAGCCATTTGGGGGCTCTCAGCTAAACCTTGATCCAATGGTCCATGGACCAGAATCAATCAGTCCCTTTGTTCCAGCACTGTGCCCCAGCCCTGCCACATGCTCAAAGCCTGCCCTGCTGCCATTCACCAGCCTGCCTGTACACCTGTCACCTGCCTATGCCAACCACCCTACAACCAGCCCTCCCACCCACAGAGAAACTGGGTGCTGAGCACCCTGACAAGGTTATACCTACACGCATTGAATTAATTTTCTTGAAGTTATTATTGCTGCTGCTGTTTAGTCACTAAATAGTGTCTAACTCTTTGTGACCCCATGAACTGCAGCACGCCAGGCCTCCCTGTCTACCACCAACTCCCGGAGTTTACTCAAACTCATGCCCATTGAGTTGGCGATGCCATCCAACCATCTTATCCTCTGTCATCCCCTTCTCCTCCTGCCTTCAGTCTTTCCCAGCATCAGGGTCTTTTCCAATGAGTCAGATCTTCACATCAGATGGCCAAAGGATTGGAGCTTCAGCTTCAGTCCTTCCAGTGAATACTCAGGTCTGATTTCCTTTAGGATGGACTGGTTTGATCTCCTTGCTGTCCAAAGGACTCTCAAGAGTCTTCTCAATCTCCACAATTCAAAACATCAATTTTTCAGTGCTCAGCCTTTTTTATTGTCCAACTCTCACATCTGTACATGACTACTGCAAAAACCATAGCTTTGACTATACTGCTACTATTACTATTTGTAGTCTTACAATCCATACATTAGAGAGATAGTAACAGGGGCTTAGGGTGGTTAATGGGAATATTGCCCAAGACTGCACAGCCAGGAACCCATGAAGCCAGAATCTCAGCTTCTTTCTACTTCTAGAAAGAGGGCTCAGAAAGTACCAGCCCGATCTTTGTTTTTTCATGTCTTCTCCATCTCACTGGCACACAGAGTGGTGTGAAGATAGGAGTTTCTGGTTAAAAGAGCAGACAACTGAGATCTTCGAGCTCAGTCTGCCCCTACCTTCCCTCCACCAAACTATGTGCTTGTGCACCAAGAGCCCTGCATCAATACCAGCTTTTAATGGTCCTGGGATTTTAAATCTATTCAGCAGGCAGCACCCAGGGTATTGTTTCCAATATTTGGAGATATCTACATATGCAAGTCTCATGCAGTATCGTCTCTTAAGACAGTGTGTGATTGGGAATAGATTTTAGATGATGTGTTTGGTATGCGTGCATGTGTGCTCAGTTGCTTCAGTCATGTCTGACTCTTTGCAACTTTATGGACTGTAGCCCACCAAGTTCGTCAGTCCATATGCTGTCTAGGTTTGTCATAGCCTTTCTTCCAAGGAGCAAGCAACTCTAGAAGTTCCTAGTTCCCAGAGTGGGGAAGTGCTTCTCCCAGGGAGAGAAGATCGAGTCACATTGGAATTTGTGCAACAGCTGTCTTCCAGTAGCTTCAGGCTCCTTATGCCCAAGAGACTTGTGGGTGAGGAAGGGGGTGGCCACGCTGTCAGTGGTGAGTGGCTTGATCTTTGGAAGGTGGTCAAGCTGCTGCTACACCAAGGACACAGGATAGAATATGTTTGACACTTGGGAAAAGGCTTGGGCAGCTCTTCATGCTCTCATGCCCAAACCAAACAATGAAAGTAAGCATAGCTTAAAAGGGTGTTGGAAACAGGGACTCAGATTCCTCATAGATAAGAGTTTGCATCAGCCTATCAGACTAACTGCCCCTACCTGCAGAGATGGGCCAAGGATAAGGTAATCAATACAGGATAGTTGATAGGGGGGATGACAAGTATGAATTCAAGACCAACTGAAGCAGCAGAAGTGCTAATGGTTCTGAAAGTGCTTCTCATGTAATTGCCCAGAAAACAGAAACACACAGAATCCTGTGAAAGTTTTTCCCACTCTGGGCAAACTTACTGTAAGAAGAAAGTAGATCTGGACAGCACAAGGGGTAATGATGGTCTTAGTCCATTTGAGATATGACAAATGGCATTAAAAATGTAAAAAATTAAAAATGGTATTAAAAAGACAACATATTAAAAAACAGAGACATCATTTTGTTGACAAAGGTCCATAGTGTCAAAGCTATGGTTTTTCCAGTAGTCATGTACAGATGTGAGACCTGGACCAGAAAGAAGTCTGAGCACCAAAGAATTGATGCTTTTGAACTGTGGTGCTGGAGTCCCTTGGACTGCAAGGAGATCAAACCAGTACATCCTAAAGGAAATCAACCCTGAAGAACTGATGCTGAAGCTCAAATCTTTGGCCACCTGATGAGAAGATCCGACTCACTGGAAAAGACCCTGATGCTGGGAAAGATTGAGGGCAGGAGGAGAAGGGGGCAACAGAGAATGAGATGGTTGGATGGCATCACTGACTCGATGGACATGAGTTAGAGTAAATTCTGGGAGATAATGAAGGACAGAGAAGAGTGGTGTGTTACAGTCCATGAGGTCTCAAAGAGGCAGACACGAGTGAGTGACTGAACAGCAACAATAACAGAAAACCTTAGATGAGGTGATTTATAAACAATAGAAATTAATTTCTCACACTTATGGAGGTTGAAAGTCCAAGACAAGGTTGCCAAATGGCCGGGTTCTGATAAGAGTACTCTTCCAGGTTGCAGACGGCCAATACCTTCTCTCTGTGCCCCCACATGGTGGAAAAGTGCTGAGAGCAATATGAGGTCTCTGTTACAAGGGCACTGATTCTATTCACGAAGGCTACACTCTCATGACCTAATTACCTACCTCCTCTCTCTCTCTCTCTCTCCATACACACACACACACACACACACACACACACACACATATATGTTAGTCACTCAGTCATGTCCAACTCTTTGTGATCCCATGGACTGTAGACCACCCGGATCATCTGTCCATGGGATTCTCCAGGCAAGAACACTGGAGTGGGTTGCCATCTTCTTCTCCAGGGGATCTTCCCCACCCAGGGATTGAACTCAGGTTTTCCGCATTGCACAAAAATCCTATTTTTTTGGTTAAACAGAGGCATTGGACCATAGGCTTCCTGTCTTTCCCTATCTGATAGAATTTCCTGTTACCTGATGAATCTTGGTATTAGAAATAGTGTATCTGGACCTATATTGTGATGTTTTGGATATAGAGGAGTTAAAGTAGTTGAGGTCCTTGTTACTTGTTCTTATAAATGTAAACAGAATGCTTTGTGATTATTGAATTCCTCAAGATACAGTATGCAAAGTGTGCACATAAAATTTTTATGAGATTCCTTTTAGAGTTTGTGTGTTTTACTCACAACTTTATGTAGTTAACACTTATCAAGTCACATCACATTTATTCTAATTACCATCCATCAACACCTAATTTCATCATATAGAATATTGTATATTCTTATTTATTACCAAGAAATAGACTTTTTCAAGTTTATGATGAAAACATTTAGATGCTAACTTATAAAACACATACATGGAGTAGAAAGATTTCTCATCCTTTTTTAAAGATGTATATGAACAATATAAGTGTAACTATCAATAGAAAAAAATAATACCACTCATAGGTTCCCATGTTCTCAAGCCTTTAGTAAATAAAGACAAATAGGAGGTCAAATTGTGCAATGAATATCCCTCCACATGGGGCAGAGAAGAAGCATCACCTCCCCTCAGACATGACAGCTACATAATTTAGATTTTTCTGGGTAGACTCCAGATCCCAATACTCTGATCTGTTATCCTTAGATTAGCATGTAGGGCAGTCAGATAACTTGTCCTCTTTGGGGGAGGAGCATGGAAACAAACACCTTCTTGCACAACCTACAGAGCCTCGAAGCACAGAGGCTGCAGTGTCCTTGACTTCCTGGCCAGGTGCTCCTGGCTGGCCCTTTCCCTGGCAGTTCCCAGCAGACCTGGTTCCTGGCAGTCACGCCTTCGCTTTCCTTTCAGGTTTATTTTTGCCCAGAGTTGCAGATTCCCCACTGCAAGTCTCCATTCTTTCTCCCCAAGGACCCTATCTGTTTTCATAAAGGAGGGTTTTCCTGGCCCACTCCTGGTGCCTCTGAGTCACAACCAGCATCCTTGCCTGTGGGCCATCAGCCCGCTTTCTTAACTAACCAACAACCTTGTTTTGCCTCTGAGAAAAGTCCCTCGTGTGATCACCAGAACTTCAGCCAGAGGACACATGTGGGCAGAGCCTAGACTGAGGGCCAAGACAACAAGCCCCAGGCAAAAACAGAGATGTGAAGTCATCTCCAGTGACTTCTGAGGCTCCAGACACACCCTTGGTAGAGCCTGTGCTCTCCCTGGGGTGACCAAGAGTTCTCACTCCCTTGATACAGCAAAGTCAAGTGTCTCAGCCTTGGAGAAGTCAGGAGGCTTAAATGGACATTTTCTCTGTTGAGCCTTCATCCATGTATCTTCATCCTTGAGGTTATACAAATACTGAAGTGTGAGACGTTTCATGCTGAGATCTCATATGTTCTATATCAAAAGGTATGAAGCCTGATAGAGTTCTGGGAAAATGCATACCATTGTCTGTGGTAGCCATGTCTTCAATTAATTTTTGCCATGTTGTTCCAGGGAATAGCATTTTAATTCAGTGAAGGCAAGGACATCCCTGTTTTATCCCTGATGCATAGATCACACTGCTGATACCTAAACAAATACTGATGGAATGAATAATCAGTCTGATTTGAAAGGGCATTTATCAAGCTTTTACTCCATCAAACACAAAAAAATCATTGATGATGACCCCTTTTGCTCTAACTTTTCAGAGTTTGCAGAGATTTCTTTGCAGGACTTCATCACCACCCCAACAGGATAAAGGGGTCACCTTCATCCAACTCACCTATATTACCTTTCACCCCAGGCACTTGTGCTGTCCAATGCTTCTAAGAGAAGACTCTTTTCAAGGTCAGGTAGACCAGGAGGATTAGAAAATCCCACACCCCACTAGGTAAACCTACTTCTACTAGGTTCATGAAAGGATGAACTTATACTCATCCTTTGAACTGTGGTGTTGGAGGAGACTTTTGAGAGTCCCTTGGACTGCAAGAAGATCCAACGAGTCCATCCTAAAGGAAATCAGTCCTGAATATTCATTGGAAGGACTGATGCTAAAGCTGAAACTCCAATCCTTTGGCCACCTGATGTGAAGGACTGACTCATTGGAAAAGACCCTGATGCTGGGAAAGATTGAAGGCAGGAGGAGAAGGGGATGACAAAGGATGAGATGGTTGGGTGGCAACACTGACTCAATTGACATGAGTTTGAGTAAACTCTGGGAGTTGGTGATGGACAGGGAGGCCTGGCGTGCTGCAATCTATGGGGTCTCAAAGAGTAGGACATGACTGAGCAACTGAACTGAAATTTTTTCTTTCTAACTGCCCCCTATGTTCTGCCAGGCCAGCCTCAGAATATCTCCAAGAGCAAATGGTACCAGGTCTTCATCCAAAGAGAAAACTTTAAATCTTTACCACCAAGAGTTGGGTCTCTGAGTACACTACTCATTAACCAACTCACTCTCTCATATCCACTTGTAGCACATGGTGGGAGCTTTTCTAGTATCTTCGCCAGTTGATCTCCAAATGTGAACAGGAGTATGGGGAGAGGTTCAGCCCCAGAACCCCTAAGCTGGTAAGGAGCAAAAAATACCTCCGTAACCATCTGCTCAAATTCCTTTTCATTCCTCTCCCTTCAACCTCCTCACTTCCCTGAAACAACTGTAGAAAAGAACCATAATTGAGGGTTAAAAGGGCTCTGCAGAAACTAACACAACATTGTAAAGCACCTGTGTGTGTACTTAATCACTCAGTGGTGTTCAGCTCTGTGTGACCCTCCAGGCTCCTCTGACAATGGGATTTTCACTTCCTTCTCCAGGGGATCTCAACTGGGGAAGCTTTAAATTTGCTCTTGTTTTTACTCCACTCCTCTCTGCTCTCCTGGGCTCCAAATCTGAAAGTCTGCATATATATTCAAGCCCCAGTCCATGGTTTTCAGACAGTCAGAAGATTATGTCAACTGGACTTGAGACTGATCTTCATTTTCCGCAAGTAGACACAGCTCCTATCAGCTGGGCACCTGGCAGCCTCTGTGACTCACACTGTTTTCTGAGTCTCGGTTTTCCTGCCAGCAGGCTCCAAATCTCTCCTGTAATCAGCATTCAGTCTCCTGCTGGGGGACCCGCACCAGTGGACGCCACCCAACCAAAGTGACCCTGAGACAGGTCAAATTTGGTGAAGCCAAATTAAAGCTTCACCCAGTGGTTTGCCACTTCCTTCTCCAGGGGATCTTCCCGACCCAGGGATCAAACCCATCTCCAGTGACTCTTCCAGTACAGAAGATTCTTCACCCACTGAGCCATTGGGGAAGCCCAAAGAAGCTATAGCCCAGTTTTTTTTAAAAAAGAAGGTCTCTGAAGCACCCAGGCTGTCAATATAACATATTCATAATCATATGTATAACTATAGAGTTTTGGTCTTGCATTTTCTTCAGAGAGGCTGACCCTTCAAATGCCCCCAAAGCCTTACAGTAGGCTAGAGAGAAGTAGGTCTTCTGAGAATGGCAGGAATGGTGTGAAGTTGAAAGAAGCAGTCCCTTTCATCTGATGGCCTCAATAACTGGAACTGTGAGACAATCGTTTTGTTCAGGCTTTCCCACTTCATAACAATCAAATAGTCCTCCGCCTCCATGAAGTCAAACTCAACAGCTTCACATGAGGCAAAGGCTGCCATTGACTCAGGGGAGCAATGCCCTTGTTGCATTGTCTGTGCAGGCAAACCCAGGAGCGAGCTGGAAACCCACCACCCCTGACGCTAGAGCGGTGATTTCTGCTGACATTGCAGTGACCCTCTCTCCCCAGCACACTTCCTCTGCTGTGTTATCAAGTAGAGCGAAGCCAGGAAAAAGTCAGTGAATCAAGTGTTTACTTGGCTGGTGAGTGTTGATAAGCTGTTGGCCTCTGTGTAGTTCTGGACCCCGCACACACTCCACAACCCCACCAGCTCCGGGCTACAGAGCATGCTGAAGAGCAGGTGACGGTTCTGAAACAATACCCACTTCCGGTTTTCAGCCCAGTCCTGGCTCACTTCTCCCAGGAGCTGGACTCACCCCTGTTTATGCTGAGTCTGTCTCGGGGTCACTGTGGTTGAATGGTGTCCACTGGTGCGGGTCTCCCAGCGAGAGACTGAACCCTGATTACAGGAGAGATTAGGAGCCTGCTGGCAGGAATGCTGAGACTCAGAGAACAGCCCGACTCACAGAGGCTGCCCAGCTGATGGGAGCTGTGTCTATTTGCAGAAAATGAAAATCTTTTCGAGTCCAGTCTCGAGTCCAGTTGACATAATCCTCTGACTGTCTGAAAACCATGGACTGGGGTGTGGAGATATACTCAACCTTTTAGATGGGGAGCCCAGGAAAGCAGAGAGGAGTGGAGTAAAAACAAGAGCCAATTTAAAGCTTCACCCAGTTGAGACTTTTGTTGTTGCTGTTGCTTGCTGTTTAGTCACTCGTCATATCTGACTCTTGTGACCCCATGGACTGTAGCCCCACAAGGCTCCTTTGTCCTGAAATTTTCCAGGCAAGAATACTGGGTTGGGTTGCCATTTCCTCCTCCAGGGGATCTTCCTGACCCAGGGATTGAACCCGGGTCTCCTGCATTGGCAAGCAGATTCTTTACCACTAAGCCACCTGGGAAGTACCTGTTAAGATGAGAGCCCATCTTTCTAGAGCAGCAAATAATAATAATAAAGGTGATCATAATCATAATTATTGTTATTATTATAATGATAGTACATTAAATGAACATCCACTGAGCTGTTTGCTCACTTCTGCTGGTGCTGATACTTCCTTGAGGTTCACAGGAGTAATATGGCAAAAATAGATTCTTGCCCCTTCTAACCCCAAAAAGAAAGCAAATTATCTCGAGTTTTATAGCCTGAGTAATCTAACTGGACCATAAAGAGAATCTAGATATATACACCAAAGTTAAGCCATCACACCAAAGGTGAATCTCCTTGAATGACTGACCTTCTTAAAAACCAGAGGAGTGAAAAGACCTGGGTGTTGAGAAGCTTGTGTTTTCCTCCAGCTCTGCGGTGAGTTGGCACCATGGCCTTGAGCATGGCGCTGACCTCTGTGTGGCCTCTTTGGTCCAGGAAGGTATTGCTACCTGCTGAGCCCACCCTGATAGGAGAGCTCAAGCAGGTGGGGAAGCCCTCTGAGAAGGACCAGGTGCAGAAGAGAAGCCAGGTCCCTGGGGGTGTGGTTCCTATCACTGCTGGGTCTTTTGCAAGGATTTGCATTATGCAGTCATTCAGCTGTGTGAAAATGAGACTTAACAGAATAGGAATTGTAGGTTGGAAGAAGATCGATTCTAGTGGAAAAGGCTGAGGCAATTCCTTTGACCTTTGCTTTTGATTTTTAATTACTTAACCCCACAATCACTCTAGTGCCAAAAGGTATCACGGATGATGAATTCCACACCCCCAAATGCACAGCTCTTCTGGATTGTTTGGCTACATAACACTAGAGACCCATTTGGGAAAAGACTTTCCTGACTGCTCAGAGATCTAGGTGGCTCGGTGGTGAAGAATCCACCTGCCAAGGCAGGAGATGCAGGAGACGCAGATTCAATCCCTGAATTGGGAGGATCCCCTGGAGGAGGAAATGGCAACACACTCTAGTATTCTTGCCTGGGCAATCACATAGACGGAGGAGCCTGGTGGGCTACTGTCCATGGGGTCACAAAAGAGTCAGACATGACTGAGCGACTAAGCCCATGATCTAATAATCAGGGAAGAGGTAGGCACAAGGGAGGAGCCATCATCAGCTCGGCAAGGAAAGCAGGTGGCCCAGAGGAGCTTGGTAGATACAATGCTACCTGCCCACACTTCTAATGAAGGACACTTTGCCCCAGCTGCCAGGAGGGCCACCAGCCCCTTCTCAGGTGGCCTCAGATGCAGAGACAGGTCTGACCAGGGTTCCCACCACCAATGACAGGTGGAGGAGGGAATACGGAAGCCTAGCATTTGGCCATTTTAACCCCCAGCGTCCCCATAAGGTCAACTGATGCTGTCTCCCGTCATTCCACACATGTGTTTCTTCTCCCTTGACAGGTGTCAATCTCCAGGGTACTCATTAGTAAACATCCTATACTTTAAACTCCATTTCAGAGTCTGCCCCCCAGGGACCCAATGTGTGGCAACTAGGAAATAGAACAGGAGAAATTCCCCAACAAAGAGTGAGAATGAAAAGACAAAAGACCAATGTGCCTTCTTTCATACTGCCATCACTTTTCCTGGTCTGGGTTTCTGCTGGGACAAGATGCCAAGGCAGAGTGGAAAGAATACAGGAGTTAGGTTTCTAGGGCCTCCTTCTCGTCTGGGCTTGGCCAGTCATTACTTATATGATTAAGATAAATCAACCTGCCAGGGGCCCTGTTTGCTTATTGGCAAATGGGGAGACCAATGATGCTACCTGATCATCATGAAGGTCTATGAAGATAACGGTTGTGAACAGGAAGCCATAAAATGCCATCTGCTACTGATCACTTCTCTCCCCTCCAACCAAAGCTTCGAGAGCCAGTGGTAGCTTGAAAACAGCAGCCTGAAAGGAAGAGTTTCTACTTGACTCCTCTATCTGCAGGCTGGTGGAGAGATCGCAGGGAAGAGTTAAGAGCCAGAAGTGATGGAAGAAAGAACATGTCTCATAAACCCTCATACAGCAGGTAACATTGAGTTACACAACAAGCACCATGCCAGTCCCTGTCTTCAAGGGGCTCACAATATAGGGGGGGGTATCATGCACTTTGACTAAAAAAATCCCTAAAAACATCCCACAAAGAAGTAAAACCTCCCACAGGGAAATGAGCCAAGTAAGAGTTGTCAGAGAAGGCCTGCCCAAGGAAGTGATGCTTGAATTGAGAAATGTATGATGGGTAGGATTTATGTCAATAAAGAGAAAGGGAAGGTGATTCCGAAATCTGAGAAAATGCAAGTGCAAAGAGGCCCCCGTGTTCACTTGTGATCAGTGGACACAAGGCCTGGAAGCTTGAGGGTGACACCTGGAGAGTCAGGGGAGTGGGGGTTGGAGAGGGTTACAGAGGCAGGTGAGGGCCACAGCGATCAATTCCTGGCAGATCGATTAAAGGCCACCATCTTTATCTTAAGTGCAATAGGGAACCATGATGGTCTCTAGGTAGAGCAATCAGATGATTACTCAGGCTGCAGAGGGAATGAAAGATGGGAGGGAGGAAGGAATAGATACTGTTAATGACAGCTTGTACTGATTGAGTTACTATGTACCTGGCACAGTTTCACATTTAAATGAAGTACAGGCACCCAGTAAGACAGGTACTCTGGTGATCCTCATTTTAACTAGGAAGAAACTAAAGCCCAGAAAAAAACAACCAGGATCCCAACCAAGCTGTGTAGCTGAAAAACCATACACTTAACAACTACACAGTACTACACTAGGGGGAAGACCAGATGGTTGGTTATTTCAGTAACCTAATTTAGGTGATAGCAGTGAAGCTGGGAAGGAATGGATGTATTTCTGAAGATACATAGGAAATTAAAAGACAAGGCAGAATCTATTGTAAATTGGTCATTGAATGTGGGGGAGATGGCCTCAGGGATGGCAGAAGCAAGAAAGGGGTACCACTCACTGAGATGTGGGCACTGGAAGAGAACTAGGGTTACATGTTTCCTGGCTGGGGCAGGAGGCTGTGGACAGCATGAGTCCACTTGGATCTGGAGAGTACCGAGATGCCTTGGTGACATACTGGGTTGTATTGAATTCTTGGAAGGAGATATTGCTCTGTCCTCCCAGGAGACTGCAGCTCTTTCTACTTGGTTCTGATCCATCTGATACATGCACTTGTTAACACAATATACCTCATGAGAACACAGGGGAAAGGGCCACTACCTCCCTTAAAGTCTCTTTCCAGAGGCCAGCAAGTCCCCCATCCCTCCCTCCTCAGGCCTGGAATCAGCACCAAATCGTCCTCTAAAGCAAAAAGCATCTACCATGAGGACAGGCAAGTATGAGGGATAGTTAAGAGCATAGATTGTCATCTGTGTGGCTTTGAAAGGTGAAAGCGAAAGTCTCGCAGTCATGTCTGACTCTTAAATTCCATGGTGTTCTGCAGGCCAGAATACTGTAGTGGGTAGCCTGATCCCTTCTCCAGGGGATCTTCCCAGCCCAGGGACTGAACCCAGGTCTCCCACATTGCAGGCAGATTCTTTACCAACTGAGCCACCAGGGAAACCCTTTAATTAAGTTTATTTATTTTTAAAAAACTATTTCTTTTAAGGAGCATAGACTTTAAGTCAGATGCTGTAATAACAGTCTTTTTAGCCAGCCATGCATGTGTGCATCTCAGTCACTCAGTCATGTCTGACTCTTTGCAACCCATGAACTGCAACTCTCCTTGTTATTCTTTGAAACTGCATTCAAATGGGTATGTCTCTCCTTTCCTCCTTTGCCTTTCACTTCTCTTCTTTTCTCAGCTATTTGTAAGGCCTCCTCAGACAAACATTTTGCCTTTTTGCATTCCTTTTTCTTGGGGATGGTCTCGATCACTGCCTCCTATACAGTTTCACGAACCTCTATTCAACCTGAGTGCTGAGGAATTGATGCTTTTGAACTGTGGTGTTGGAGAAGACTCTGGAGAGTCCCGTGAACCACAAGGAGATCAAACCAGGCCATTCTAAAGGAAATCGGTCCTGAATATTCATTGAAAGGTCTGATGCTGAAGCTGAAACTCCACTACTTTGGCCACCTGATGCAAAGAGCTGACTCATTGGAAAAGACCCTGATGCTGGGAAAGATTGAAGGTGGGAGGAGAAGGGGATGGCAGAGGATGAGATGGTTGGATGGCATTACCAACTTGATGGACATGGGTTTGAACAAGCTCCGGGAGTTGGTGATGGACAGGGAAGCCTGCTGTGCTGCAGTCCATGGGGTCGCAAAGATTAGGACATAGCTGAGTGACAACTGACTCACTCACTAACTGACTGAACTGCAACTCACCAGGCTCCTCTGTCCATGGGATTTTCCAGGCAAGAAAACTGGAGTGGGTTGCCATTTTCTACTCCAGAGGATCTTCCCTACTCAGGGATTGAACCAGAGTCTCCTACACTGGCGGGTAGATTCTTTACCACTGTGCCACCTGGGAAGCCAGCCAGCCACGGCAAAATACGAAAGACCAGGTGGCTTAAACAATAAATATTTGCTTTCTGACAGTGTTGGAAGCTAAAAGCCCAAGACCAGGGTGACTTCGTGGTCAGTTTCTGGTGAGGTCTCTCTTTCTGGCTCATAGATGGCTGTCTTCTCAATATGTCCTCATGTGGACTTTTCTCTGTGTGCATCATGGAAAGAAGAAAATCTCTACTGTCTTTTCCTGTTTTTATAAGGACACAATCCCTATCAGTTTAGGGCTTTTCCTTTAGGTCTCATTCAACCTTAATCACCTCCCCAAAGGCCATACGTCTGCAGACAGTCACTCTGGGGACTTAGGGCTTCAACATATATTCTAGGTTACATCATTTGTGAGCTTAGATCATGTCTTTGCAAAATTCATTAATCTCTCTAAAGTTCAGGTTTTCTATCTGTAAGGTACGGTTACTGGGGGAATGCAATGAGACAATATATGTAAGACATATATAGAGAGAATCAATGCCTTTGAACTGGGTGCTGAAGAAGACCCTTGAGAGTCCCTTGGATGGCAATCCTTTAGGATTAAACCAGTCAATCCTAAAGGAAATCAGTCCTGGTTGTTCATTGGAAGGACTGATGCTGAAGCTGAAACTCCAATACTTCGGCCACCTGATGGGAAGAGCTGACTTATTTGAAAAGACTCCGATGCTGGGAAAGATTGAGGGCAGGAGGAGAAGGAGAGGACAGAGGATGAGATGGTTGGATGGCATCACTGACTCGATGGACATGAGTTTGAGTAAACTCTGGGAGTTGGTGATGGACAGGGAGGTCTGGTGTGCTGAAGTCCATGGGGTCGCAGAGAGTCAGACACAACTGAATGACTGAACAACAAAATAGAGAGACTGGAAGCTGACATGCAGCAGCCAAGTAGTGGTAACAATTATAATCTCTGGAGGCAGTCACAGAGGATTTTCATGCAACAGAGCTTGAATCCTGGAACCATAGGAATCCGCCCCCCCCCCCAATTACTCCCATCCTTACTCTTTTCATCCTGAGGCCTGTCTTGCATGGAGCGTGGTTGTGAATTATGAGGGCAGTGCCGAAACATCTTCTCATGCATCTCAGAGACGTTTTGTTCCTGTTTAGCTGCAGCAATGTTTGCCATTTGTTTCCTGGCACGAGAAGGAAGCCCCACCTATGAAGTTTGCTTAGTGAGAGCGGGAGGGAGGGGACAGGAAAAGGAGCTTATCTGAAGACTTGGAAACCTAAAGGTAGGGTTTTTACACATGAGTGATGGATGGAGCAATTCTCTTTGTAATAAATCCTTCTCTTTTTCTCATGATTGGTTTCAAAGAAAAGAAAATGTCTGCACTCTCTGTGACCCTTGACGAGCCTCTTCTTGAGATACAGGCAGAAGTGATGGCTTGCCTCCACTTAGGAGCTTTCTTCACTGAGGCCTCCCAAAACACCACCTGACTCAGAAGGTGGTGGGTCCCACATGCCGCGGCCTCTCGTGGGGTGATTGCAAAACAGGCAACTGAGCTACACACTCTATAGCCACTCAGGACACGGACCAGCCCTCACCCCAAGGGTAGGACAGGAAATGGGGCAGCTAAGTTCCAATAGTTTGGGCACTTCATGCAAAGAGCTGATTCATTGGAGAAGACCCTGATGCTGGGAAAGATTGAAGGCGGGAGGAGAAGGGGACGACAGAGGATGAAATGGTTGGATGATATCACCGACTCAATGGACATGAGTTTGAGCAAGCTCCGGGAGATGGTGATGGACAGGGAGGCCTGGAGTGCTGCAGTCCATGGGGTTGTGAAGAGTCAGACATGGCTTAGCGACTGAACGGCAAAAGCCCTTTAGACCTTGAATTCACAGTCTGATGTTTGGAGGAAATAGGGTTCCCAGGTACTGCAGATCCTGAGGGGGAGAGGTCTCTGTGTATGAACACTTGTGGGGCACAGTCATGCCTGATTTGGAGACAGGATTTCTTCTGGAAAGGGTGGCTTCTACAGACAGATCTTGCCTTCTTCTCTGCAGCCCATGGCACCAGCAACCCGCAGAGAAGGCATGCGGTGTCTTGGCTAAGATGCCTTGAGATTCTGTCACTGTTTGTGTTACAAATAAGTAGCTAAGTTTCCCAGCAATTATTGCCATCGATGCTAAGAGAGAGGAAAAACTCATGTGAGCACGGTTTTATTTTTTTTAATAAGAGACAATTGTTTTCTTAAGAGAAAAGAAAAACAAGCAAAAAAGACTAAACTCATACTTTCGCGTGTACTAAGAAGAGAAGACAGAAGACGAAGAGGAAAAGGAAGAAAGGAGAGGAAGATGAGGGGAAGGAGAAGGAGAAAGAAAAAGTACACCTGACCCCTGGGTCCCCTTTCCCAGGATGGGAGGGTCACGTCTGGAATCTCAAAAGCTGGGGCTTCAGAAGGCACCCCTGCGTCCTTGTTTCCTGGAATCTACTAAAAGAAAATGGCAAACCAGCCAAGATATTCGACTGAGGTTTGTTAAGAAAACACACCCTCGGTTTGGGTTGTTTTCTGAGAGGAGGGTCGGAGAGATGTGGTTTAAGTACGAAAATTGCTCGTGGACAGTTATGGAAATAATGACTCTCTCCACGGCCCTGCATGCTGCTGGTTGTAGCTATAGGAAGCGACACGAGACAGTGGGTGAAAATCACCTGGGGACATGAGCAGGATGAGCCACTGATGGAGGTGGGGCCCAGGAAAGCATCATCTGTGTCAGTTACCCAGAAAATTCTGTAGCCAGAACATGTGTTTACTTATTTAAGTGGAGGGCAAGAAGCTTCTGATTTCTGGAGCCTGGCTAGACTGTGAAATGGAATAAGAAAATCTACTTCATGTGATCTGTGGTCTACACTCCCCAGAGAAGGCACAGCTCGGGTCTCTGACGCCTCCCCTTCAGGAACCTCAAAGGACCCATTTTCATGTCCTTTTAATGTCAGTTTATGACACATTAACCAAAGTCTAAACTGTTTGACTTGACCTTGGAGATAGTTTTAGGCAATTACAGCCCACAGTATAAATGCATGAATGTTACCCAAAAGCTGGATTAACCTCTTGGTGGGTGTCAAGCCAACAGACATAACCAAGCCAGAGATGAGAAGAAGGAAGGACTTAGTATTATTTGCAGCAATTAAGGAGAATACTAAGGATCTTTCCCAAAGCAGTGTGTGCCCCAGCATCACAACTGGGGATATTTTAAGCTCAGGGTACATGCCTATTCATGAAGGGTTGGAGCAGAGGAGAATGCAAGTTGAATTGGGGCAAAAGTTGACAGAGTCCAAGCTATAGTTGATTGATGCCAGGAGGGTAAACATTCTACCATCCTCCACCCAGGTGGGAGCCTTAGTTTCTGCAGAACTCAAAGACATGTTGTGGTTGAGTTGCTAAGTTGTGTCCAACTCTTTGTGACCCCATGGACTGTAGCCCACGTGGCTCCTCTGTCCGTGGGATTTCCCAGGCAAGAACACTGGAGTGGGTTGCCATGCCCTCCTCCCGGGGATCTTCCAGACCCAGAGACTGAACCCACATCTCCTGTGTCTCCTGCATTGGATTATTTATCACTGAGCCACCCAGGAAGACTCTCAAAGACATTTTATCATGCATATACCTTGAGGAGGAACCAGGACTTGGCTTTTTCATTGTACTGCTGTTTGCCTGCCTTTTCTCTCTTCCTGCTTACTTTGTTCCCTTAAGACCACTAACTTCTGAGACCTGTTCAAGGGCAAGCACTGTGGCCAGGCTGAGATAAAATAGGTTAAGCCAAAAATGGCTTCTCTTATGTCAAGAAAGCCACGCCTGGTTCTCTTTCTTCAGGAATCCCCTACCATTATCTGCTTACATTTGAACAGCTTCCGTTGCTCTGCATTAACCCAATAAATAATAATAATTCTAGAAAGCAGACGATTTTGGCTGCTTGACCATCAGAATTAGTTCTTTCTCTTTGATGTATCTTTGTGTTTACCCGTTATGGTGTTATGTGTCTATTACCCACTATTTAGGGAAAGATAAACTAGAGTAGTGTTACACTTGACCTTACATTTGGAATTAAAGATTCAAAAATTCTACCTAACTATCTTCAGTAATCAGTGAAAGGTCCTAAATTTCTAGATCATGGTGCTCACATGCCAGTTCAGTCATTTATATGTGGTCATTTGTTCAAGAATTCATGCATTCCCTCAGCCTATCAACACGTGGTCCGTACCTGCAGAATCCTGACCCCACCTTGAATACAAAGAACTTTCCAGGGACACAGCAACATGCTAACACCATGGGAAGCCAGGGGAGGGCATGGTTACTTCTCAGAGACATCCCCAGAAAGGGAGAGTGTCGCTGTCAGCCTGCCTAAAAGGATGGGAAGGATTTTGGCAGGGAGAAAGAAAGGGCTTTTAAGAGGCTGTAGGTAGATGATTTTCCAAGTTTGAGCAAACTAAGGAAGGAAGAAATGAGAAAAACTGAGTGATCAAAATGACAGTTGCCAGTGTGGACTGAAAAAAAAAAAAAAATTACAACCTAAAACTTGAGAATGTTTAATTTGGCCAACTTGCTAAGGACTTAAGCCCAGGAGACGGCCTCTCAGGAGGCTCTGATGGACTGCTTCTGAAGACATCTGGGAGAAGCCAGGATATACAGGAGTTTTTACAACAAAAACCAGGTCATCGAAACACCGAAATATTGCTATTAATTAAAGAAATCCAGACATCATCTCAAGGTGGAGAATTTAGTGCTCTTCTATGTATGGGAAGGGGCCAGAGTATGGGCCCACTGCAGTGATTCCTCGGACATACATTCTAACTCTCTGGCGCCAGGATCCTTTTTTGCCCTCCTGAATCCCCGCAGGGTGCACAGCTGGGGGTGGTTTCATCGGCTGATGGCTTGATGGCTTCAACATTCCTTGTTTCTGATAAGGTAGGTGACCTTCTTCACCGGCACCTGAAGATGCCAGATGAAGTGACGACAAATGAGCGGATGACAAAACACAGTAGGCTGGAGTTTGGATTTTTTTTTTTTTTTTTTTTGTAGCAGCTGGGAACCACAGAAAATGTGTGAGTAGGAGCAGAAAAAAAAATTAAGGATCTGGGGAGAAAGTGTAGTCTGCTGTCAGTGTAAAGGACTAAAGAGGTAGATGAGAAATGCAGGGATGAGAGACGGGCCAGAGCAGGAATCCTAGAGAGAAGCAGTGAGGAGCCAAGGGGAGCATCATGGGCAGAGGGAAAGAAGAGGTGGCTCTGAGTGAGGATTGCGGGGCTGGGGGGAGGGCTTTAGACCAGGGATGCACACCCCTGGGCTTAGTCCTGGCTCTGCACTCGACAGGAGGGCCACCAAGATGTAATGTATCCAGCCATCAGTTCCTCCAAAGTGAAGGCAAGAGATGGGAGGAATCTCAGCCTTCCGTACAGAAGCCTCTCCTGTGAGCCAGTGGAGACACTGTAAGGAGGAGAACTTGACTGATTGGGAAAAAAGAAAGTTTCAGAGCCAGGGTTGAGCTTGGTGATGCTGGTTCTCAAACTTGAGTGCAGTTCAGAATCCCTGGGCAATGTGTTAAGAGATCAATCAGCCATCCCTGGAAAGAAAACTGTGAAAAACCTGGACAATGTATTAAAAAAGCAGAGATACCACTTTGTATAGTCACAGCAAAGGTCTGTAGAGTCAAAGGGATGGTTTTTCCAGTAGTCATGTACAGATGTAAGTTGGACCAAAAAGAAAGTTGAGCACCCAAGAACTGATGCTTTCAAATTTTGGTGCTGGAGAAGACTCTTGAGAGTCCCTCGGCCTGCAAGGAGATCATATCAGTCCATCCTAAAGGAGATCAACTCTGAACATTCATTGGAAGAACTGATGCTAAAGCTGAAGCTCAATCCTTCAGCTACCTGATGGAACGAGCCGACTCATTGGAAAAGACCCTGATGCTGAGAAAGATTGAAGGTGGGAGGAGAAGGGGACGACAGAGGATGAGATGGTTGGATGGCATCATCGACTCAGTGGACATGAGTTTGAACAAGCTCCGGGAGATGGTGAAGAACAGGGAAGCCTGGTGTGCTGCAGTCCACGGGGTCACAAAGAGTCGGACACAACTGAGCAACTGAATGACAACAGCAATTTGCAGTTCCTTTCCCACTGCACAACACTGTGTGAAACGCTCATCTCACATCTGGAGTGTTGGGAGGAATCTGAAGCCCAGAGGGGCTGAGCTGGTGTCCAGCCTCAAAGGGACACACCCCCAACTCTCTAGAGAGGTGACCCCCTCCAAGAGGCCACAATTTCTGGGGCTCTCTTTTTCCACCAGTCCATCTCCCCAGGATGGGATGAGAGCCTGTTGAACTCAGAAGATCCCAAGAGCCCAAACAAGAAGCTACAGATTTCAGAGCAGCTGGACTGAGATGGCCCAGGGGCTGCTGTTCAGCTGCCACCAACTGCTTCACGCTTGTCAGACCTCATCACCCTCAGTCAGCAGCCCTCATTGGGCCTTCATCAGAGCTTTGAGACTTGGCCAGGGCACGGGCATGTTAAATGTTGACACCTCCTCATGCCTTGCTATCTAGAGCATCATTCAGTAGAGGCTTCTGAGCTTCCATGGTGGCTTAGATGGTAAAGCGTCTGCCTACAAGGCGGGAGACCCAGGTTCGATCCCTGGGTCGGGAAGATCCCCTGGAGAAGGAAATGGCAACCCACTCCATTACTCTTGCCTGAAAAATTCCATGGACAGAGGAGCCTGGTGGGCTATAGCCCACAGGGTCGAAGAGTCAGACACGACTGAGTGACTTCATGTTCACCCACACTCATGCTGAGATCCTGTTGGAAACAGACAATCTCGGGCTCACCCTCCTCCCAGGACTTGGAGTCTGTATTTTCACAAGATCCCGAAGTGATGTATCTGTGCTGCGTGCATATCAGAGTTTGAGAAGCTCTGGTTTCTGTCTCCTCTGCTGTCTGTACATTCCTCTCCCCAAGCCCCTACCTAAGATAAAGAAAGAAGAGAAAGAGAAGGGAGGTGAGACAGGGGAAGGAGAGAATAAAGCAAGGAAAGGAGGGGAGGGAGGGAAGGAGGAGACTGAGTGGTTGGGAGGGATGAATAGAGAGAGGGGACATAAAGGAAGGGAGAGAGAGGTTTAGAATCATTTGTTGCTGCTCAGTCACTCCCCTGTCCATCACCAACCCCTGGAGCTTGCTCAAACTCATCTCCATTGAGTCAATGATCCCATCCAACCATCTCATCCTCTGTCGTCCCCTTCTCCTCCGCCTTCAATCTTTCCCAGCATCAGGATCTTTTCAAATGAGTCGGCTCTTCACATCAGGTGGTCAAAGTACTGGAGTTTCAGCTTCAACATCAGTCCTTCCCATGAATATTCAGGGTTGATTTCCTTTAGGATGGACTGGTTTGGTCTCCTCGAAGTCCAAGGGACTGTCAAGCATCTTAACCAGAAAGTGAGGTGAAGTCGCTCAGTTGTGTCCAACTCTTTGCGACCCCATGGACTGTAGCCTACCAGGCTCCTCAGTCCATGGAATTTTCCAGGCAAGAGTACTGGAGTGGGTTGCAATTTCCTTCCCCAGGGGATCATTCCGACTCAGGGATTGAACCCAGGTCTCCCACGTTGCAGGCAGATGCTTTACCATCTGAGCCACCAGGGAAGAGTCTTAACCGGAACTACAGTTCAAAAGCATCAATTCTATGTCAGTCGTCTTTATGGTTCAACACTCACATTCGTTGGGCTTCCCTGTGGCTCAGCTGGTAAAGAATCTGCCCATAATGCAGGAGACCTGAGTTTGCTTCCTGGTTGGGAAGATCCCCTGGAGAAGGGAAAGGCTACCCACTCCAGTATTCTGGCCTGGAGAGTTCCATGGACTACAATCCATGGGGTTTCGAAGAGTGGGACATGACTGAGCAACTTTCACCTCTCACATCCATACATGACTGCTGCTGCTGCTAAGTCACTTCAGTCATGTTTGACTCTGTGCGACCCCAAAGACAGCAGCCCACCAGGCTTCCCCATCCCTGGGGTTCTCCAGGCAAGAATACTGGAGTGGGTTGCCATTTCCTTCTCCAATGCATGAAAGTGAAAAGTTAAAGTGAAGTCGCTCAGTCGTGTCCGACTCTGCGTGACCCCATAGACTGCCACCTACATGAATAACCACTGGAAAAAACCATGGCTTTGACTCCAGGGGCCCTTGAGTCAGTGACATCATTAGAGCCGGCCTCTTAATATCAGCCCAGCTCCAGGGCACACCTTTATGTTTCCTCATGTGAGCTTTGTTGGTGCTGAGTAGGACCAGACGGTGAGGATTTTAAGAACGCTGGAATCAAAGACCTCTTGTATTTGCCTTCCATTCCTAACAAGGGAGGCCGTGGTCCCCATTCCTGTAAGAGATATTAAACCACGTGGATTATGGCTGATTCATCACACAGCCATTTGGAGCAGGAAGTACATTAAACCCAGAGCTTGTCTGCACGTAGCTAATTGAAACCCTCAATTAATCGGATTAGCTTCCACCTTTAAGAGAAAAGCAAATACTGAGAAAACAAAGCGGCACCTGGGATTAATCTTTCCTTCTCTCTGCACAGGCAGGCACCACCCGCTCCGGTTATCCTCTGAGATGGGTGGTTGGAAGGGAGTTGGCAGTGAAGCAGGGTTGGCGTCCCAGCACCACCCTGCATAGGCTGCGTCAGCCTGGTGAGTTAGCTCAGCTCCCCAGGCCTGTGCTTTGGGGATTAAAAATTTTAAAAACCTATTCAGTGGGGTCATTGTCCAGGGGATCAGGAGCTTGTGGGACTGCTTACCTGTAAGCTTCTCAGTAGGAATAGGTTCTCTGTCTTTTTAAATGTGTGGTGTGTGTGGTTGAGTCACATTTGATTCTTTGTGACCCCATGGACTGCAGCCTGCCAGGCTCCTCTGTCCATGGGATTTCCCAGGTAAGAAGACAGCCAGTGGGAATTTGCTGTGTGACTCAGGGAGCCCAAACTGGAGGTCTGTGACAACCTAGAGGGGTGAGATGGGGTGGGAGGTGGGAGGGAGTTTCAAGAGGGAGGGGACATATGTACACCTATGGCTGATTTCATGTTGCTGTATGGCAGAAACCAGCACAATACTGTAAAGCAATTATCCTCCAATAAAAAATTTAAAACAAAAAAGAATTTCCTCTTCCATGGGATCTTCCTGACACAGGGATCATTGAACCCGAGTCTCCCTCATTGCAGGCAGATTCTTTATTGCTGAGCCATATATACATGCTTCCCAGGTGGTGCTAGTGGTAAAGAACTCGTCTGCCAATGCAGGAGATGCAAGAGACACGGGTTCGATCCCTGGGTCAGGAAGATCCCCTAGAGGAGGGCATGGCAACCCACTCTAGTATTCTGGTCTGGAGAATCCCATGGACAGAGGAGCCTGGCACACTACAGCCCGTAGGGTCACAAAGAGTCAGACACGACTAAAGCGACTTAGCAGGCACAAATACATATCCATATATATGTGTATGTATATATGTATAAATATATACAAAAAATTAGAAACAGTGTACCTCAACTACATGTGTAAAACAAGCCACGTTTCAAATTTAAGCTGAACAACCAAACTGTGAAAATTCAGTTCAGTTCAGTTCAGTTGCTCAGTCATGTTCAACTCTTTGGGACCCCATGGACTGCAGCATGCCAGGCCTCCCTGTCCATCACCAACTCCCGGAGTTTACCCAAACTCATGCCTGTTGAGTTGGTGATGCCATCCAACCGTCTCATCCTCCATCATCCGCCTCTCCTCCTGCCCTGAATCTTTCCCAGCATCAGGGCTTTTTCATGAAAATCGCCTCACTAATATTTGCTGTTATTGAGAGCACTGTACATACTGTCAATATTTTAAAAGTGGATATCTATTTTTCACACCCTTCATCCCCTCCAGGCCAGGACTGGGTTCCCTGCCTTCATCCCTGCATAGAGTAGCCCTTGTCCAACACAAAGGGGAGCCCTGGGCTGGCCCCGCGGCCTCAGAGCCCTGCACGAAGCTGAGAAAGCTTTGATTAGGACCTGCTGGCTGTGGTCTGGCTAACACCAGCAGAGCCGGGTGCTTCCCACCGTGGGGAATCCCAGTCAAGGTCTCCCATGTTTTGAAGCAACCAGACAGACAAAAGAGGAGCCTGCAGACAGGAGGGGCAGCCTTGCGGGGAAAGCAGAGGTGAGATGCGCTGGGTCTCTTTTACGAAGCACCCCCGCCATCTGCTGGCCGAGGGCGGGATTGGCGCGAGTCCCTGGTGGGTTTCAGTTCAGTTCCGTTCCGTCGCTCAGTCGTGTCCGACTCTTTGCGACCCCATGGACTGCAGCACGCCAGGCCTCCCTGTCCATCACTAACTCCCGGAGTTTACTCAAACTCATGTCCATTGAGTCGGTGATGCCATCCAACCACCTCATCCTCTGTCGTCCCCCTCTCTTCCTATCTTCAATTTTTCCCAGCATCAGGGTCTTTTCAAAAGAGTTAGTTCTTCGTATCAGGTAGCCAAAGTATTGGAGCTTCAGCTTCAGCGTGAGTCCTTCCAATGAACACTCAGGACTGAGTCCTTTAGGATGGACTGGTTGGATCTCCTTGCAGTCCAAGGGACTCTCAAGAGTCTTCTGGGTTTGGCGAGTCCTTTTCATTCCCTCAGCTTTGGTTTCTAATTAGAAACCCAGGGCTTTTTCCCAGAGATGCGTTCTTCATTATTTCTTAGGAAGAATCTTGCATATCTTTATTCTCCTCTCTTCCATCCCAACATTTCTTTTGCTCTCGTTTCACTGGACATTTGACGGGAATCTCCAAGCTGCCATCCTAGTTCCTAAATTTATACATCAGTCCAAACCTTCAAAGAAGGAATTCTCTAAAAGGATTAGGTTTATCCTCTCAACACAGAGAGCCTTCCTGCTTCCGTCTTAGCAGAGGCATCGCAGTTCCCACCCCAGGCTCTGCCGCTGGACTGCCAGCGTCAGGCAGCGTTAGACCCCCGCCCCAGCTCAGCCCTCTGTCCTGTGACCTTGGGCCACTTCCTGACCCTCTCGGTGCCACCGAGCCTTGTGTGGAACCTGACGCGGGCTGCAGAACCCACCTGGAATGCCTGTTCTAGCATTAAGTGAGTTAACACGCGAAGCGCTGCTTTAGGACTGCTGATGGCAAGGAGCTGAGCGTTTGCCAATCTTGGTTTCAGGGCTATTCGTGCAGTATTTACCACACTGGGATGTGAGTTCCAGGCCAGTGTTTCTGCAGAGCGTGTGTGCAAGCAGATTATGTCTGGGCCAGACATCATTAGCACACAGACACGGGGATTCCTGTGCAGGTCGTCTGCCAGGTGGACTCACCTGAGCCCCAGGCAGTGACCGCTCCATCATCGGCCTCCCCACCACCCCCACACCTGTGTAGAGTGCACACCTGGCCCCTCGGACTCTCCGCTCACGGCAGCTTCCTTCTCCATCTCTTCTGCTAACTGGTTTTGGAATGAACAAATGCCAGACTGACTCAATACTGAGTTAAAACAACAGGACATCTCAGAGCCCTTTAGAGTCTGAGTCCGCCTTTTGTGTTCTCCGTTCAGAACACACACAAGGGGGCTTTCCTGACGGTTCAGTGGTTAGGATTCCCCCACTTACCCTTCATGTGGGCAAGGGTTCGATCTCTGGTCTGGGAACTAAGATCCCACATGCCGCACGGCCAAAATACGTAAACAAAATACATTTTAAAATAAATTTTTAAAAAATAGAACACATGTGAACACATGCTCCCTCTTAGATCTGAGCTGTTTTTATGAACGTTACCTGGAAAGTAGGTGAAATAATAAATGAGTCTCTCAGGACACAAATATGTAAAAACAGATTATTGGTGAGAATGACAGGGCTTCTGGCTCGGAATTTAACGATGCTTGTCTACAAAGGGATGCTCTTTCCCTGGCGCATGAACCACCAAACACATCTTTAAACTTCAGGACATCAGACGGAGAGGAGAAACATCAAAGCCTCCCTTCCCGGGTGTGTGACAGTCAGTTCAGCCGCTCAGTCATGTCTGTCATTGAGTTACAAACACCTAGCTTTTTGTGAAGGACTTGCAAGCAGTTACAGTGGGGGCGGGGAGGGGGAGTGTGTCTGTGCTCTTACCAAAGATTCATAGGAGGGAAGACTGCTCTGTCTTCATTCGAGAACAGGACTGCAGCCGTCACCCTGCACCCCTGGCCTGGCTGGCTCTTCCCTTGGCAGCTGACCCCTCACCCTGAGATGCTGTGGAACACAGGGGTGATGGAAGGGGCTCAGAGGCTCCCAAGAGGACCATGCCCAGGTTTTGAAAGTCAGAGCCAGGCCAGAGTCTGCAGGAGGCCCCAGGGGAGGTTGACTCTGATGTTCCCTCACCCGAGGGTCTGCTCTGCTGACCCGAACCTTCCAAAGCTGGCTCTTCTCTTGGGGACCAACTCCAGTATTCTCCCCATCAGGAGGCAGTGATAAGCTGAGCGGATGTGGGAAGAGCTCTGAGTGTGCAGCCCACAGAACACACACACACACACACACACACACACACGAGGACTTTTAAAAGGAGAAGTATGTGCTGACTTGATTCAATCTTGAGATTTCTCCCCGAGTCCTTCCCAGGCTCGCAGGGGAAAACTGGCTCGAAGCACGATCGAGGTGACCTCACAGCTGACCTCTAATTTCTCTAGAGAAGAGTGAGGCTTGAGGAGCACCCGGATGGAAGTGCAGAAGGCGAACCCCGGGGCAGAACCTGGGTCTCACGTTCCCGATCACCGAGCGCCACCTCGTGGACACACGGAGACTTCCGGCGCTTTCGCGGACCCGCCCAGCCTGCCCGGCCAGAGGCCCTCTTGGCCCCGGGTTCCCCAGGTCTGGGGACCGCGCGGCGTGTTCCAGAAATACTTCTAACACTGGTCTCCTTTGGGGCCCCCTCCAGTCAAGAAGGGAGCGACTGCAAACTTCTCCACATCACTGTGAACAGAAAAGAGGGCTCAAAGGGATTGGAGCTCTGAGACGGCAGCGTGCAGAGCACACCCATGCAAGGATACACAGAGACACACACAGGGACACACAGACAGGGACACACGTGGCGACACACAGACACAGGGACACACACAGGGACACACACAGAGACAGGGACACACACACACAGGGACACACACACACAGGGACACACACAGGGACACACGTAGAGACACACACACACAGGGACACACACAGGGACACACATACACACAGGGACACACACACAGGAATACACACACACACAGGGACACACGTAGAGACACACAGACACAGAGACACACACAGACACAGAGACACACACAGAGACAGGGACACACAGACACACAGGGACACACATACAGGGATACACACACACACAGGGACACACGTAGAGACACACAGACACAGGGACACTCACAGGGACACACACACAGGGACACACACAGGGACACACAGAGACACACAGACATACATATGCACACGCAAAGAGACACATGCAGACACACAGACACATGCATAGATACACAAACACATACAGATATATACACAGACACACACAGAGACACATGCAAAACACACACAGGGACACACACAGAGACACAAGCAAACACAAACACACAGACATGAGGACACACACAGAGACATACACACAGGGACACACATGCAGACAGACACACACAGGGACACACACAGAAACACATGGAGACACACACAGGAATACACAAAGAAACACACAAATACATACAGACACACACACAGACACACAAAGAGACACATGCTGACATAGACATATACACACGGGGACACACACACACAGGGACACACAATGCACACAGACACACAAGGAGACACGCAGACACACAAGGAGACACGCAGACACACGCCTGGAAAAACACACAGGGACACACACACCTACACACACAGTCACACAAATACAGGGACACGCACAGGCATGGAGGTTCAAAAGGAGCGCGTGCCCACAGCGTCAGGGCCCCGCGTCTCTGCAGCGCCGCCCGCCTGCAGCACACCACCTCCGCGGATCCCGCTCCATCCCAGTGGGAGGAGGCACTGTCCAACCCCGTGGCCCCTGGTGGCCGAAGCTGCCTACTTAAGGGCCTGCCCCTGTGGTGGGTGTTTTTTTTAAGTCTCACTTTCTGCCAAGCCCAGATAAGAATGCAGGTCTGGGCCTCCCAGGGAACAATGGAACAAGCCAGGAATCCTGGGGTGGGGGCGAGGCAGTGAGGGTTTACTCTCTACACGCCCTGATCGCTGGCCCTAACCAGGGTGACCAACAGCCCGGGGCTCGGGTCACCCACCACCCACCCTCTCTCCAGGGCTGTGGGCCCGCCAGGTGGTGGAGACTTTCCTGGGGAGGGTTGGTGAATCAGGAGCTGATAACACAACTCAGAGGCTCCCAGCACCTTCCCTGGGGAGAAAAAGAGAAAGTCAGTGATGACCTGCGCTCCAGGAGACACACGGCTGCCCTGCGGGAGCCGATGCAAAGTTAAGTTCCAAGCTGCCAGGGAAAGAGGATTTAGAGACGAGGAAGGAACAAACAAACAGGCAGAAAGAGCCAAAAGCCTGCGAGTCCTGGCAGCTGCAGGGGAGGAAACCGGGCTCCCTCCTGGCCGGAAACCTCGGCTCTCCAGCCCGGGCTGTGAATCTCAGGGCTTCTGAGCTGTGTGACCTTGGGCAGAACCACTTCACCTCTCTGAGCCACAGCTTCCTCAACCATAAAGTGAAGATTCTGACAGTGTGAGCCTCGGGATGGAGACCCAATGAGTCAACAGTAGGTGTTTACTTGAAGAAGAGTGGCTTCTCCTTTTAGAGTGGCCCTTCATGGTGATCTATCTAAAAGACCTGGAGTTGAATCCACGTTCTTTGAAAATTCACATGTGGGTCTTTACTGATCGTCATTAGAAGGGAGGTGGCGAGGCAGAGCCACAGAAAGCACAACACAGCTGAAATTACTAAAACAAACCAAGCGACGGAGCTTTACTCACCTTGCTGAAGTCCTGGACAGTGGGCAGCTGTCCCAAACTCCTCCTCTCTCTTCAGCCTCGCTTCTGTCCCCGAAAAACACCTCCAAAAATATTATTGCCCTTTCTTAGCACTCCCCACTCACGCTCATGGTTCCCACCCCTGGCTGCCCGTTACATGCGCCTAAAAAAACCTTTTTATATTCTTATAGAATATAGGCATACATGTATATTCCAACATATGTATTTATAACTGAGTCCTTTTGCTATACATCAGAAACTAACACGACATTGTAAAGTAACCATACTTCAATAAAATTACAAAGGAAAAACCTTTTTAAAGGACCAACCCCTGGTCCCCACATCAGATGAGTGAAATCTGAATTTCCGGAAGTTAGGTCTCACGATGACTCACTTGTAGATGCTCTGAGTTGATTTCATTTGCATCGAGGGTAGAACTTGCTCTTCTAGGTATTTTTAAAGCTATTCCTTTTACATGAGTCCGTTGACCACCTCTGGCTTCTGTCAATTCTCCTCTGTGTGTCTGTGATTGCTCACTCACTGTTATGTGCATGAAAACAGGTTGAAAACAGCCATAATTCCTTCATCAGGGAACAAGTCAAATATAAATGGCACGTCCAAGCAACAGAAACCACCACGCAGCTATGAGAAACGAACCAGGAAGTTTTCTCTGAAAGGATGTGGAAAGTCTCCGGGGTGCATTTTTAAGTGAAAAAAAGCAAGGTAGACAGCAGTGCGCAGGGAACATACCCTGCCATCGTTCCCATCGAAAGGGAAGAAGGTAGGTGTTTCTATTCATGTTGTCTTATATATGCATTTTTTAAACTGTAGAAAGATACACAATTGAACAATAGTCGTTATATGTTGAGGGAAGGCTGGGAAGGAGGAGACCAGAGTGAGAAATACTGTGTGATATTTGGTATTTTCAAATGCCAAACAGGAGATCCTGTTACTTATGCAAAAGTTGAGATAAAATGAATTAAACAAGAGAACAAATCAAGGCAGGGGGGAACGCCTAAAACTTGCTCCAGGCCTCCCATCAGGTCGGAATTGCAAGCAAGGGAGTCTCTTCCCTGGATGCGCTTCCCTTGGGGCGAGGGAGGCACGGTGAACATGCAAACAAGTAAACGCAGTGAAGGTGACTTGTGCGATGGACGGAGCAACCGGGCAGGTTGTGGGGTCAGGGGTCATGGGTGGGGGTGGTGCAGGTTTTAGCAGGGTACACCTGAAGGAGTTGGTATTTGAGGACAGCCCTGAAGTGAGGGACTGGAGCTTTGAAGATACTCAGGCAGAGAGAACAGCATGTTCAAAGGCCCTGAGGCGAGGGTGTGTTCTGAGGATCGGCAGGGTGGTCAGTTTTCCCTGGAGTGGAGTGAATGAGGGGGTGGTGGGTGAGGAAGTCTCAGAAGCAATTGGACGCTGGTGGTCAGGTTCTCCAGGGCCTTGCTGGTCACTATGAGGAGGCTGGTTTTCACTCTTACTCCAAGAGGACCAGGCAGCATTGGGAGATTTGAACAGAAGAGTGATGTGATTGGATGGAGGTTTTAAAAGGACTTTTCTAGCCACTGAGTTAAGAATGAAATTGCAGAGAGGTTGGGGAGACTAGAAATAGGGAGATGGGTTTGGAGAGATGGTAGATTGTGTTACTGTCCCTTTACTGTCCCAGGAGTTTCCTTTCTGGGCTTACCTGCCTCCCCCTTGCAGAGTAAACTCCCCCACCCTGTTGACATTGCACTTGACCATGTGACTTGCTTTGGCTCAAGGGCCATTGGTACATTCTAATTCTGTTTTATGGTAGAATCCTGACTGATTCGTAGCCCAAGTCCAATGTTGCTTTGCAATGAATACTCTGGAGTTAGAGCATCTCCCTTTGACCAGAATAAACACACATAGTGGAACGATATGAGACGAGGATGCTGAATATCCTGATACCATGGATGCCACACCAGCCCCAGACTATCTTCCCACCTTTGGAGTTTGACATGGAAGAGACACAAACTTCTCCTTTGGTTAAACCATTGTTTTTCTTCTCCTATAGTCAATTATAAGTGACTTTCATTTAACCAATAGAGAAGGAAAGACAACTTCTGAGACACTAAATTCTATAACCAAGTTCAAACAGCCAGGAAACGGTAGGACTCTGTATGCCCAGAGAGCTGGAAACCCACACTCTTTCAACTACAACCTGCAAAACCCAGACTCTTAAGTTTCTGTGTGCTAAGCTATGGTTTTTCCAGTAGTCGTGTACAGATGGGAGAGTTGGGCCATACAAAAGAAGGATAAAGGAGAAAGGGGCGACAGAGGATGAGATGGTTGGATGGCATCACCGACTCAATGGACAGAAGTTTGAGCAAACTCAGGGAGATGGTGAAGGACAGGTGAGCCTGGCGTGCTGCCATCCATGGGGTCACAAAGAGTCCGACATGACTGAGCAACTGATCAACAACAAATAACCCTTTTATATCTGTGGGAAAAGTATTTCTTTAAGTGATATTATTTAATCCAGAAAGCCTACGAGGGGACCCATAATTTGTCAACATAATGACAGAAGAGCCAGCCAAAGATATTTCAGAAGCAGAGGGGTCACTAGATCTGAGGTCAGCTTCAACTAAACCAGCTCAGCCATTCTCACAGTCTAAGGCGATATGGTAGGTCAGACAGAATCCATAGGCAGCAATGTTGAGAAAGTCAAAGTGTTAGTTGCTCAGTCGTGTCTGACTCTTTGCAACCCCATGGACTGTAGCCCACCAGGATCCTCTGTCCATGGGATTCTCCAGGCCAGAATGCTGGAGTGGGTTGCCATGCCCTTCTCCAGGGGATCTTCCTGACACAGAGGTCGAATCTGGGTTTCCTGTGTTGCAGGCAGGCTCTTTACCATCTGAGCCCCAAGTTGTATTCATTATCTATTGCAGTATAATCAATTTCCCGGGCTTAGAACAACACACATTTTTTACTGCACAGTTTCTGTGGGTCAGGAATTCAGAAGGGGCTTAGCTGGATGGTTCTGAGACAGGGTCGTGAGATTGGAGGCAAAATGTTGACCAGGAATGGGCTCATCTGATGGCTTGACTGAGGCTGGAGGATTGGTTATGGGTGGGAATTCTCAATTCCTCACCCCACGGCCCTACCACTGGGTCATTTGAGTGTTTTCCCAGCACACAGTTGGCTTTCCCTGGATTGAGTTATTCCAGGGAGAAGGCAAGGAGAAGTTCACCAGGCTGTTTACCACCTAATCTGAGAAATCACACACTGTCACCTCTACAACTTTCTACTGATTCACTGAGTTCAGCCTACACTCAGAGGGTGGGGAATTAAATGCTATCTCTTGAAAGGAGAGTGCCCACAGGAGACTCGTGTGAGTGACAGGCAGAAGGATGCAGAGACATTCAACAATAACTAACCAACAGAGAGCCTTTGGCAGAGGAAGTCAAACCTGGGGAATACCGAAACCCGCTGGACTGAAAGTGAACCTTCAGCGCCCCTGCAAGAGGAAACAGGGCATCCTCTACAGGGAGCAGTTGGAGGGCAGCGCATTTTGCAATGCTGCTGAACGCTGCTCCCACAGCATGCTGCTGGCGGGCGGGGAACCATGGCTTCCTATGTGTTTATCCATAGCCCTTAAAAGACATTTGCATTGGTACAGAAGAGTGTGTGACATGAACATACAGAGCAAGAAAAGAAATAGCTCCCACGATGGAAAAAAAAGAACATGTCCTTAAAACACCTGAGCGTCCCTCCTTGACCGCATCTCTCTTCTCCCCATTGAGAGGTAATCACTCTCTCGGCTCTGAGATGATCAGCCCCTTGCTTTTGTTCCTACTTCTTTAGAAAACTTCTGCATGACCTCTGAACAATATGTTGTTTGTCCTTGCCTGCTTTTGAAATCTAAATAAATGAAACCACATTGTATATGTTTTCCTGATATTTATTTCTTTGGCTCAATATTAAATTTATGAGTTTCATTCATGGTCGTCTGTATTTCCATGATGCGGATGTACTAAAATTGGCTTATCTACTCTAACATGGATGGATTCCTGGGTTGTTTCCAGTTGTTATTATTACAAGCATATTTGTAGGGACACTGTGGTTCATGTATCCCAGGGGACTTGTGGAGGGCTCCCGGTTTCCTTTGGAATTTCCCTAGCAGGGTTTTGGGTATACACTTTATCTGTTCTACTGTGAATGCCAAAGAATGCCAAACTGTTTTCCAGTGAAATTGTTACCAATCTCTGCTCCTACCAATAGTGCATGAGAGCTCCCTTTGTTTTGTTATAACCATCATGTTCTTGACTGGACTTTTTAATGTTGGCCAATATGGTGGGTATAAAATGGATATCATTTTGGTTTTAATTTGCATGTTCTTGATTACCATGCGCTTCATCACTGTCTATGCATTTATTGTTCATCAAATTTCCACTCTTAAGAAGTGAGCTATTCAATCTTTTTTACATATTATTCTATTGCTTTTACTGTCTGAGCCACCAGGGAAGCCTATTCTATTGCTTTTTTCTTACTGATTTACAATTGTTATGCAATCTAGATACTAAATAATTTGCAGGTGATGTGGCTTACAGGTGTCTTCTTCCAGAGTGTAGTTTGTCTTTTCACTTTCTTTAATGATGTCTATTACGAAAAGTTCTTAATACAAAAAAACTTTATCAATATTTCTTTAGCTGTTGTAGTTTTTGTTGTTGTTGCATTTAAAAATTGTTTTGTACCTCAAGATCATGAAGATATTTTTCTGGAGGATCTCTGAAAATGTTTATACTTTTGCATTTTAAATCTTAGTTAGTCCTTAACCACATTTCATTGATTTTTGTGTGATATTATATAACTCTCTATCATATTTTTCCAAATATAGATTTCTAATTGTTTTAGCTTACTTATTAAAAAGTCTATTCTCTCTGCACTGATCTTCAGTATCATTTATGATTATATCAGATATTCATATATGTTGAATTTGCTCATGGACTTCTATTCCATTGATCTATTTGTCTCTTTTTGAGCCATCTCACACTGTGGTTTTTAATTACTATACTTCATAAGATTCAGTATCTGGAAGGATGAAAACCATAAAACATAGACTATTTTTCTTCAAGAGTGTCTTGGTTAATCGGGCCTTCTACATAAATTCTAAAATCAGCTTGTACAATTAAAAGGAAAAAAAAAACTTGGGAGTTTTTGATAGGGAGTGCAGTGAATATCCAGATTTTCCAAATTATTCCAAAGTGCAGTAATTTTCCAAATTAACAGACATCTTTATAACACTGAATCAACTCCATGAACATGATTCATCTTTTTATTTATTTAGATCTTTGATATCTCTCAATGAAGCATTGGTCTCAGAGAGTCAGACATGACTAAGCGACTGAACTGAACTGAACTGAACTGAATGAAGCATTATTACTTTCCTGTAGAGATTCTGCACATCTTTAGTAGATTTATTCTTAAGATACTACATGGCAATCCACTCCAGTACTCTTGCCTGGAAAATCCCATGGACAGAGGAGCCTGGTAGGCTACAGTCCATGGGGTTGCAAAGAGTCAGACACGACTGAGCGACTTCACTTTCACTTTCAAATAATATTTTAAGGTTTATTTTTATAAGTGTAATTGTTAGTATGTAGAATGCCATGGACTTTTTATTTCAACACTTTTGCTAAGACTTTCATAAAGTCAAACAACCTTTAGAATTAATTTGGATTTTCTGCATAAACAGCCATATTTTTTGTGATGAATGAAATACTTGTTTTTTTTCTTTCCAATATTATAACTGTCATTTCTTTTTTCTTGCCTTAGTGTTCTGGTGAGAACCCAAAATTATGTTGAATATAAATGGTAATTGTAGGCATCTTTATCTTATTTTTGACATCAAGAAAAGGCTTTCAACTTTAAACCTTTCAGTCTGACATTTGCTGTATGTTTTTATAGATAGACTTTAATAGATATGCTTTCTGTTCTTAATTTGCTAATACTTAATAATATATACCTATTTTATTATATTAAATAAATTTTGTGTCTATCAGATGATCACGTTTTGCTTCTATAGTATGCTCATGTGGGAGTTACACTAATTGATTTTCCAATATTAACCCAACTTTGCATTATTTTGATAAGTCCAACCTGGTTATAAGTACTTTCTTATACATGGCTAAATTCTATTAGCTAGTATTTTGTTTAATATATTTGCATCTCACATTCATAAGCGTAATTGTCCTTTTTGTACTACCTCTGTTAGCTTTTGCTATTTCGTGCAATTTGTTATGTTACCATTACAGATTGTACTGGGGACTGTTTCTTCTTTTTATATTCTCCACAGTGCTTGTGTGAGTGTTAAGTCACCTCAGTTGTCTCCAACTCTTTGCGAACCCATGGACTGTAGCCTGCCAGGCTCTTCTGACCGTGGGATTCCCCAGGCAAGAATACTGGAGTGGGTTGTCATTCCCTCCTCCAGGGGATCTTCCCGACCCAGCAATCCAGCCCATGTCTCTATGTCTCCTGCATTGGCAGGCGGGTTCTTTACCACCATCGCCACCTGGGAAGCCCATTCTCCACAGTACTTTGGGTAACTGTGGAACTGTTCGTACCTTGAATATCTGGTTGACCTCACCGACGAAGTTGGTTGGGCTTCCCTTGTGGCTCACCTGGTAAAGAATCCGCCTGCAATGCGAGAGACCTGGGTTCAATCCTTGGGTTGGGAAGAGCCCCTGGAGAAAGGAAAGGCTACCTGCTCCAGGATTCTGGTCTGGAAAATCCCATGGACTGCATAGTCCCTGGGGTCACAAAGAGTCAGACAGGACTGAGTGACTTTCACTTTCACTGACGAAGCCATCTGACTTGTAGTGGAAGCCATCTGACTTTGTGGGAAGATTTTTTTTTACTACTTATTCAATTTCTTTAATGATTGTAGACTATTTGAGCTTTCTATTTCTTCTTGAGTCATATGTGATCAGTTTTATATTGCCCAAGTATTTGTCAACTTAATCTAATTTTCAAATGAATCAGCATAAATTGGTTTGCGATAACTTCTAACTTTTAAAAAATTCTCTACAGCCATAGTTTTATCCCTATTTTCATTCTTAATATTATTTTTTGTGGCTCCTCTCTCCTTATTACCAATTTTACTAGAGATTTGTCAATCTTATTAATCTTTTCGAAAGAACCAACTTCTATTGTTAATGCTTTATATTTTAAATCTGCTTTTCAACTCACTAATTTCTGCTTTCATGTTTATAATGTCCCACTTTCAACTTTGCTTTTTTGTTTGTTTTGCTGTTCTTGTACAATTTTTTAAAAATAAGCCTTACTTCACTAACTTCTATTCATTTTTCTATTTCAATATAAACATTTAAGACCATAAACTTTGCTCTCTGTTCTAACTACATGTCACAAATTTTGGTATGTATTATTATTTCCTGTGTGTGTGATCAGTTGCTCAGTCTTATCTGACTCTTTGCAACCCTTTGGACTGTAGCTTGCCAGGCTCCTTATTTTGCTAAGTCATAAATATGTTGTCAGCGACTAAGTTCAGTCGCTCAGTTGTGTCCAACTTTTTGAAAGCCCATGGACTGCAGCATGCCAGGCTTCCCTGTCCATCACCAACTCCTGGAGCTTGTTCAACCACTCATGTCCATCAAGTTAGTGATACAATCCAACCATCTCATCCTCTGTCCTCCCCTTCTCCTCCTGCCTTCAATCTTTCTCAGCATCAGGGTCTTTTCCAATGAGTCAGTTCTTCACATCAGGTGGCCAAAGGATTGGAATTTCAGCTTCAGCATCAGTCCTTCCAATGAATATTCAGGACTGATTTCCTTTAGGATTGACTGGTTTGATCTCCTTGCAGACATGTTTCAGCTTCAATCATAATTTCTTTATTTGGAAATGCTAGTATGTTTCTTGAATACAATTTTTTTTGCTTTGCTTTTGAGTTCTAGCGTTGCATTGGGTCAGAGAAGGGACTGTGTCATTGTAATCCTTTAAATGTGCTGAGATTTGCCTAATTGGCCTCTAAATGAAGATTTTTAAACAAGTGACTCATACATGTTTGCCTCCAGTAATCACTGTATTCCAGTCTCCTGCTGACCACCCCCCTACACACAGAACTGGGCATCGCATGCTAACATTCAGTTCAGCGTTTCTCCAACTGTCTTCCCCCCCTACTGGTTTCTTCCTGCCCCACCCATATTCCTGCCATCATATGAGTGATAATTTACTTACCCATCCTATGGTCTTACTCTTAATTCAGCTTTCTCCAAGAGATAGAACAGCATAGTGGCTAGACACAGAAACTTTGGAGTTCGACTCTGATTCAAATCCTGTCCCTGCCACTTAAACAGCAACAGGAACTTGGATAAAATGACCTTAACAAGTGCCCAGTCTTCACTGAGTGAATGATACAGGACGTCTGTTAGCGTTTCCTTCTTAACTGGAATAAGGCTGCTATATTGAGCATGGACCAGACAGTGTGGGTTTGAAAGCCAATGACCTTTGCACAATCCCACTTCAAAATATGCCATATAATTGTGAATAGAAGAAACATAGTAGGATGCAAAATCTCAGGTTAAGAAATATGATGAGAGCAAGGATTTCTTGTAAGGAGAACTGTCGTATTGACCAATCTGAGACAAGTCCCATTGTTAGGGAGGAACCATTATTCCCCACTACACATTTCTTTGTGAGGGCCTTCCCCAAAGTTAGTCTTGCTCTCTCCCCACCCCTTCCAGTCTCTCCCACAAGAAGAGGTGGGGCTTATCCTGCTGGAAAATGATTCAGATTGTTCTTTCCCTGGGTATCACCTTTTGTGAAGAAGGCAGGTTGCTTTGTTCTCTGCTCACTTTCTGCCAACTTGTTGGAATATCCTGGCCTTCTAAACAAGAGACCTTACCAAATGGCTTCATAACTTCTAGCCCAAACTCTTTCTTACATTGTGGTTGTTGTTCAGTCGCTCAGTCGAGTCTTATTCTGTAACCCCATGGACTGCAGCACACCAGGCTTCCCTGTCCTTCACCATCTCCCGGAGCTTGCTCAAACTCACGTCCATTGAGTCAATGCTGCCATCCAACCATCTCATCCTCTGCCGCCCCCTTTTCCTCATGCCCTCAATCTCTTCATACCTTTCTTTCGTATTTAACCTCTGCTCCCATCTCTCCTTAGCATATGAAGTGGAAAGCCAGCCTTCTCCCAGCCTCTGATGCCTGCTGGGAGGTGGAAACGGTTTTAGTCTGGAGCTGGGTAGGGGTGAGGCTCACTGGGGCTTCCCTATACTCTTTCAGTTGAGCCATGACTAATGCTGAGCAGGCTGTGACCAACAACCTCCACGATGCATGCCTTTATGGAAGAGTGTTGCAGTGGGGTGTTCTTCTTAAGTGAGAAAATGTGGAGGGAACTTCAGTGGTTCCCCCCAGCCAGCTGCCTCTTCCCAGTCCCCAGAACCCAGCAGTGTGGAACAGACACGATGCATGTTAACCTCCAAGCAAAGTGGACTCAAGTCAATCTGGAGATCAAAGACACAGGACAAGCAAATTTGGGGGGATTCCAGCGTCTACATATTTAACCCCAAAATGAGCTCCTACCCTTGGGACTGAGTGATACTGATCAAAAGTGAGGCTTTCAAGCCATCTGTGCATTTCAGATCCTTTTGCCTGATCTTCTAGGTACATCTGTATGACATTTCATCATTTTCCAAAACGCAGATTGCAAAGAACTGGAAAAAGATCTACATAGCTAAGTAGTCCACCTACTGACTGCTGCTAAATATCTGGTGAATAGTCACATGGTCTATACCTGAGCACCCAACATCCAGCAACTGCTCGACAAAGGATTGGCCATTCCATACAGAGTGCCTCTGTTAAAGAGTTCTTCACTGAGTCTGGCCAATGGGCATCCACACTGAGTCCACTTTTAGTCCAAACAGTTATCTTTTTGAATGTTCATTCATACTCACAGGTTTCCTAGGTGGCTCAGGGGTAAGGAATCTGCTTGCCAATTCAGGAACCCCAGGGGACATGGGTTCAATCCCCAGGTTGGGAAGATCCCCTGGAGAAGGAAATGGCAGCCCACTCCAGTGTTCCTGATGAGAGAATTCCATGGACAGAGGAGCCTGGTGGGCTACAGTCCACGGGGTCGCAAAAAGTCAGACATGACTGAAGCGACTTAACATGCATGCTCACATTTGTCCTCACAGCTGAAGACATTTACTGACAGCTCAGTGCTGCATTCACCGTGTTGGGTGCTGGATTGACAGTGAATGTGATCCTACTTCCAGCAGGAACACTGGACAGGCCCTTCAGCTATTCTTCCATGCCATAATCTTGGGTTCCCTCGTCCCCCTCATCGCTATTAGGCTAGCTCTAGCTGGTCTATGTACCTCTGCAAGATTATATCCAGAATTGATGTTGAAATCAGTTCAGAACAGTATAAATAAGTTACCTGTCACAATCATTCTGAAAAAAGCAACTTACTTTTGGATAGTCACTTGTCTTTCCCATGTCCATCAATATGGACAACATATCTTATCATTAATAGAGGTTTGGGAGTCAGTGCTGGGACAAGCATCAGTTCACGCTCTTACCTTGGGTAAGCTGGATAAATTGCTTAATCTAAGTGTCAGGATTTTTTTATTTTTGTTATCATGAGGACAACCAGAAGGGGTAATGAGACAATGATTTTGAAATGCTCAATGCAGTGTTTGCCTTGCCGCTTGCTCATTAAATATTGTATATTCCACACATCATTGTCATCATCTTCAAAACCCGGATGTTTTCCACATGTGCTTTTGTTCAGTCCAACTCTCAGGTGTCTTGAATGATGCAGCTCCTAACATCATTAAGCTCCAGTAAGTCTATTAAGGGCTTCCCTGGTGGCCCAATGGTAAAGAATCTGCCTGCCAATGCAGGAGATGTGGGCTTAATCCCTGGGTCAGGAAGATCCCCTGGAGGAGGAAATGGCAACCTGCTCCAGTATTCTTGCCTAGAAAATCCCATGGACAGAGGAGCCTGGTGGGCCACAGTTCATGGGGTCACAAAGAGTTGGACATGATTGAGCATACACGCACACAGAATCTGTCAAACTTGGCCGATCCCTTCAGTCAGCTCTTTTGGATCCTGAAATGGTCATGAGACCTATCTTCCTTTTGGCCCATGGCATTTGGAGTGGTCCTTGGCGTACCCCCCTATATCTTCACCTTCAGTCAGTCAGTCAGTTCAGTCACTCAGTCGTGTCCGACTCTTTGTGACCCCATGAATCACAGCACACCAGGCCTCCCTGTCCATCACCAACTCCTGGAGTTCACTCAGACTCACGTCCATCGAGTCGGTGATGCCATCCAGCCATCTCATCCTCTGTCGTCCCCTTTTCCTCCTGCCCCCAATCCCTCCCAGCATCAGAGCCTTTTCCAATGAGTCAACTCTTCGCCTTAGTAAGGTATGAATAAAGTCAAGGGCAGAGGCCTGGAGCCTGTCCCCATGACCTATCCTTCAGATGGGTATTGATCTTTTAATCAGTACTCTTTGACTGTGCTCAACCAGTCATGACCTTGTAAAACCTCAAAACCGTTTTATGAAGTCCTCTCCTAATGAAATCCTAGCTACCATTTTTGTATTATTTTCTTCAGGCAACATGCTATGTGTATCTATCCATGAGTCATGAAAAATTCCTATCTCTTTTTCCATAAAGTTCTTACATTTAACATGCTTACTGCATGTAAGTCTTTTAATTCAACAAGATCTGACACAAATGATAATCAATTAATATTATGACCTGCTTTAAAAAAACATAATATTTGTCAAAATCTTTTATAAGAAAACAGATGAAGCCATTTCATTTTATAAAATTAAGATAAAAATTATAAGTTAGGAGAGTTTGCACAGTGATTTCCATACAGGATGGTATTGGGCTGCTTTTTCAATAGAATCAAAAGAATATGTTAATACTATGAAAAAATTAGTATATGCCCCTACATTTTCAACATAAATGTTTTCAGACTGGCCAGATTAAGATCTACAGACTTATTCCATGAAGTCTGTATTGCCAGTGGGAGAAGCTGCCACGGTGCCCATGGCTTCAGGCACATAGTGCTGCTGAGAGGGGGTTGGCCTTTTGAGCAATGTGTGTTTTTGAGAGGTTTGATTGGCCAAAGGATTTTAGAAAATGCTAGAAGATAGGCAGAATATCTATGGTTTTAAGCCGAATTCTAAGACAGCTCCTAAGATTCCCAACTCCTGGTGTACATGCCTTGTAGAATCCACTCTACTGTGAACAGGACCTGTGAACATGATAGGTTACATCTATTGCAAAAGGAGTTTTGAAGATATAACTAAGACCCCTAATCAGTAGACTTCGAGTTAGTAAAAATGGAGATTCTCCTGGGTGGGCCTGATCTAGTCAAGTTGAGCACTTAAAAGCCAGAGAGCTTTGAAGTGAGAGAGGTTCTCCTGCTGGCCTTGAAGAAGCAACTGCCTTGTGGAGACGGCCATGTGGCAAGATCCTCAAGTGGTTTCTAAAACTTAAGTGTGGTCCCTGGTGATGGCCAGTAAGGAAACAGGACTTCAGTCCTACAACTGCAAGGAACTAAATTCTGCTAGCAACCAGTGAGCTTGGAAAAGGACCCCATCCCCAGAGAAGATCACAGTCCTGGCTGACTCCTTGATTTCAACCTGTTGAGACCCTGAGTGGAAGACCCAGCTAGGCTATGCTTGCATGCCTGACCCATAGAAACTGTGAAGATAATAGACGTGTGTTGTTTCCAACTGCTGAATTTGTGGTAATTTGTTACTTACAGGCAGAGAAGGCAATGGCAAGCCACTCCAGTACTCTTGCCTAGAAAATCCCATGGATGGAGGAGCCTGGTAGGCTGCAGTCCATGGGGTCGCTACAAGTCGGATGCGACTGAGCGACTTCACTTTCACTTTTCACTTTCACACAATGGAGAAGGCAATGGCAACCCACTCCAGTGTTCTTGCCTGGAGAATCCCAGGGACAGCAGAGCCTGGTGGGCTGCCATCTATGGGGTCGCACAGAGTCGGACACGACTGAAGCGACTTAGCAGTAGCAGCAGCAGTTACTCACAGGAGATAACTAATACACATGGGTGAGTTAACAGTAGGAAGGAGAGTTGTTCAGAGGGAGCATAACTCTGAATGACACTTTCAGAGTAAACTGGTTTCCCTGATGGCTGCTTTTCATGTGGCCACAGGAAAAAAAAAAAAAAAAACAGTTATGACATTGAGATTTCACACTGACCATCCCCACACATAGACACAGATTATCTTTTTTCTGTTGCAGTGACTCCCAAACTTCAACATGCTTCCAAATCACCTGTAAGGTGTGTGAGACCTGATGGCTGAGCCTCACCACCAGAGTTTCCTATTCAGCATGTCTGTGGTGAGACCTGAAAATTTGCTTTTCTAACAAGTTCCAGGTGAGGCTCCTGCAGCCCCCTGGGACCCCACTTAGAGCACTGCTGCTCTATGCTAAGATGAAGACCTTCTAGTTATTTTTAATACTTGATTTCTATAGCCATTTCCCCATTTGACATGAAAACATTTCACCAATATTTTTTAAACCCAGGTTAAGATAAAAAAGAAGGAATGGAAATGTGATATACCTTGGAGTAACCCAAAGTGCTTTTCACTCTCCGAGTCGTCATCTCAGAACCTCTATTTGGGCGGCATGGTGGAAGACAGGTAAAAACGATGCTTCCCTTAAACACAGGTTAAAGGTCAGTGCAGTGGCCCGTGGGGCCTCTATGCTCTCCCCATCTGCAATCACTGCCCGCGTCCCAGGTGTCAGCAGTCCCTGCAGCATCGTCCATCCATGGGACGCTGCTCGAGACCCTTGGACCCAGGTGGCAGGAGCTGCAGCAGTGCTGAAGAGCTTTGAAGGAGTGGAAAGCGCTCTACCTGTACCAGTCCTGACAGATCACTTCATCATGAACCCTTCTGACACACAGCAAGGACATCCAACTGGGAGCAAAAATGAAGTCTTGACTGAGATCTGGGAATCTGCAGAGATTCCATCATACACAAATCCCAAAAGGCTGACATTTAAAACAGGAAACAAGGGTCCTATCTCTTGCCAACAGAAGGGAAATTCTGTAGGAATCGTGTGTGTACCTCAGAGCAAATCAAGAGATGGGGGCAGCAGAGGGAAGACACTCTTGATGTCATCGTGAATACCAACTGGAGACTGCTTTGGATTTCAGTTCTACAGGAGCAGAGAGTGAATGTTATTTTAGGATATCATTGAGGAATTATTTGGGAGAACTCAGCATTATTATGTTATCTAAAATGATCCCAGTTGCTCATGCTGGTCATAAAGTTTGCTAATAATTTGAATGGGGGGTGGGTGGGAGAGGGAGGTGGGGGAACCATAAATGAGAACATCTGTTAAAGTTGAATATGAGAAGCCTGCCTTGTTTTTATTATTTTGCTCATGACACGATCCTGAAAGAGGGGAACTGAGTGATTATCGGAGTAAATGGCTATTTGTATGCAGAACGTAGGTGTGCTTCAACTTTGCATTCCAAAATAAAAATGAGTGATCTTTTCCATTAAAACAGTGTGGGTCACCCCCGGCTGCCAGCTTTTATGCTTTTACTTATTTATCTTCCCCAAGGAGGCGCAGGCACTTTGCAGGCCTTTCCCAAGCTGCCGTAATTGATGGATAGTTGGATTTCTTTTAATTCAAGTAATGCCGAATGTCTGCAGCTTTGGTAATCGGATCCTACCAGCTTTAGAGACCACTGCCAAAATATTCAGAGCTCAGAGGTTTGGCAACGTCATTTAATCATCGCAAAAGGATTACAGAGTGCAAAATAAGCCCCCAGACAGCTCGGAGATGGGCCAATTCAGAAACCGACTCGGGCTGGGGAGCTGCTGAGGCTTGCTCCCTCTCACATGGCCCTGCATCCCGGCTCTCCTTCACCTCGGCTAAGGCTTCACCTAACCACCTTCACCGTGGCTGAGGCTCCATCCTCAGGAGAGAAAAGATGTCAAGGGTGATGGACTTCAGATCAGAGACATAAACAGTATCTGATCACACGTCAGGCTCAGGACTGGTAAAAATCCCAGACCAGGGTACCCAGATTATCCTGGTGTGGGAAGGTCAAGGCCACAGGCTACCCAGTGAGAGCCTCTGACAGAGAAGCCAGATGGTGAATTTAGAAGCCGTCCCTGGTCTCGTTCAAGGGAGACACTGCTGCTGTGATGCTTTATTTACCAACAACAACACAGTTTGTGCCGGGAACAAGCGTGTGTTCACCATGCAATAGACGCTTTAATGCAGGAAGGAAGGGTGATTTGTGACTGGATGAGGATCTGGAGTTTATCAATGACCACCCCAGCTTCAGAGGCCTCTTTCTACTCTGGGCCTGAGTCTGGAGGCTCCCAGGCTAAACCTTTGGTCCTCCTGCTCTAGACAGGGCGAGCTGGCAAGAAGGCCCCGGAGAGGCCCACACCATTCAGGTGCCAAATGTGCTAAGTCCTTGGCACTCCCTTGCACGAGTTCCCGGACAAAGGAAACCTCTAATACCAAACCCACCCCCACGCAGCACAAGTTTCTACTAAACAATCTGAGTCACTTTAAAATAAAAAAGTGCAAAGGCAGACTCCTGTGTAAATCTGATTTGCCATGCTAGGCCAAGCTCATTTTATTACATACATTCTGCACTCTAAGAACTAGTAACTTCATATTGTAAACATTAAGCATACAGAGTTAAAGTTCAAGGCCACATTAGATCATTGATTGTCTCTTGTGTTGTGTATCTTTGGCTGGCCGAGATCAACTCGTAGTGTATAAATGCATAAGTTATATAATTATTATATAAAAAGGAAAAAAAAAAAACAAAAAAACAAACCACTGACTTGCATACTTCATTCTGACAAACGCACAGCGTTCGCGACTCAAAAGGAAAACTGGAGGCTGCCTCGCCCCCGACACCCAGGCGATTTCAGACTGGGGTAGCCGAGAAGGCTAGCGCTTACCTGACCCCGTGGAGAGCAGAGCACCCCCGCCTAAGGATGAGGTCCTGAATGTTTCTTTTTAAATATCAGACAATTCCAGTTACAGTTTTTCTTTTGATAAACAAACAAAACAAGACAAAAAGAGATGCATGATTTTGTTTCTGCGTTCTCCTACCATCCGTGCCCCGCCCCCATCACGCTGTGTCCGTCTTCCTAACACTGGATTTGGTACAACACTGACCGCACGAAGCCTCACATCTCCTCGGCTCAGCTCTCCGAAGAACCGACACCATCCCAAGTCCAGTCTTCATGGCTCAAGAAGCTCCCTTCCCAGTCCTTCCCTCCTCCTTCCCCCGTTTCTTCCTCTCCCGCCTCCTCCATCCACACCCACGTGCCCTCTCTCCACACACATGCTCAGTCCCGCCCTGTGACACAGAGTTCCCGTCTTATCGTCAAGGAGTTGGAAGCCTCGGGTTGTTCTAAGAATCTGGTTTCACCCAAGACAGCAGATGCTGATGAGTTCCGTTAACAGTGTCCATCGATGGGCTACCATAGTCTCCCTCTCCTCTCTCTCCTGTGTTTGATATGTTTCTCTTTTTAAATACAGGTAGTTTTCCTTCCAATGACGTTAGAAATGGCATGTTAGGTCCAGACTGTGTGGTATCTATTGCTTGAGTTTAATCCCCACTTAATGCACTAGCAGGATTCCCAAAGACTATTCTAAAGGTTTATACACATCTTCTGAACGTTTTCTTTGGCACTTTGTCCTTATGACGTCACGCTTCTACTTGCAATGTCTTTTACAAGGTCGGTCCACAGATTACCTGTCTGCGTACACAGGTAGCATCCTTTTTATCTCTGTAGTCATGGTTTAGTAAGTCCCTCCCACTCAGAGTCTCTGGATCTCTCCCCCTGCCCCAGTCGGGCTTTCGCATTTCCCTTGAGGCACTTCTGATTCGTGGTCTCGGATAAGAGTTTGTAGTAATGGATGGGTCTCTACACAGGTGCTGGGAAAGGCCTCTCTCAGGGGCTTTAGTAGTAAGTGCCCAGATGCGAAGGCATATGGCTGGCTGGGAGCCTAGCGCTGGGGTAGATCCCTCCCGTGGGTGAATTCCAGTATGGGTTCGGGGCGGCGAAAAAACTGGATGACGTCACGGGGAGGGCCGGAGGGTGGGGGGCGACAAAGTTCATCTTCTGCGGGTGGGCGTGATAGGAGCCCATGTAGGGGAGGTCCGAGGGGTACTTGTACAGAGAGGACTCCGGGGGGTGGGGCTGCAGGGCCTGGGCGATCCCGTGGAAGTCGAACTTGTAGGCGTAGCGCTTCCCGTGGACTTTGGTCATGATGTTCTTGTCGTAGTAGTAGCGGAGGGCCCGGCTGAGCTTGTCATAGTTCATGTTGGGCTTGCTCTTCCGCTCCCCCCAGCGCCGCGCCACCTCGTCCGGGTCGGTCATCTTGAACTCCCCGTTGGTGCCTTCCCAGGTGATGCAGTTGGAATTGGAGCTGTCAGACAGAAGCTCCAGCAGGAACTGCCAAAGCTGGATCTGCCCGCTCCCTGAGGAGGTGGGGAAAGGAAACGGAACATCTGTGAGAACACCGTGTGCACAGCCGGGTCCGACTCTCTGTGGCCCCAGCAACTGCAGCCGGCCAAGGCCCCTCTGTCCATGGGGTTCTCCAGGCAAGAATACTGGAGTGGGGTTGCCATGCCCTCCTCCTCCAGGGCATCTTCCCAACCCAGAGTTCTGAACCTAGGTCTCTCACATTGCAGGCAGATTCTTTAGACCATCTGAGCCACCAGGAAAGCCCAAGAATACTGCAGTGGGTAGTCATCCCTTCTCTAGGGGATCTCCCCGACCCAGGGATTGAACCAGCATCCCTTGTGTCTCCTGCACTGGCAGGTGGATTCTTTACCACTAGTGCCACCTGGAAAACCCCACGCAGAGTTCCTTTAGCAGGCTGTGTGCCCATCCCTCTGGGCTGGGGGCATTGGCCGCTCTTGTCCCCCAGCACCACCACCCCCTTCTCCAGAGAACTGCCCTTGGCCGAAACTGGAGCTGCCTCAAACCCTTCCCTCCCACCCCCTCAGGTAGCCCACGGCCTGATGGACTGACAAAGAACTCCAGAGGTCAGCCCCCTGGCCTCAAAGAGGGACCGATTCTGTGATGCTGGTCATGCCCGGGACTTAGCATGGATGGGGTCAGACTGAAGCAAGGTTCCAGCTAAGGTCACATGCATGCACACTCAGTGGCTCAGTCGTGTCCGACTCTCTGTGACCCCATGGACTGCAGCCCGCCAGGCTCCTCTGTCCAGGGGATTCTCCAGGCGAGAATACTGGAGTGGGTTGCCATGCTCTCCTTCAGGGCATTTTCCCGATCCAGGGATCAAACCCACGTCTCTTATGTCTCCTCCATTGGCAGGTGGACCCTTTACGACTAGTGCCACCTGGGAAGCCCAGCTAAGGCCACAAGCTTCCTTAATCTCTCCCCTGCGGTCTCCGGCATCCTCTCCCTCGAGAATGTACCCTTCATGAATCACCTGCCCAAGTATGCTTAGCCCAAGCTCCGCATCTAAGGAACTGGCCTAAGATGATGATCCTTGGTGATGACCAGGCAGATCTAGAGGCTGATCCAAGTCCTTTCGGGAATGCAAAGAATTCCCGAAAGGGGCAGAGTTCAAGTCAGTTTCCTTCATTTCTGTCTTCCTTAGAAGAGCAGCCAGGTCAACTTTGTGTTTTGGGGCTGGGAAGACTTAATTTTCCTCTTTTGTGAGACAGAAAGCGCCATTATGTAGCTGGCAATAATGACTTAGTACCATTTATGTTGGCTAGGTCAAGTCGAATAATAAAAGTCAGATTTAGGAAATGAACGTCGAAAAGTTTATGGAAAAAGTAGAGAATGGAAGTAAACACCGTTATTTCTAACATAACACGGGGCTGGCACGCAGAAAGCCATTCTGTCAAAACTTTTCCTAGAACAGAATTAACCCACTCAAAATGAGGAAGTTCAGAAAAAAAAGTTGGCTATGTCTCAAACCAGATCACCCATTTCCAGTATTTAGGCAAATGCATTGTAACGGAAATCCACGTGTTGCCCCTGCGTTGCAACGCCAGTTGGGTTAAGCAGAGTTTTCAGATGAAAACGCTGCAACCATGAGTGAGTGCGAGTCCTCCTGGGAGCAGAATGAGGCTGCAACTGAGTCAACAAGATCTCATTTGACTGGGTGTCCACACAGCTCTCTTGATCCCACTGGGGGTCTAGCGATGCGGCTTTTAGGTTTTATTAAATTCAGAGAAACATCCAGGCACATCATTCTAACCTCTACATTACAATACTTCAGGATGACTGATGGCTCCCTTAGAGAGAGAAGCATGCAAATACCAACAATCAGACTGTGACCAGGAGAAGCTAAGATGCTTTAAGCAGGTTTTAGAAGTTTTGAAAACAGGTAAGAGGCAGGTCTTTCCTCCCCAGTTCCCAGATACCACCTTGGGCTTGTTACCAAAGAGATGACCTTTTGTTACACTATGAGTAAATACCAACAGATATGATAAAATGATTAAAGGAACTCTGCCAACTCTTCAGGGAATTGATGAAACGTAAAAATCAATTATAAATTTGCTTTCTCTAAATCCTGTCCACAAGCTCCCCAGATAAACGGCCCAGCTCATAAATCTTTGTTTCCACATTGGCTGTATGCAGTGGATATGTCTGTGAATCTATCCCTACGATAGCATCGTGAGAAAGGTCAGCCTTTTCTGAATACGTTCTGGAAAATTAGCATTTTTTCACTCTAGCAACACATTTGAAATGTATTAACAGCTTGTAGTTCATCGCAATGTAAAGTCTTTGCTTTTTGGGGGCCACATATTCAAACTGTTCTCAATCAACTTTTGCTGCCCCCAACATTTCATTAATATGCATTTTTAAAAATACAAAGAGCTGTTTGAGAAAACCATATGGTTTTAGTATACATATTGTAACTAAAGGATTACTACTTGAAAAAAAATTTCATATATGACTTGGGAATAGGGAAAAACATGGATTTTTGATTTAAACAATCTAACATATGTTTCAATATAAACACAGAGTTGTTTGAAAATAGATATTCACTGTCAACCTCCTCCCAGAGAGAGAGCAATCCCACAGATTTTGTATAAAATACACAGACTTTCCTAAACAGCCAAAATTATATTTATCATCTCTTCAAACCTTGGCGTTGTCTCTTGGGAATCTGTCGCTCACTCACTTCTTTTATAAACGTGTGTAAGAGAAAAATGGCAGAGAAAAGTGCTTTCTCACCTCTCCTGTTTCTAAAGAAATAGTAAGTCGGGGGCCTAAGTTCCTGGCTGGAAACTGAAGGGTCAAAGGATGGACGAGGGATGTCTCCTTTGACTATTTTACCATCAGCCCTTAAGACACAGGGGCTTGACCTCTGAGCCTTTCAAGGGCATGTGGGAATAAGACATCTTCAAAATAAAGTTCATCTGCTTCCTTACCAAAAAATAACAGCCATAAATATAAATCAATTAATGTTTCAGTCGTTGTTCTTTAGTCACTAAGTCATGTCTGGCTTTTTGCAACCTCATGGACTGCAGCCCTCCAGGCTCCTCTATCCAAGAGATTTCCCAGGCAAGAATTCCGGAGTGGGTTGCCATTTCCTTCTCCAGGGATCTTCCTGCACCAGGGATGGAATCCCCGTCTCCTGAATTGGCAGGTGAGTTCTTTACCACTGAGCCACCAGGAAGCCCCGCTGTTTAAGCAGACGCTATCAAATGCAGCATTATGTCAAGCTCATTAACTGTTCAACGTGATGTAACAACACCCACTGCCTTCACAGTCTATAGCAGATCTGCTTGCTCTGCTTGACTGCTCAAGGGGGCACAATATTTGCTGAGGAGTTAGTCGATGGTAAATTAAACAAGTTATTCATGGCTGCAGAATTTCAAAAGCCGTTTATTAAACTCTTCTTTTACTGTCAAAATAGTGAGACTGTGTGCTACAAGTGTGTATTAGAAGATAGAATAGAGATTCCAAAACACGAATACCTAAGATTTAGGTAGTCTAAGAGTGGGTATCTCACCGGCCAAACCAACAAGTAAAAGCAGAAGCTCTTTTAAGACCAATTGTCCATCCAACAGCCTCATCATCTGCACCTCAAGAATCACCTTCTTTGGAAAAAAAAAAAAAAACTCTTTACATCTCTTTTCTCTTCTATCCTGATAACCTCCTTTGAAACATCAGTAAAGAGTAGCTACTTTTGTCCTAGGTTTGTCCAGGGTAATTAACTAAAAGGCAAGATTGGGGAAAGAGGGAATCCAAGCCTGTTGGCTGCCCACTTACAGGAAGGCCCAGTGGGATGAAGGGGCCTGGAGTGTGGCTTCGAAGAAGACAAAAGGCAAGCCTTTAATTCTGGGAGAGGACTGTCGTCTCTGATTCAAAGAAAAGAAGACAGAGGTTCAAAAGGGAGGATATATGTATGTATGTATATATATATATATATATATATATATATATATATATATATATAGCTGATTCATGTTGAGGTTTGGCAGAAAACAACAAAATTCTGCAAAGCAGCTATCCTTCAATAAAAAAAATAAATTAAAAAGAAAAGAAGAGAAACACCATAGCACAGAGGTACAGACTGGGCAACAGAAAAGGGCAAAACATTTAAACGGTTTATAAACCACAGAGAAAAGCACAGCTGGGAGTGACTCAGCAGCCATGGGACAAACAGGAGGGGGGGTCCCAAGGAGGACCCTCGGCCCCCAGCTGATGGAGGGAGAGAGCCGTAAATAAAGCAGAGGGGGGCCCGGCAGGCACCGCGGGGGCCGACCTTCGGGCTTTCTGCAGTAGCTGGAGGTGCTGCAGAAAAACCCAAGTGCACAGCCTGGACCCCCCCACCACCACGTCAAGATCAGGGCGGCAGGCGTGTGTCCCAGATGGAAGGCTTTGTCAGGGCTCAGGGTGGCTCAGACAGGACTGGTGGGGGGTGGGTGGGGGGACAGGGAAGCAGAGGGGCTGGAAGCACCCCTTTGGAATCAGCACCGTCTCAGCTGAATCCTGGCTCTGCCTCTTAACGGGACTTGGGGTGGCTCGCCCGGCTGTCTGTGCCTCAGTGTCCCTGTCTGCAGAATGGGGAGATGCAATACTATCAACATGGTAGTATTATAATACTACCTTGCAGGATCACTATGAAGATAAACTCAGCGCATAAGTGCTCGGATCATGATCTGTCTGAGGTGGAAACCAGGGTTTAACGAAAGGTACCTCCCTTGCCCACATACAGGAGACACCAAAGGAAACCAACCACCCTCCTTCCTCCCAAAAAATCGCAGGCTGGCAGGACAGAAGCTGGGAATGGTGGTGTTCTCAGGGCTGGCCAGTGTCCCTGGAAGCTGACTAGTACCAGGCATCATTCTGAAGACTTTCCATGTGTTTATTTAATCCCTTGCTTCCCAGAACTATGTGACACCCCACAGCAGGGATGAGGAATCAGAGCCCAAGAGGCAGAGTGACTGATCTTGCTGGAGGTCAGCAAGGGTTGGAACCTGGACTCCAGTCTTGCTTTGAGGCCTGGGTTCTGCACACACCTCCACAGGCCCTTCGGGTCCTTTGTCCCCTCCCTGGACCTGCGGTTGGTAAGTCTCAGTAGAAGACTGGACACTCCCACCTCCTATCCGATGCCAAAACATCCCTAACACTGGTCTCTGGCCCTGCCTGGAGCAGGTTCCACTTTCATGCTCACCATTAAAGACTCCCCAGTGAGCCCCAAGGGAGCCAGTGAACTCTTGTTCCCAAGGAAACACTTTCCTGGACAGGCAATTTCTGTTCATCACAGGAGCCGTGGGAAACACTCAGCCACTCTGATGGGGTGTAAAGGGGCGGTGTTGCTAATATCTGATCCAGGACTCCATAGTGCAAGGACACACTCGTCCCAGCAGGAGAAATGTGGTCCACACTGCACACCAAATGCATATTTGGGAGGGAGATGTGGAGATGCGGTTATCATTTTGGGCATTCACATCACGTGAGGTCATCTTTTCATTTAAAATGGTTTTTAAAGTCTGCATTGTGTGGAGAGCAGAGGCAGCAGTCTCAAGTGGTGAAGGATTTATTTATCAGAGACCGGGCAACCAGAACCAAACAGGAAGAAACATTCTCATTTACAGCAGGGTAAAAGACATTCTTGTTTTAGGAGCAGGGCGCCCCATGAATGTAACTGACATACAGCCTAAGGAGAGATGGAGAAAAGTCGCTCATTCGTGTGCGACTCTTTGCGACCCCATGGACCGAAGCCCGCCAGGTTCCTCTGCCCGTGGGATTTCCTAGGCAAGAATATTGGAGTGGGTTGCCATTCTCTTCTTCACTGGATCTTCCCCACCCAGGGATCAAACCTGGGTTTCCTGCGAGTCACCTGCATTGCAGGCTGATTCCTTATCATCTGAGCCACCAGGGAAGCCCAATTCATTATAAACTAAGTAAGAGAAGTCTTTATCTTCAAGTCAGAAGTTGGACGTTGGGATTTCCCTAGCAGTCTGGTGGTTAAGATTTCACCTTCTAATGCAGGGAGACTGCAGGTTCAATCCCTGGCCAGGGAGCTAAGACTCCACATGCCTCGAGGCCAAAAAAACCCACCCCAAAACATAAAACAGAAGGAATATTGTAACAAATTAAAAAAGGACTTTACAATGGCCACATAAAAAAAAAAAAATCTTAAAAAAAAAAGTTGGATGTTGCCACTTTCCCCAGACCCAGCAGACACAGTCTTAGTGGAATAAAGTGCAGCCTTGGCTTACGATGCCAGCGTTGCTATTAGGTACCAAGACATCTTCCATTTCCCCAGGCCAGTGAGTGCTCTGCCTACAAGTCCCTCTATGCACTGTGGGCATCCCCAGGCACTAAGCCCTCTGCTAAGGGGCCACAGCTTTCTTTGGCCTCAAGTCACCAACCAAGCACCACCTTTATCTGTGACACCATGGGCACAGACCTATATACATTTCACTTAACCCATCTTGGGGGGTGAAAGGGCCAGACTGGTTTTGTTTATGCTGCTGGACAGGTTCCTGCCCTCTATCCTTGACTGCAGCCCCATCCCAAGCACCGAAGCAGCTGTTTGAATGGCAATCCTTCTTTTCTTTTCTCTGGGTCCTCATTCTCCAAGAGCTCCCTCTTCCATGCTCACTCAGTGGCAGTGGAGGGGCCGGAAAATATTAAAGCAGATTTTGGAGGCAGAGAGTTGGGGTTCAAATCTGGCCTCTCTTCTGGTGGGCTGCATGACCCAGGAGAAGTTAGCTCATTCATCGGGACCTCCGATTCCCCTTCTGCAGGAGGAAGACCATGGTGTTCCGAGACAAGCATTTGCCCAGGCGTGATACGGCCGGGGGGGAAGGGGAGCTATTGGATTGTTATTTCACATTATTGTATGAACGTTCCCAGAGCGTTCCAGCTTCCGCCCTTTCCCCCTTTCTAATCTCTCCTGAACGCTCATGCCAGATTAGTCTTCCTGAAACCTGACTGATAATCATCATCTCAAAACACAGTAATGGTTTTTATGTGACTGGTTATGGATGAAGGTGGAAGAGGAGAGTGAAATAGCTGGCTTAAAACACAACACTCAAAAAGCTAAGATCATGGCATCCAGTCACATCACTTCATGGCAAATAGATGGGTAAAAAATGGAAACAGTGGATTTTCTTTTCTTGGGCTCCAAAGTCACTGCAGATGGTGACTGAAGCTATGAAATTAAAAGACGCTTTCTTCTTGGAAGAAAAGATATGATAAACCTAGACAGCATAATAAAAAGCAGGGACATCATTCTGCTGACAAAGGTCCATGTAGTCAAAGCTACGGTTTTTCCAGTAGTCAAGTATGGATGTGAGAGTTGGACCATAAAGAAGGCTGAGCACCAAAGAACTGATGCTTTTGAACTGTGGTGTTGGAGAAGACTCTTGAGAGTCCCTTGGACTTCAAGGAGATCCAACCAGTCCATCCTAAAGGAAATCAATCCTGTATATCCATTGGAAGGACTGATGCTGAAGCTGAAGCTCCAATAATTTGGCCACCTGATGCGAAGAACTGACTCATTGGAAGAGACCCTGATGCTGGGAAAGATTGAAGGTAGGAGGAGAAGGGGATGACAGAGGATGAGATGGTTGGATGGCATCATCAGCTCAATGGACATGAGTTTGAGTAAGCTCCAGGAGACAGTGAAGAACAAGGAAGCCTGGTGTGCTGCAGTCCATGGGGTCGCAGAGTCAGACAGGAGTCAGACAGGACTGAAAACAGAAGCGACTGAACAACAATGGGAGGCAGCTGCAAACCTGAACAGCTGGGACGCAGCCACCAGGTGGATGCCAAGAACCAACCCAGGAGAGACCCAGGGACGCAGTCACCAGGTGGATGCCAAGGAAACCTGTGTCCGTGGAACAGACCCAGGGGACGCAGCCACCAGGTGGATGCCAAGGAGACCTGTGTCCGTGGAAGAGACCCAGGGGACGCAGCCACCAGGTGGATGCCGAGGAGACCTGTGTCCGTGGAAGCTCCTTGAGAGTCAAGGAGAGTATCTTGTTACTCCTTGAATTCATTTATTTGGCAAATAATTTTTGAGCACCTGGGCTATGCCTGGATTTAATGCAATAAACAAAACAGACCCGCTCAATTCTCTGCTGTTTAAAAAACATTTACTGCACTAGTTACCATTAACTAAACTTCAGCGTCAAAGATGCAGAACTCCCAATAATGATATTTTATGTTTTCCAAACTATAGATTCCCTTGTGGGGATTTACACAGAATCTACATTTTCCCGTTTCTAACCCTGTTTTGGCCTCAACGTTTAGGCAATACACATTCCAGCTGGGATTTCCAACATGCCTGTGACATCTTGGCATCTGAAGTTGCTGTTGAGAATATGCAGCATATGCTGTGCACTTCTGAAGTGGATGCCAGCACAGCTGGTTCTGACCCGAACACAAACAAATCAAACAACCTGGCTGGCACCGAGGCATGGTGCCAGGTGACAGCCCTTGGCAAGGGACGGGCTACAACTGGGCGATTAAGGATCTGTGCTTTCTTCTGGCATCTGAGTTCAGACACAGGCCATTCAATGACCACGAGCCTAAGTTTGAAGTCTTATGGTTGTCATTAGGTTCTTTTTTTTTTAAGATATTATTTTATCTGCTGTGTGATGGGCTGAAGTGTGGTCCTCCTCCCCGCTAATTCATATGTCGGGTTTGCTCATACCTTGGAATGTGACATCATTGGGACTAGGATCTTTAGAGGGGTAATCAAGTTAAAGTAATGTCATTTGCATGGGCTCTAATCCAGGTTGACTAGGGTCCTGGTAGAAATGGGAGTTTGGGCACAGAGATAACATACAGAAGTAAGGAGATGCAGGCAAAGATGGCCATCTGCAAGCCAAGGAGAAGTCTTGAACAGATTCTTCTCCATGGCCCACAGAGGGAAAGAACCCTGACAACTTGATTTTGGACTTCAGGCCTCTAGTACTTCCCAGGTGGCGCTAGTGGTAAAGAACCTGCCTGCGGATGGGGAGATGTACGAGACTTGGGTTAGATCCCTGGGTTGAGAAGATCCCCTGGAGGAGGGCATGGCAACCCACCCCAGCATTCTTGCCTGGAGAATCCCCTCGGACAGAGGAGCCTGGTGGGTCGCAAAGAGTCAGACACAACTAAAGGGACTTAGCGCACACGCAAGCCTCTAGAACCAGGAAACAATAAATGTCTGATGTCTAAGCCCCCAGCCTGTAGTACTTGGTCAGAGCAGCCCCAGGAAGCTGAAACAACTTGGATTAAGTAAGGATGCTCTTCGCTGAAGCTAAATCTTAAAGTTTATAACCCAATCCTTTTATTTGCCATTTAGGCAAGTAATCCAGTGAAACTTACAACTTAAATTTGTTCAGTGGAAGGGATTTCTTTGGCTACTCAGGTTCAACGTTCAATATCGCTCCTGCCCAAAAGATAACTTTGTAAGAGCAAAACCATGAGCAGTGTCTCACCTGGATTCGCAAGGCGGCTACTTGTGGGTCCAAGAATCTGGTAAGGATCTGCAGCAAAAAGAAAAGACATGGTTGGGAGCAGGTGGCATGTAACTGCAAGAATGATGCTGACCTGCTGGTGTTTTCAGATTTTAGAGCTGACAATGCCTCTCACACCAAAGTTCCCCAGCACCACTTCCTGTATTAGAGACGATGTCACACGGATCTGAGACAGGCTTCGAGGTAAACTCCTAGCTGGTGGCTGAGCTCAGATTTGGTCTGGGGTTCCTGACATCCAGTCCAGGCCTCTCTCCATCCCAGAACATAAACAGGGCAAATGTCCTCAGTCCCCCACGGTCCCCAGGACAATACTGGCTGCGTTGCTCAGCGCGCTGGCAGCAGAAACATTGCACTGCGTTTCTGGGCTGATGTTGTTGTATGTGGTCTGGAAGGTAAAAGTCAAATAATTCCCAGGACACAAAGAAGCTGGGTGCAGACGGAATGTATTTTCCATATTTACTGCATGGATTTTGTAAATGGTTTAGCAAAAACTCAATCATTTCCAATTGAGTAGAATGGTAGTTTGCTGCCCGTTTTACATATGGAACAGTCCCAAAGAAGACAAAGGAACATTAATTTCATTTAGAAAGTGACACATTTTAGAAAGATGCTGCCAGACCATTTCTTCTTTTATGACCATGATGAGGCTCCCTGAAACATACCTAGCTGAGGACGCTGGTCTTCGGTTTTGGGCACTGTGGAAGGAGACGGCTGAGCAGCTGAAAACCCAAAAATGAAAGAGACAATTAGCCATAACTTGTGTTTGACTACTAGATTTTGGTGCTGCTGTCCATCATTCTACCGGTTATCTGAGTTATGAACAAAAGAGTCCTATTCTTATGACAAGAAGCATCTTAGGGTAAGGAAAATTTTCCCAAAAACAATCAAATGTAAACGTAGTAGCAAAACAAAGGCCCTCTAACTTATTTTAAAATTTTATTTGTGCCCCATTTTTTCCAAAACTAAAAAGAAAATTTGAGATGGTTTACAAAACAAATGAAAATGAATCGCCCTCTAAAATAAATAGATAAAAGGAAATTACTAGGAAAATAAAATAAAGCAAGGAATACTTTAAACATGGCCAAGATTGGGAAATGACCTGGCGTTGAATCTGTACTCAAAGCATCCCATGAGACATGTATTTGTTCATGTGGAAATACATCACATTGTTCACTTCTTTCTGTTCTAGAAATACGTCTAACCCCCAAAGAGAATGAATCATTGCATTTAAAGATCAGTTGCACTTTGGGGCCAAAGGGACACACATGTTGTATGTTGAAAAAGCACAAACTGGCTATAGAAATGATCATGTACTCCATCAAGAGTTACCCACTGCCTGGTGATGAGAGGGTTCAAGGCAGCAGGAACCAACACCGTACCTTTCGACTGGGGGGCGGGGTGGCCATGGCTGGTCCAGGCAGATCTCCTGGGTGGTTCGTAAGGTAAATCTGTAAAGACAAATAAAATGACTAAAAGATCAATGATGTGGCTTGATAATAGCTATTTTGTATGCTTTTTAAAGTTTGTGTTTATTAGAAGAAGTGAGAAAACCCAGTGATCCAAAGAAACATTCAACCTGGGTTTCATGAGATTTATGTTTCATTTACAAAAGATAACTCTGTGTCTTTTATCGATCTAACCCACTTTCACCCATTAATCTGAGAACTCCCATGGACAGATTCTCTCGGAGCTGGTGGACTCCCCTAAGATAACTCACTACAGTCACAGTCAAGACCGTATCAAGTTTCTTACCATCTATTAGTTTTGCTTCCAGCTTGAGCTGACTGAAGTCCATCACCCTGTTATTACATGCATGACCCGTCTGAAACACAGCCTGCGGTATGTATGAATGAACTGATACCTGCTCGAGGCCGGACCCTAAATCCACCAAATGGCATTCGTGTTCTTTCCTCTCCTTCCTCGGAAGCGAGTACTGCCTTCTTTATTTGCCACCTGCCTCTCTCAGCCACCCCTCAATCCCCCTCATCCACTTTTATTCAATCAGTCTTAAGGGACTAGCTCTTTTTCTGTGCAAATGTCTACTTTTTCTCCTGCTCCAAATGAATTTAGGATTTCCCTAAAAGGAATCGCATGAAGTCATCGGTAAGACTGAAATAGTATTGCCCCCACAACATATTAGCAGTGATCATAGAACTGAAGTATATGCCAATGATTTTTTTTTGTATTTATAATGTACTGTCACTTGTCCCATAAACCTTCATCACACTTTGCATATGCAAATTGAATAATTATATTTCAGCACCCTCCGTGCAAGCTCTATTATGATTATGACTGTAAGTCGTTTCAAGTTTCCTTTAAAATATATTCCAGAAATGTTATTATGCATGCTCTTACTGACTGTGCCTATGTAAAGCTATTGGTGTATGCAGTCTTATGACAGAGCCATTTCACATCTACATCTTCCTGGATTGGTAGGTCTCGGTTCAATGCCATGTGTCACTGGGCCAGCTGAAAGCCATACCCACGTCCTGGAGCAGGTGTCCTGCTCCAGACACCTGGAGATGGCTATAAACTCTCACGTGGAGAGATTTTAAACTTGGTTCACAATTGGCCATTTGGTGGGTCCGTCTTCAAAAAGCTTGATTATGTTTCAAAAGACATGTCTCTTTCCATTTTCCTGTCCCAGAGAGACAAGCAGTGAAATGCAACGTGAAATCCAACACAGAATTGCCTTAATTCATTTGGTCTGTTTGGCTACGACCATCTCGCCTGGTGTGGTCTGTGAAATCCTACTCTCCAGAGCTTTGGTGGAGCTTGATCACTTTCTCTGCTGCTGCGCACCACTCCCTCTCCACTGGCATTTTTGTATTTTGGGACTGGAAGCGGTTCCCACCCAGCGCCTTGGATTCTCATTTTTATGATGCTGGGATTACACAGGGGAGTTAAATCTTCAGCTGCTATCGATTTACCACTAAATTTCAACTTACGTCGATGGGGGTACTTGCACACGGATTCTCAGTGAGTTGCATTTGGTCTAGATGATGGTTAGCCAGAGTTGCAATTTGAGAACTGTCTCAGAAAGAAAAATCTAGGAGGGCAATTGTAACAGTATCTTAGCCCACTACAGGAGCAGAAAGTCACACCGACAACAGGGCTTCTATCTGGAAGCCCTTTCACTTCTAACAGGAGTGAAAAAGCAAGAGAATCCAGAAATATGTTCCAGGTCCTCGTTTCTCCACAGACCAGCAGTACTGGTAACATCTGGGAGCTTGTTATAAATGCAGAGTCTCACTCTAGATCTACTGAATTAGAATCTGCATTTTACCAGATATGACCCTGCAATCCCACTCCTGGGGATATGTCGGGAGAAAACCATAATTAAAAAAGATACATGCACTCCACAGTTCTTAGCAGCACTACTCACAACAGCCAAGACACGGAAGCAGCCTAAATGTCCAGTGACTGACAAATGGATACAGAAGACGTGGTGCACGTGTGCGACGCAGTATGGATGCTGCTTAGTTGCTAAGTCGTGTCTGACTCTTTTGCAACCCTGTGGACCATAGCCCGCCAGGCTCCTCTGTCCATGGGATTTCCCAGGCAAGAACACTGGAGTGGATTTCCATTTTCTTCTCTAGGGGATCTTTCTGACCCAGGGATCAAGTCTGCGTCTCCTGCATTGGCAGGTGGATTCTGTACCACCGAGCCACCAGGGAAACACACAATGGAATATTACTCAGCAATAAAAAAGGATTAAATTATGCCGTTTGCAGTAACATAGAAGGACCTAGGGATTAGCACTCTACTGAAGTAAGCCAGATGGAGAATCCCAGGGACGGAGGAGCCTGGTGGGCTGCCACCTGTGGGGTCGCACGGAGTCGGACACGACTGAAGCGACTTAGCAGCAGACAGAGAAAGGCAAATATATGATATCACTTACATATGGAATCTTAAAAAAAATGATACAAAGGAGCTTATATACAAAATAGAAATAGACCCACAGACATAGAAAACAAGCTTATGGTTTCCTAAGGTGGGGGAGGGATAAATTAGGAGATTAACATATACACATCACTAAAAATAAAACAGAGAACCAACAAGGACCTACTGTACAGCACAGGGAACTATACTCAGTATTTTGTAAAAACTTATAGGAGAAAAGAATCAGAAAAATAATATATGTGTAGGTATATATATGTATACACACACACACACACACACACACACACATATATATATAAAACTGAACCACTTTTTTCTGTAAACCAGAAAATATCATGACATTCTAAATCAACGATACTTCAATTTCAAAACAAGATCTCTCTTGACTTGGCTGTACGCTGAAGTTTGAGAAAGCCTGTTCTAGACAGTTTCCATTTTTCTTTTCTACAAACCTGTGTTCCTCCAGATAATTATTTCAGAAACGCTATCTGAGTCTGTGAATGCCAATAATGAGAGGACCAAGTTCTAGATTGAATGCTTTTGCCTGAAATATGAGCACATGAATGCAATTAGTAGCCAGTGTCCGTCGGTGAGTCTGCTACTATCTTAAACATAAGACTGCCCGTGAAATGGACCTGGAAGAAATCAAGCACCAAGCCACGAATAGAAAAATATTTTAAGACTCTGTCTTCGTGAAGTCCTTCTTAGCATGCACAACCATGTCCCATCCTGCCTCAAAAATCAGTCAGGACCTAAACAACTCCAAGCCTGATTCTTAGCCAAGAACTTGAGATGTTTACATGAACAATGATTAATGTGCTCGTGAGCACATTGCCACGGAAGATAAGTCGAGCTTTGTTTTTGTTCATGAAATTCTGCCCTGGGGCTGTCTTATCAGCTACTGATCATGTGCCGTGGGGGCCCCGAGCCCCCTCCTGTGGGATATGACACTGGGGAATGTTGAACCAAGCCTGGCTGAGACGAAAGACGACCATTTCAGTGACCTCGCCAGCAGCTACACCACCTCAAAGCAGAGCCAGTTTTGAGCAGTTCTGTTCCTTGGTTGCTTGAAAAATTATGACACCGTGTACATTTGCTATTTGCCCCTGATGGATTAGTGGATCATAAGACTTCGAGTAAGAACACAGTTACATGTCACTTTGGTGGTCATTTCAACCCACCCTTCATTTCTCTTCCATTTTGATCTTCAAGGCCATTAACTCATAAACTTGGCAGAAGGTCTGTGCCAGGAAAGGCTGCTTTCTGGCATGGGTTCTGCTCTTTTTATTTCTTTAACAGACTCTGTTTTAAAACTGAGTTTTATAAGAACCATTCCAGAGGCAGCTGAAGGTACCAAAGAAGTATGTTCTCTGCCATGATTTAGACCAAAAACCATGAAGCTACAAAGAAGGACTGTGACTACTGCTGGCTCCTTCCCCCCAGCATCTTTGCTTATGTCCTGGGAGTTAAGATAACTGTCGTGCTGGAGCAGACTCTTGAGAGTCTCTTGGACTGCAAGGAGATCAAACCAGTCAATGCTAAAGGAAATCAACCCTGAACATTCATTGGAAGGACTGATACTGAAGCTGAAGCTGAAGCCCCAATACTTTAGCCACCTGATGCGAAGAGCTGACTCGTTGGAAAAGACCCTGATTCTTGGAAAGATTGAAGGCCAAAGGAGAAGGGGGCAGCAGAGGATGAGACGGTTGGATGGCATCACTGACTCAATGGACATAAATTTGAGCAAACTCCGGGAGATAGTGGAGGACAGAAGAGCCTGGTATACGGCAGTCCATGGGGTCGCAAAGAGTCGCACATGACTTAGTGACTGAACAGCAACAAGATCAGTTCCTGATTCTGAATGAGACTCCTCCCCACCATTGCTCCCTCCTCTAGACATCAACGATGTAAGACAGCATCCTTGCTGTCCTTCTTGCAAGATTAGGTTCACCAAGTTTTATGTTCTCTTTTCATCAGGATCACTGAATAGCCCCACTAGCCCTCTTCAAGTCCACCCGCCACTTTAAAGGACCAGAACTTGGCTCGTGAGAGGGCTTACCCTCCCTCTGCAGGACCCATGCCACATGTACGAAGCAACTCTGGAGGTCCCAGGCTGTGCTGGATGTGAAAGGATGGATTCTGCCAGCTCGCAATGAGCTTGGATGCTTACGGCAAAGACACAAAGACCAAGAGCTGTGGCCCAAAACTAATCTCTAAACTCCCACTTAATGCATGGGATTTTTACAGTAAAGCCTACTACCATGATGAAATTACCCTCTCTCGTTCTCCTCCAGCTCTCCCTACAGTCTTCTAAACTCCTCTGTCAAAGGCATGGCGATCTGGCGGCAGGTGGGGGTGGGGTGGAGGGGCTGCATTTCACCTTCCCTTCTCAACCAGGTTTGCAGGTCTGTGGTTATAGCAGAGTCAGGGCAAAGGCAAGAATGCATTTTCAGCCATGTGCTGCAGGCTCATCTGAGGAGACAGGGCATTAGCTGTGTGGTCTTGCTGTGACTGGAGATGCTGACGGGCACTGTGCTGCAAACCCTGAAGGAGGAATCATTGCAGATTGCGAGACACGCTTGAAGAGCACCAGCTCAAAAGCCAAAGTCAAGGCTGCACTTGCAGACCCAAGACTCTACTCTCTTTCAACAACATCCTAGATGTGTATCACGGTGCATGGGTTGCCATGGTGATGGAGGAGCGGGTAGGGTTACAGATCGTCCTGGGCTTACACCAGAGCTTTCACGTACACTGTGCCCAAGGTACCAGGCAGGGCTTACGCGAGGTCAAAAGCCAGCCTGCAAGTTTCCCCCAGTCAGACTTGTCTCTATGCCCCTTGAGGCCTCAAGGGGCCATCATCCCCAAAAGGCATGCACTCAGCAAAAAAGGAGGAGGGTGCCTCTGGGGAAGATGGGGAAAGGACTTCTGGTAATAATAACTGACTCTCAGAGAAACGCATGTGATGCCATGAAATGCGATCACAAAAAAAGAATGTAAACGGATCTGCCCATGTGCTAGGATTTTCCAAGAGGAGTTGACAGACTCATCGACATGCTAATTCAACAAAGGGATCACGAAAGAGGGTGCATTTTGAATCAGGACAGTTTGGAAATGAATAAATAGGAACAAGCACGGGAAGAGGGGCTGAAGCTTGAACAAAGGAGTATGTTGTCCATCGTGTGTTATCTTGTAAGGTCACCGGGTGGTCCCGGATGATTGTCGGGGGAACTGAAAGGATGCAGCCACTGGACAGGGCAGGCCGCAAAGGAACTCCGGAACACAGGATCGACTTGGGGAGACGGACCGTGACAAGAGGGAAGGGAAGGTGGGGCAGGCCGCCAAGGGCTGGGTGCTGAAGAAGGAAGGAAAGGAAGCAGGTGCGAGGGAGCATCAGGACGCTGGACGTGGCAGGACAGGTGGATGGGAGGCAGGAGTCCTCTGTCTCCGTGAGTGTGAGATCAGAGACATGGACAGACGCTGCAAGCCAAGGGTGCAGGGCAATGGGAACTCAGGCCTCTATCCCCAAGGACCTCTCCCCAGGAAAGAGTCAGCAACCACCTCTTCTGAAAGAAACCCACTGACCACAGGCACACGGTCAGATTCCCAGAGACCCCTTCTCCCAGGGACCCCTGCACCACCCGTCGGCCCCTCCCCAACCCCTCCCAAGCCATCACGACCTTCTCCAACTGCACCACTACAAAGTCATCCCTGAAACGCTGATCATGGGCCCACCCCAAGTGTACAAACAAGTCTACTCTCCCCAGGTTCAAATCTCTCAGTCTGTCTGACAGCAAACAGCTCTCTGGCTCGTTTGCTCTGATTTGAATTCTTCGTAGATATCTCAGACACCAATATTTACATCTCCTTTCAGAATCACAGCGGCAATCCTCAAAACAGGTATTTTGGTACAAATCTGAGTCTCTTCCAAGTCACGTTCGGATGACAGATGGAAGGAAAGTGCGTGATCAGGGTTTCGCCAGGTGAATGAGCGTTAGCCACCCTTGTGTCTCCCTGGGGTGTCCCAGCATGGTCCTCCCAGCCACTCTCCTCTCTGACACCTGGACGCTCCAGATGGTGCTGATGAACCTACATGCAGGGCAGCAGTGGAGACTCGGACACGGAGAAGAGACGTGTGGACACAGTGAGGGAAGGAGAGGGTTGGACGGGCTGAGACAGCAGCGCTGAAACAGATGCATCACCATGTGTACCCCAGGCAGCCAGCGGGGATTTGCTGCATGACGCAGGGAGTCAGAACCCGGGGCTCTGTGACAACCTAGAGGGGTGGGATGGGGTGGGCGGTGGGACGGAGGTTCAGGAGGGAGGGGACATGTGTACACCCGTGGCTGATTCATGTTGATGCATGGCAGAAACCAACCCATTAGTGCAAAGCGATTATCCTCCAATTAAAAACAAATTTAAAAAGAGGATATAAAAATATGACTAAAACTTTATAATATTAAGAAAAGGACCTCTTCCAAATCCACCACATCCTCAAATAGGGTAAAAAGAAACTCTAGGGCCCACGGTTTTCTTTTTGAGTCAAGTGGCACGTGGGGTCTTAGCTCCCCAATCAGGGATCAGACCCTTGCCCCCTGCACTGGAAGCGCAGAGTCTGACCACCTGACCCCCAGGGAAGTCAAAAGACCTACTGTTCTGTCTGTGAAGCAGCATGTAGTCCTGACCATCACACTAAACCAACTTGTATGCCCCCACGATCCCAACACCAGCTCACAATCCTCAGCTTTTGAGACTCAGACACATCCACGAAATCTCTTCAGACAAACAAATGAGCAACCCTTGGCCAAAGGTTTATGGACTTCCCTGGTGGCTCAGAGGGTAAAGGGTCTGCCTACAGTGCAGGAGACCTGGGTTCGATCCCTGGGTCAGGAAGATCCTCTGGAGAAGGCAATGGCACCCCACTCCAGTACTCTTGCCTGGAAAATCCCATGGACGGAGGAGCATAGTAGGCTACAGTTTACAGGCAGCTTCTGCTTCTGTGAGTATGGGTGGGAACTTCTTTAAAACACTTGGGAAATCAGTATGATTTTCCTATACTTTCCGTGACCTCCCAAAGGTGCATTTACTAGCAGTTAGCTCAGGCACGTCTAGACCTAGCATGACACGTGCACTGTGATGCTCCTTTTCCAGTACAGGTGGGGGGTTCCTTTGGAGCCAGTCTAGATCACTGCAGACCCTGAGTCTTGTCCACGATTACGTACATGGTCTGTGTCAGAGATAACAAAGCACGTTGGCTGAGCTTTTCTGCTGTGCTTTGCAGGAGGGACAGGGGAGAAAACTTTATGCGGTCAGAGGACAAAATCGCCAGCTCAGTTGCAGTACCAGAGCGGTCCTCACCCAGAGAAGTATCTTTCCCTGTGCTAGTCAGCTCGCTGGTCCCCCATCTTTTTCGATGGGGAGAGACAGAAACCCCAAGCTTGGTGCCTGGGACCAGGTCACACTGGGACTTGGGCAGCCTGATGCCAGAAGCTGAAGAGTGACAGCTTGGGTCTAGGAAGGAAGATGGGAGTTCTGTATCCATGTGTGAAGAGGCAGAAACCATCCCACAGCCCTGAGTCGCGATTCCTCAGCTATGAGGCTTGCTCATGCCATCCAGCTGGTGGGGTTGCACATCCCAGTGAGGGCTCAGGTGATGGGACCATGCTTGCCCAAGGCCACCCCCTGCACTTCTCTACCTGGCAACACTGCATCCTCCTCTTGTACATGGCCCTTCCATTGCAGCGCACATGGCCCATCCCTTTCCTGTAGGGAGGAATTTAGGGAGGAATTCTTCTCCCTTCCTGCTCCCACAGCCGCTATTGTCAGAGGTGGTGCTTCTACTACAAGATCAGTGCTTTAGATTAAACATCCATTTCTGCCCCTCCAGCTCCAGGCACCTCACTCGTAAGGTTAAATATTATGCGTGTAAGTCTGTTCTGGCTCTAGGTGGCTTTACTGAAACATCTAGAGCTTTATGCTGTGTGCTGTGGGCTTGTTCCCCACTGCATCCCGTGGCTGGCACTCAGGAGGGTGGGTGGGCACCTGGGGAATGTCCAGGTCAGTTTTCTGAAAACAGGAGGCTCTGAAGTCTGGCTGATCTTTAGATCCCCAGCATCTAACATGAATTGGCCCTTGATAACTACTGATATTTTTTTTCACAAATGACATATAAATTAATAATCTAATTAAGTCATCAGGAAAGACATAAAGCTTCAGGTGTAAATAGGATCGATTACACGCTTCTGCTCTGAAAGTCTGGCTCTCGTGACAGCTGGGAACTGGTCACTTGTGTTAGGGGAGCGCCACTGGTTCCAGGTTATGCAATTAGGATGGATGGATGATACTACATCCTTCTGTAAACTCGAAATCGGACAGGCGTTGGGAATGACTTCTCGGCCCGTCTGTGTCTGAGATCAGCTGGTGAACGGGCTGACCCGCTTTTCAGCCTGCAGTTCAGGGAGGGACTGTCCCTGTGATCTCTGAGGGGAAAGGTCTGACTGATTCTAGGCTCCAGATCCACAGAGGCAGAGGCAGATTGTTTAGGGCTCCCATCCAAGATCAGCTGTGTCACGTGACGTAGGTCACGCATCTCACAGGACATCCTGGGATGTCTCTCAAAAAAAAAAAACAGATGACACAGGGGTGTTTTCGTACCTGGCCTAGTTGTAATTCTTTGCGTAGCTTCGGGATATACTGAAGTATTTGGGAAAATAAAAGCTGCACCCCCTGCAGACAAAAGGAAAGACAGAAAACGTGAAGGTCTTGCTGCCGTGGTCGTCCATCTCAGCAACAGTGCCTAGCCTACTCTCCCCCTGACAACCGAGGCAGGCAGCCTTCTGGAACCAGCCACACCTGATCTGGGCAGCAGGGGCAAGGACGCGCGTCAGAAACCTTTGCTGAAGCTGGAAGGGATGCTCCACTTGGCATACAGGGTCTTGGGTTTGGATTATTCAGCTTCCTCCTGAAGCCCCTTCCTGTGTTTCTCCATCCTCCCACAAGCTAGCTTTATTAGAACAATTCCATGCTGGGTGTTTTCATTTTCAAATTGTATAAAAATCCATAAAACATTTTTATGGAGCCCTTGGAAAGTAGTACCAAAAAATTATAACTATTTTGCAAAAGAATATATGGATCTAATTAAAAATGAATTCGCATCTCTTTTCATATGCCTATCTTCCCTTTCTCTCTCTCAATCAATGCTCAACTTGCTAACGGACAAAATTCCCTTTTTTCCAGCTCAGTCCATTTGGAATGTGCTACCCTGCTTTTCGATTGCTTCTATGTTTAGCAAAGACAAAAATAATGAAATCAGAGCTTCCTTGACACTTTCATTCCCTGCTAAAAAGAATTTTTAAATGACTATGAAGTTATCTGAAAGTGTGTCTTTTCAAAGCATTTCCTAAGGAAGGGGAATTACTTTGTCTAAGGTGCTTGCTATTTCTGGCCACGAGGTTATTAAAAAGCTTATTGTGTAACCTACATCAGAAAAGTGTAGGATCAATTCAAAGCAATTTTTAAACTTCAGATTAAAAACATAACGTTCTGAACATTGAGGGCCAGCTCAAGAATCAACTAGCAATCCCTGCTCTACTCAAGCTTGGACTCACTCATATTGTATGTTTAAAAATAACACAGCAAATATTTGGGAAATGGCTGCATTTCTCTGTGTGGGTTGACCATGAATTGGCTGGCTTGCTTATGAGGGGTTACTTGGTCCTTCCAACACTCGATGGTTTTCTCCCTAGCCTGGGAGTGGCAGAGGGTCCCGGGAAAATGATACAGTGGGGTTGGCAGCCTGTGGTCAGGCTTACACAGTGTCTCCATCACAATGGAGAAAAGGGATGCCACCAGGACCACATTCATCCACAGAAAGCCCAGCCTCTACCCTCAGCCTTTACTGGGAGGGGAGGGAGAAGGGTTAGCCAGGAAGAAGCATCATGTTAAACTCTATCAGGCTCAGGCCAAAAAAAATAAGATAAATAAATATTAATAAGATGTAGAATCAATAGTTAAGATATGGAATAGCAGGTATTTGGTTAGTCACTAATTTCAAATCTTTCAAAATCATAACATAGCCTCCCTCGCAACAAAAGCTCCCCAGAGGCAACCAACATTCCCTCCTACTGCCTTTTGCAAAAGTACAAGGTCTGTGCAAGAAGATGCAAGTCAAGTCCAATGGCCTAAAACTTTACCAAAAAGGGAAAAGTATAATCCCTGCTTGTCCTAGTAAATGCTCCTTTAAGAATTAAAAAATAAATAAATAAAATAAAAGTGTTGAGTTCTCAGCCTTTAATTTTCAAAGGAGAAAAAGGAGGATGCGAAGGGCCCCTTTACACAGGACATGCTTTTAGTTTCTACAGTCAGCACAGGGCATATTGGAGCACTCAGAGCAGCAGACAGTGACCCAGCAAAGTGAGCTGAGGCTATGGCTAGAAGCTAATCCCGCACATCTCTTGGCTGAAAGAAATCCTCTGACTGGCCAGGAAAGCAGGGGAGTACTCAGAGACCAAAGAGGCTGCGGAAGCGCCAACACAGAGCCCTGATCTACCAAGGACCCCTCCACCATCCACCTCTGCCGTCTGCCTTCCTGACGCACTGGCTGTCCCATGTTCTACCTGGAAAGCATGTGACCTGTGAACAAAAGCCTACGCTTGTCCTGGGGGCAAGGGGCGGGGCCAGCATTACCTGTGTTTCTAGCATGCATTAACCGTGGAGAGTTTTGTAAGGCTTTATCAACATCATCTGAAGTCAAATGTGGAAGAGGTGCTACAAAACAAAACAAAAAGGCAACATCCAAATGAAAAAAAGAGAGAGAGAATTACCTTCCTTGAAAAATTAAAAAAAAAAAAAGAAGAAAGAAAATATCTGCCCCTCCTCCCGCCCCCAACACTCCCCACCCTAAATATCATGGGCTGCTTGGAAATCTCTCCATGGCTCTGCTACCAGTTAGCATGTTAAAACCTAGATGGGGGCCTATATTGAATCCAGGGATGCCAGGCAAAGCATTTACACCAGAGAGTTCACACCACCCACTGTAGCACTATCTCGACTAGCTCCTTCTGATTGTGCTTGACCTCTGAAATGTTAAAGCATGCAGCAGACTCTGTAGATTCATGCCTCTCATTGCCAAGATGCCATTCCCATTCTGACAGGCTAAGCCACATCTCAAGGTACCAAGCAAAAACGCTCATTTTGTGCTCCAGTGGGGTATGCAAGGGAGTTTGGTTTGGCTCTCAGGAAGATGAACGCCATACTTCCCATCAAGTAGGAGCCCTACGGTAATGTTTCTCCTGTTTGGACCTCATGGAGATGAACTAACGTGTGACTGGGTAAAGCTCTGTTTCCCTCTGATACATGATCTTCTCGGTCAGGGGAACCCTGGAGGAGCAACGGAACACTGGAGGTGACTTTGCTGCTTCTTATAAAAGAGCCACTTTCACTCCCCATCTGGCTAAGTCATCACCTTCTGAGCATTCTCTCAGATCCTAATGGGAATCAGGTTAGGGCAGCAAGAGGGCTGAATCCTCTGCATCTGAGGTTAAGAAGGACCTCAGACAGTGGTCTTCGTGGGGACTGGGGACCGCCTTACTCTCTCTGAGGTAGTGGAGGTGCGACAGAAGGATGTCAGCGTTGTAGCTCGGGGTGAGCCTCTGGAAGTCATCTTTGGTCATCTTGCACAGCTCCTTCCCGTCGATATTCTGGAATAATAAGATGTCAACGTCCGGAAGCCCGTATTCTTTGACTGCCCACTCCAGCCACTGCCGGACATGGTCTGTACTCCATAGCGTGGGATCTGAAAGGGATGGAAGAATATTTGATCAACGCCTGAAGACAAACTCCTGGGGCAGAGCCATATCCCAGGTGGGATCTCCCACTAGCCACAGCTTTCCAGAGCATCATCTGCCACTCTTCCAGAATTTTCAAGCCAGGCTCAGGGACCAGTCCAAGGAGAATATCCGAAGAAGAACAACTGACTTATGCTCAGAGACTACTGTTTTTAAAGTAAGTTTTTTTGTTTTTGTTTAAGCAAAGAAGGGTATTTATTGATTCACATAACTGAAAAGTCCAGGGGATATACTAGCTTCAGGCACGGTTTGGTCCAGAGCACAAACACTGTCACGAGACTCAAGTCTCTCCATCATTGGCCTCTCTTTCCTCTGTACTGGCTTCATTCTCTGACTGGTTCCTTTGATACGCTGGGCCCTGTTGGTTTGAGTTTTCCATCCTAAAGAGCTAAACAACTTCCGTAAAGAGCTTCTGAGCCTCTTTCCACAGTTCACTAAAACTCTTTAGGGTTGAGAATCACTGGACCAACTTGAATCCCATGGCCATTCCTGAACCAATCACTATGGTCAAGGAGGTGGGCTGTGCCGATTCATCAGGTCTGAATTCCACGTCCACCCAGGAAACCTAAGTTTAAGTCAGACTGATCCACATGGACTGACAACAGAGAGAGGGGGCTCCAGGAAACATCAAGGAGTTGATCCAAAGGGATGGAAGGGATGCTGGTCAGTCAAAAACAACACTGATCTCAATACCATTTCATGCCAGTCAGAATGGCTGCCATCCAAAAGTCTACAAGCAATAAATGCTGGACAGGGTGTGGAGAAAACGGAACTCTCTTGCACTGTTGGTGGGAATGCAAACTAGTACAGCCACTATGGAGAACAGTGTGGAGATTCCTTAAAAAACTGGAAATAGAACTGCCTTATGATCCAGCAATCCCACTGCTGGGCATACACACTGAGGAAACCAGAAGGGAAAGAGACACGTGTACCCCAATGTTCATCGCAGCACTGTTTATAATAGCCAGGACATGGAAGCAACCTAGATGTCCATCAGCAGATGAATGGATAAGAAAGCTGTGGTACATATACACAATGGAGTATTACTCAGCCATTAAAAAGAATACATTTGAATCAGTTCTAATGAGATGGATGAAACTGGAACCTATTATACAGAGTGAAGTAAGCCAGAAAGAAAAACACCAATACAGTATACTAACGCATATATATGGAATTTAGAAAGATGGTAACAATAACCCTGTGTACAAGACTGCAAAAGAGACACTGATGTATAGATCAGTCTTATGGACTCTGTGGGAGAGGGAGAGGGTGGGGAGATTTGGGAGAATAGCATTGAAACATGTATAATATCATGTATGAAACGAGTCGCCAGTCCAGGTTCGATGCACGGTACTGGATGCTTGGGGCTGGTGTACTGGGACGACCCAGAGGGAGGGTAGAGGAGGGAGGAGGGAGGAGGGTTTAGGATGGGGAATGCGGGTATACCTGTGGCGGATTCATTTCGATATTTGGCAAAACTAATACAATATTGTAAAGTTTAAAAATAAAATAAAATTTAAAAAAAAAAAAAAAAAAAAAAAAAATAAAACTGCAAACAAAAAAAAAAAAAAGTTTAAAGGGAATTATCCTGGAAGTTTAGGATTCATCATACCACTTGCTTCTTTGTTGCTCAATTAACCTGAAGTTTCCTGGAGGGATAAGGTTTTCTTCTTATTCATTTCTTTTTACTTATTCATTTATTCATCTGAATAAAGAATATCTGAATCATTTTGCTCTACACTGAAACTAACCTAACACTGAAAATCAACCAAACTTCAATTAAAAAAAAAAAAATGGGAGGGACTTTCCTGGCAGTCCAGTGGTTAGACTCTCCGCTTCTAATGCAGGGAGCCTGGGTTTGATACCTGATCTCACATGCTGCACGGCACACCCATAAAATAAATAAAATTTAGAAAAAATAAATTTTAAAAAACAATGAGGAAAAAATGAATAAGAACCAATGAAAACTTTTCTTAAAAAATACTGGTGTCTTTATATGAAAAAAAGAACATATATCAGGAAGATGTTAATTACATATTAACAAAAAAACATACAATATTTGTATGAAATACTGGAAAATATTGACCACAGAATTGGAAATAACATGAAGGTCAACCTGAACCCTAGCACCCCCCAGGAAGCAAGTGTTTCTAGGCAAAAGGCATCAGTTACACGCTCTTCCTGCAGAGAAGCTGGTCTGGCAACTCACTCACACCTGCAGGAGGCAAGCTGTCTGGGGGCGTTCACATTCCACAACCCAGGCACAAACACCCACAGGATGCAGGCAGCGTCGTCACGCTCGGCCACCGTGTACGGAAGGCGACCCCAGAGGACTAGGAGGCCAGGGCCCTGGGGAGAAGGGGCAGGTGATCCCCTCAACAGAAACACAAGTTGAGCGCACCCCACGCAAACAGCCTGGGTGGAGGGTACCCCGTATGCCTCGCTGGGAGATGCGACTCCTCCCTGGGGTCCCTGAGCACCAGGAGACATCGGGACCGAGAACAAAAGGCCAGAGTTCGTCTAACCCCTGGGTCTCTCAATGCCGTGACCCCAGGAGACTGCTTCTCTCCTCTGTGTCTGCTTCCCTTGTGGAATGAAAACCTAGGTCTGGGGGTCTCTGGACAGGCTGGGAGAGGGCAGATCATCGTGAGTGGAAACATCTGCTGTGGGAAGAGACCACCCTTTCATCGCTTTCTACCTTAATAGTTCTGAATCCCGTTTGCTCTTACTAATGTTTGAGGCTGCTCAAGCATGGGCATCCATGTGCTGTTGGAATACACTCTGTATTCCAGAAACAACAGAGTAACCGCGAGAAACAGCCAGTCACGTGCCGCCTTCCCTCCTTCTTTCCTTTTCTTTCTCACTCTCCTGTCTCCCCCTCCCTCCCTTCTTTTGTTTCTTCCCTACGGTTTCACATGTTTCTTAGTAAAAACGAATTATTTCGACTCCAATAGAATTCATCCCCAGCCCACTGCCCTCCTGGACACCCCCGAAGAGACCACTATCCTGAAATGTTGCATCCATTGCCCCTGTGCATATCTGAATAGTCTTGCTGTATCCACTAACATATTGTTGTGTGCCTTGCAACTTAATATAAACGACATCTAGTTTGCTTTTAGCACTCGGCACTGTATTTTCAGGATGTGTTCAAGTCCATCCATGGAGGTACAGTTCATCATTCAAGCAGCTCTTGCACACCCCCTCCCCATGAATATACCCAATTTACTTATCAGTGAGGACCCCTGCATCCCCTCCCCACCCACATGTGAAGGAATCTGCGTTGGTCCATACCCTGGGCTCCACATGAGAGTCATGGGGAGACAGAAAAAAAACACCAAAAACTACAGATGCCCACTCTCACTCACAGAGATGCTGAATGAAATCTGCTGGAGGGCAACCTGGGTATCAGTTGTTAAAAGCTGTCCAGATAATTCTAATGTGGTTCAGACCATCTACTCCTGGGTTTCACTCCTTAAGAGTGTGATCACAGGACCTGGAAGCCTCTACATTCCCTGGGACCTAATTAGAAATGCAGAATCCCCAGGTGCCATGCAGGCCTGCTGAATCTGAGTCTATTTTCATAGGATTCTCAGCTGACCTGTGTCCACACGAAGCCTGAGGAAGTGCTGGCCTAGGTGAGTACCTCCATGCAGAATCCATGGTCACAGGACCCATGCCTAACTAAGATCTCTGGTTCTGCTACAAAGCACAGAATATCTACAAAAGCTCAAATGGCAGCGTTGACAGAAAGGTACGCCTATGCGTTTGTAATCCAACCACATGGAAACATTTTGTTAGCCTGTGAAAACTGAATGTTAACTCCATCCAAGTCACTGAAGTTCAGATGGCTCTCTGCCATGAGGTCAGAATTCTGCTTTCACGGACAGAACGTTCAAAACTTCAGACTGTTTCCACAGAAAGTTTTTTTTTTTTTTCCTCCTTTTTCTCATGGTATGTCATGACTCCTCATCATATAGGAACAAATCATATATTGGTCTCAGGATGCTCTGAATCCAAGCCCTCTTTCCTTAGTTCTATGCAGAGGAAGCCCTCTGGGAAAGAAGGTCCTCCCTTCCACAGGGTCCCCAAGTCATTTCCTGTAAATTCCACCACTGGGTTAGAACACATGGAAGGACTATGCTTTGGTGTAACTACTTCCTAGAAATCAGTTCACTCTGGAAAGGCATTTTCTTCTCTTAATAATGGAAACACATTCTGAAAATGATACATAAATACCTTCCTGAAAGTGGCTGGCTTCACCTTACCATGGCCAGGTGACACCTCAGGAAGACAGCCAGAAGAAGGCCAATCTCTCTGCAGCACCCCTTGGTGTGCCTGTTAATGGGTTTCCCTCGCTAAGCTCAAGGTTGCGATGGCTCTTTCAATTTTCCTTTTAAGGGAATCTCGTGCAAGACCCTGGAGGCCAATTTCTCTTTGATCTGCACGATTACTGCTAAATTCTGGCTTCGGATTGGTCAAATGGCCCTTCTCTTGTCCTGCTGGCATGAGCATAAATTCCTACAACCTTCCCAGTCATCAGTTAGGCAGTACTTTTCAGATGCCTTTTAAAAACTGTGTGTATTCTCTGAACTAAAAATTCCACTTCTAGAAATTCATCCTTAGGAAATCATAGAGGAAGTACGCAATGATTTATTTTCAAGGATGTTCTTTGTAGTGCTGTTTATAATAGCCAAACATTGGAAACACCCTAAATGTCCCACACAAAAAAGAACAAGTTAAGTTGCTGTACATTTAGGAACATTCTTGTGATATTTAGAGACTAAAAATTACACGGCTGAATGTAGTTACTGATATAAAAAATGTTCAAAATAGATTAAAATTTTTGAAAACATTATGGTCGTATAATTATATTCTTCAAAGAAATACAAATATATCCTTGGAAAGAATTTTCAAGAGATAGGCATTGATATGGCAATTATTGCATCTGAGCAAAAGGCAATGGAGATTTAAATTTTTTTTCTTTTCATTCAACATTATCTTCTCTTTTTTTCTACAATGAATATGTGATACTTTGGTTAAACAGTTACTTATAAAATATATATATATATATATCTTGTGTTTCAAAATCAAAACAAGGTCCCACAAAGGACTGCACATTTACATTTGCTAAAATGTTTTTATGACATTTTCATAAAATTTTAATACTACATTTTTTATCCAGTTCATTCATGGGAGTTGTTTCATTGGAAAAGAATAAAATTACACCAAGTCAGGTTACTTCTATATACTTTTGGAATTCAATCTCCACACCTCTGCCCTACACATTTAGAAGCAAAGAATATTAAAAACAAAATATGAAAATATGACTGCTTAATAGAGTAAATGAGGACGCTCCTTTCCCAACCTGTCTCTGGGGCGCCGTTACTCTAGACCGCCTCTATGGGTGTTCTACAGAGAATGGTTTGCAAGGATCAAGTCCGAACTCTTCAGTCTGAAGCACACGTCCCCAGGTTCCCGGGCCCCACGGTTTTCCTAAGCATCGCTCCCAGCTTTTCCTCCACCCGGACCTGCCATCTCCACACACCCAGCTGTCATGTCGTGAACCCACACCCCGTCTGTGCCCACACACCTCCCGCCGGTTGAAGACTCGTCTTTCTTGCACCCTCGCCCACACTCACCACCTCCTTTGGGTATCTGTCCTCCACACGCCTGAGGTTTAGGAGCTGATAGTGACTCCCCGGGCAGGGAAGTGAGGACAAGACGGGAGGCGCTGTCCCTGCCCACGGCAGGGCCCACCCTGGGCTTCCCCAAGTTCCCTGGGCCAGGCATGGATGCTGCTCTTGTAAAAGGGTATTTTTTTAGGGTTCAAGTCAGTGTGTGGGGTCTCAGCTCACCCTTCAGCTCCACAGAGCACCCAGGAGAGAGGCTTCCAGGTCTCCTCCATGGCCCATGATGGATCAGCCATGTTTTCTTATTTCCGCCCCACCCTGCCATCACAGAAGGGAGCTTCGCAAGGTCCCACAAGATTCAACAGGTCTTCCCTCTTTCCCTGACCCCCAACTATGCGTATGAAGGAGAAAGGGGAGGGGTTACAGGATGAGCCCCAACCCAGGGTCACCTCTGCCTCTGTTCAGGGGTGGATCACACACCCTCTGCCCCCCAGGGAGTGGTGCAGCTCAGAACCTGTCTCCTAACCTCATCACTGAGCCTGGGGTTTCTTTTTTTTTTTTTTAATGGCATTGTTTTCTTAATTGGAGTCTGGTTGACTTACCAGGTTGTGTTAATTTCACTGCATAGCACAGTGATTCAGTTCTACACACATATATTCTTTTCCATTATGGTTTATCACAGGATATTGAATATAGCTCCCTGTGCGATAGAGTAGGAGCTTGTTGCTTACCCACTCTGTATATACCAGTTTGCATCTGCTAATCCCAAACCCCCAGTCCACCCTAACCTGTCCGCCCCATGGCACCGCCAGTCTGTTCTCCATGTCCCTGATTCTGTTTCCTAGATAGATTCACTTGTGTCATATTTCAGATTCCATATATAAGTGATATGATGTTTATCATTCTTACTTCACTTAGTATAATCATTCTCTAGTTGAATTCCTGTTGCTACAAATGGCATGATTTTGCCCTGTTCATGGCTGAGCAGTATTCCATTGCATGTATGTACCACATCTTCCTTACCCTTCTTTACTACTAGTCAACTGTCGGTAGACATTTATAAAACAATGTGTACATTCCACAGACCAATAGGACTTTTGTCTTAAGACCAACAGTCTTAGTCCTTAGACTAAGCTGAATTTAACTAAGCATTTACGATATACACAAGTACTGCAGGGATTCAGAGGTGGCCAAGACAAAGATGCTGACAATCTACCGAGGGAGGTAGCCATGAAGATGACCCCAAAATGGAATGAAATCTGTGTTATCCAAGCAGGATGTGGAAGTACAGAGAAGCAGCAATTCATCCCAATCAGGGGACAGAAAAAAAAAAAAAAAAAGCGGGCAGGGGGGGAGTTTCACCAGAAGGGTTTGGCTTGAGCCTGCATGAACAAAAAGGATTTTGACCGCAGTACGATGACAGATGGAGAAGGGAATGGCAACCCACTCCAGTATTCTTGCCTAGAAAATCCCAGGGGCAGAGGAGCTTGGTGGGCTACAGTCCATGAGGTTGCAAAGAGTTGGACACAGCTGAGCCACTTCACTTTCTCTTTCTTTCAAAGAGAACCTTGAAGATCTTGCTAAGAAGGTTGGACTTTATGATCTAGGAATTCCAGAGTCACTGAAAATACCTGAAGAATCAAAGAATGTCTTAATTCACATCCAGCATAGCAAATTTGGTGATCAAATAAAAGGTTTTATCAGGAGCCAGAACACTCATATTTGGGTTCTGATTCAACCATTCCTTAGATGCAAAAGTCAACCTCTCTAGAGGTTTTCTTTTTTTCTGTGGGTAATTAAGTGAAATGTTAGGGGAAGAGAAAAGTCAATGAGATAATGTATGTGCAAGCACTTTGCCAACAATAACACATTACAGAGCAATAATGCATCCACGCACTGGATTCTGCACTGCAAACTCTGCTAAATTGAAATAAACAGTCTATTATCACAGGGGAAGCCTCTTCCTTTCAACACAAAAGTCTGATTTATCACTTCATTTTAAGAAGCTTTAGGAGGTGCTTCTGGCAGAGGAACCACGAGCCACTAGAGATAAGTTGCCTTGTTTTCAGTCCTCCAGTTCAACTGTTTTGAAAACATCTATGTCTAGTCTCCACAACGCGTGGACATCAAACTGGTAAATCCCTGTGGTACAGGGTTAAAAAAGAAAGTCATCTCTCTCTCTGCAGCCTCTTATTTGTATTTTAGATGACACAGTTAATATCCAAAAGTTTTACAAATGTTATTTCAGTAAGCGGAGATTAAAACAATAAATAAAAGCAAAGCAGATTTGCACTGTTTAGGCGGGAGTGGTGAGGGGTGAGGGGATGACAAGCAGTGGGTAGGATTAGGGTTGAAAATTTTTTTTTTACATTTCCCTGAAACTGGATTCTGACTTAATAGAATTCCACTGCTGCCAGGAAAATATTAAGTAGATATTTAAATTAAGCAAAAGGATACTGCATTGCTGAAGACACACGGTGCCTTCTTGAAACAAAATACCTCATATAGGCAAGCATCCTGTTTCTGAGACACTTGCCCCACCCGACAATGAACCAAATTGGTGATAAGTCCTGAGTGTCATTTTTCTTGAACAGTATCAATGTAAAATACTGGCTTCCAGAAAGAAAAATCACCCATGGTCATGAAAAAATACCAACAAAAATAAATTACATTTCTAAGTCATATCACAAGCCTGTGAGGTCTTTGTTTATAAAACCAGACCCTGGCGAGGCTGCCAGTCTGCTGTTCTAGACACTCAGAAGCCTGCAAAAATAAGATTTAGTATTTTGCCGCCTCATCAGAACAAATTTTACATTTATAAAGAAGCCTGAAAAAGAGAACTGGCTCAAATTTGAGCCTCAAGAAATTGAAATTTGAGCTTAAGAAAAGAGCCTACAGTTAAGGTTACTTCTGAATCTTTTCATTTCCAAACGATGAATGTGGTTCAGTCACTGTTTTGATAATTACTGATTTCTAGTTTTATTGTACTTTTGTCAGTGAATGAGGTGTATATGATACTGATTTTTTGAATAATGGTTGTTACTTCTATGGCATGGTCCATTTCTGCAAATGCCCTTTGAGTGCTTAGAAAGAAGGCTTCTAATGGTTGAGTACAGGTTTCTATAAATAACCACTAGATCAAAATTAGTAATTCACACATAATTGCCATGTCATTGATCTATCAAAAGCTGAGAAAGGCAAATTAAAATCTCTCACTAAAATGAACTGGTCTATTTCTCTGTGTAGTTCTTTATGTATTTTGAGGCTATGTTATTAGGTACATTCAGCTTTATTACCGTACATTCTTCATAAATGTAAACACTTTTTATCATGTGGTGACTATCAGTTTTCTCCAGTAATGCTTTCTGTTTCCATTTTTGCCAGCTTTATTTTGACTGCAATTTGGCTAGTGTATCTATTCCCATCTGTTTACTGGGATTCCTTGTCTGTGTCAGATGTTTCTGTAAATAGTACATAGCTAACTCTGGAGTACTTTTAAAAAATCCATTTTATCATTCTCGGTCTCTAATGACAAGTTTGATCTACGTACATTTATTGTTACTGGTGTATCTGACTTCTAACACTTCAGGCTTTCTGTGACTGCCATATCTGTTGTTTCTCCTTTCAAGTATCTGATTGACTTCATCTATTTTTCTTTGCTCCTTTTTGTTTGTTTCTCTACTGGTTGGGTGTTTAACATTCTACTCCAATTTCTTCACTTCTTAATCTTTATACAAAATAAAAATTTAATCCCCAAATGTCCTTTACCCAGAGAACATAAGGTATTTAGGAACCTTTAACACCAGTCATTCATTGCTATGCTTATATAGTAATGTCAGTCAATATTTTTATTCAATAGAGTCTGTGGCAGGAAAAAGGATGTTAAGAGACCAGAATAGACCTAGAGCTTTCTCAGTTTCTCCCAGTTCCTGGAAATCTCCTTCTATTGTCCTCTGTGCCCTGTTTGGCTATTGAGAGGTTTGCTGTCCTTATAACTGGCATTATTTTCTGACAGTCTGTCTTTTTCTTTTATAGGGGGGTAATTAGTGAGTTCGCTAAGTGGTCTTTTTTTTTTTTTGCCACATCCAGTGGCATGTGGCATCTCAGATCTTTGACCAGGGATGGAACTCAGAGCCTCAGAACAGAGTCCTAACCACTGGATCACCGTGAAAGTCCCTGTCTCTCATTATTTGCCTCTAAAGTTGTCTCTGGTGTTCTGCAGTCTCACGGTAATGTGATTAGAGAAGATGAATTCTTCTTCATCCTTCTCTAGACGGTGTTTCCTATATTTGGAGAATGGTTTTATTTATCGATTTTGGGAAACTCTTAGCTGTTTATCTCTTCAAGTATTGCATCTCATCCATTCTCTTTATTCCCTCTTTCCAGAACTCCTAATAGGTCTACGCTGAGTGCTTCCCAACCATTGACTTTTCTTCTTAAAGACACTCTGAAAACAATCTTTAATTCGCTTCTCAGTCTTTTCATATCAACTGTTTAATCCATCTACTGAGTTTTTGATATTCTCTGATCTGAATTTTGAATACTCTCCTGTGTTTCTAGGAATTCTATTTCTCCTTCATCCATTCTTTTCCATAATCTTTTTCCTCTCTTTGCTTATTCCCTCTTTTATGTATCTGTTGTTTAGAAATTAAGCCATGTTCAGCTCATGTGACTTCATGATCTACAGCCTGCCAGGCTCCTCTGTTTATGGGGTTCCCCAGGCAAGAATACTAGAGTGGGTTGCCATTTCCTTCTCCAGGGAATCTTCCAAACCTGGGGACTGAATCCTGTCTCCTGCATCTCTTGCATTGGCAGCCAGATTCTCTTCCTCTGAGACACCAGTGAAGCCCTTTAGGTATCTAGTCACTTTTTAAATCTACTTACTCTGTATTCTCTATATCATACTTTAATTATCTAACATTACTGAGGGTTTAATCATGGGAGAAATATTAATAACCTCAGATATGCAGATGACACCACCCTTATGGCAGAAAGTGAAGAGGAACTAAAAAGCCTCTTGATGAAAGTGAAAGAGGAGAGTGGAAAAGATGGCTTAAAGCTCAACCTTCAGAAAACAAAGATCATGGCATCTGGTCCTATCACTTCATGGGAAATAGATAGGGAAATAGTGGAAACAGTGTCAGACTTTATTTTGGGGGCTTCAAAATCACTGCAGATGGTGACTGCAGCCATGAAATTAAAAGACACTTACTCCTTGGAAGAATAGTTATGACCAACCTAGATAGCATATTCAAAAGCAGAGACATTACTTTGCCAACAAAGGGCCGTCTAGTCAAGGCTATGGTTTTTCCAGTGGTATGTATGGATGTGAGAGTTGGACTGTGAAGAAAGCTGAGCACCCAAGAATTGATGCTTTTGAACTGTGGTGTTGGAGAAGACCCTTGAGAGTACCTTAGACTGCAAGGAGATCCAACCAGTCCATTCTAAAGGAGATCAGTCCTGGGTGTTCTTTGGAAGGAATGATGCTAAAGTTGAAACTCCAGTAGTTTGGCCACCTCATGTGAAGAGTTGACTCGTTGGAAAAGCCTCTGATGCTGGGAGGGATTGGGGGCAGGAGGAAAAGGGGATGACAGAGGATGAGATGGCTGGATGACATCACCGACTCAATGGACGTGAGTTTGGCGTGCTGCAGTTCATGGGGTCACAAAGAGTCGGACACGACTGAGCAACTGAACTGAACTGAACTGAATCACGTTGTCTGTTCTTTCTGCTGAATCTTGGTCTTGATAGATGCTTCCTGTTTTCATAATTTAGGTTTGCAGCATCATCTTCTGCAGGTCTTTATCTGTAGGAATTCTGTCAAGCTTGAATTGAAGGCGAGCTTCTCAAGCCAGATTTTGTCTTTATTTCTAGCCCATAACCACTTTTCAATGGTTAATTTCTCAGACTGGGGACAGTTGTATGCATGAGTTAGGAGGTCCAACCCCTGCTTTTGCAAGTCCAAGATGTAATCTCCTGTCCCTAATTGATCTTTAGAACCCAAATAACTGTATTATAGACATGAGAACCCCATCCCCACCCAAAGCACCTAAGATAACAGGAGACAAATGGGACGAATAGACTGCCCTGTTCTCAGTTTTTGCCTTGTCTTTAGTCCATAAGGAACTTGCTGACTTTCTTCCCAGTTCAGCTGTGCATTCAAAAGGCTGTTAGATTTTATGCATCATTTCCAGGGACTCTGCGAGAGGCCCTTTTAAGTTCAATGGTTTACTAGAACCAAGAGTCTTCTCTGCACAAATTTTATTCATCTACCTTCAAACTTTTCCCTTTTCACTGCAGCCATCAACCTAGCTCACACTATACTCCACTTCCTTCGTGGATTAAATAATCGATTGTCAAAAATTAACTGTACATATGGATTGTTCAATACCCTAGGGAAGAGCACAAAGAACTGTAAAAAAAAAAAAAAAAAAAGGTGTGCCTACTTTCAGCTCACTGCGAATCAAAAATTCCATCATATATTTTATTCAAAAAATACATGACTACATTATTTTTGTTGGGCTCTAAAGATATCTTTGACATTCAGACATGCCAAAATATTTCAATGGGATAGTCATTCTCAGCTCTTCCTAAAGTGGGTTATCTAGCTTGGAGATTTTGTTTTTCTTTTTTTTTTTTTTCCTGTTTCCTCTTAGTTAGTACTCCATGAAAACACTGCATATGCTCATCATGTTTTAGAAATGGCGTGACCTGTTCCACTTAAAAGTCTCTCCCTGCTTGGGCTGTCTCTCTTTGCTCCTCTTTAAATACTGGTATCCCGGGAGTTTTGTCCTCCACTCTCCTCACTCCATAGATATCCCCTGGCCATCTAGACTCTCGTGTTCCAACTACAGCGTGCATGCTGTATTGGTTTTCAAGGGGTGCCACAAGAGAACCACACACCAACTGGCTTAAAACAATAGGAATGTGTTTCCTCATAGTTCTGGGGGCTACAGGTCTGAAATCTAGCTGTCAGGAGGGCTAAGCTCACTCTGGGACTCTGAACAGAATCCTTATTTCCCGTCCCATCTTCTGGGGGTGGGTGGCACTCCTCGGGGTTCCTTACAGCTGCACCCTTCTAATCTCTACCCCCATCCTTACATAGGCTTCTCCCTGCATCCTCACATCACCTTCCCTCTGTGTATGTCTGGGTCCAGATGCCCCCTTCAGATAAGACCACCAGTCATTCTATCAGGCCCACCCTTGTGACCTCATCCTAACTTGATCAAATCTGAAAAGACTCTATTTCCAAATCAGGTCACGTTCCAAGGCACTGGAAGTTAGGATGTAAATGTATCTTTTTTTTTTTTTTTTTAGGGGGCAAAATTCAACCCATAATAAATGCTTATCTTTTGAATGTAGGGCTGTCTCCCAAATGCCTGAAGAAATATGAAAAGAAGAGCTGCAATTTTTGGAAGCATTACCATATCCCAAGCACTGTTTATACACTTCACACATGCGTCTTATTTAATCCAAACTACCATCTTTATTTTGATGGCACAGAAACTAAGGCTCAGCAAGATTAAATGACTTTCCAGAGCTAGAAAAGGCATAGTTTAGAACTCAAATGTATGAAATGTATGATCCTTGATAAAGGACTTTAATGCTATGCTCCACAGGACACACTGAACTGCCTTGTAGGTATCCCATGGGTATCCTAAGTACAATGAATCAAACGAACATCGCATGTGCATGCTCAGTTGCTCAGTCATGTCCAACTCTTTGAAACCACATGGACTATAGCCCTCCAGGCTCCTCTGTCCATGGGATTTTCCAAGCAAGAAACCTGGAATGGGTTGCCATTTCCTCCTCCTGGGAATCTTCCCAACCTAGGGATGGAACCCACACCTCCAGCACTGGCAGGCAGATCCTTTACCACGAGCACCAGCTGGGAAGCCCAAAGGACATCATCTGTCTTACTTTTTTTCTACATTTATGAACATCCACCCAGCTATTTTTGCTAAATCAAAGCTATTTTTAATTAGATTCTTCTCTTGGTTTTTAAAAAACAACAGGTAAATCATTATCATCATGGAAATGTAAAGGTTCAGAGCTGAGCAACATCATAGACAATCCTGAATATCAACTTTACTCCATGACTTACTACTTACATCTTTGAAAAGGCCATTTCAGAATCTACAACAATTTAACAAATTTATTCCATCATTCTACTTTCTTGTGTTCTTCCTGGACACTTTTGATCATGTATTAATAGTGTCCGAGTAAGAGCTCAGACTGTGGATTCAGACAGAACTGGGTCAGAATTCTGGCTTTCCACATCATCGGCTGGGACATCTTGGGCAACCATCTTACTTCCCTAGTTTTAGTTTGTTTATCTATAAAGTGAGAATAATAAATAGTTTCTACACCATAGGATTTTTGTGGAATTCAGATGAGATTGTTGTTGTTCAGTGGCTCAGGCATGTGCGACTTTTAGCAACCAACCCCATGGACTGCAGCACGCCAGGCTTTGCTGTCCTTTACCATCTTTCCTGTTATCTCCACCATTAAATGAGATAATACATTTTCAACAAAGAACACGGCGAAGCGGCTGACAACAGTGTGCCCTTGGCAGACGGTCACCATTTCTGTTTTTATTATTTCAGCCACATAGAACCCAATGACAGTTGCCTCAATTCAGCTTGCAGTTTAAACATGTATTAACTGGGACCTTAGGATTTAAGTTTTAGTTGGTTGGGTTATAGTTGCTTGACTTAGCATAAAAAATTGTAACCAGAAGCTTATAGAAACACATTCCATAATGCAGACATAATGGGAGAGATCTTTGGGAGTGTTTGGAGGCATGACAAAGTAAAGCAGAAAAACGTGTAGTTTATTGAAAACAAATGCTTGGTTAACAAATGGGAGAGGGAAGGGGGGGACAAATTAGTGCTGTGGGATTAGCACATACAAACTAGCATATATAAGTAGATAAGCAACAAGGATATACTGTACAGCATAGGGAATAATACTCATTATCTTATAATAATCTAATCATGGAGCACAACCTGTAAAAATACTGAGCCACTATGCTGCATGCCTAAAACAAACACAGTATTGTAAACTGACTAGGAAAAAGTCAAAGTATTAGTCACTCAGTCACGTTTGACTCTTTGCAACCCCATGAGCTGTAGCCCACCAGGCTCCTCTGTCCATGGGATTTCCCAGGCAAGAATACTGGAGTGGGTTGCCATTTCCTTTTCCAGGGAATCTGCTCAACTCTGGGATTGAACCTGGATCTCCCGCATTGGAGGCAGATTCTTCACTGTCTGAGCCACCAGCGAGGCCCCCATAATACTTTAATTTTAAAAAAGAACTGCTTCACCAACAGATACTTAATCACTGAGTACAGGCCTGAGGATTGGCTCTGGTCTCACCCATCTGTACATGTATCCTTGGCAAAGTTATTTCACTTCCCCAGGGCCCAATTTTCTCACATTTAAGAGTTTTATGGGACTTCCTTCATGGCTCAGGGCTAAAGAATCCGCCTGCCAATGCAGGAGACAGGTTGATCCCTGGTCTTGGAATAGTCCACGTGCCGCAGAGCAACTGAGCCCAAGGGCTACAATTACTGAGACACGCGTGCCTAGAGTCTGCGCTCTGCAGTAAGAGAAGCCACTCCAGTGAGAAGCCCACATACTGAAACTATAAGTAGCCCCTGCTTGCAGCAACTAGGGAAAGCCAACATGCAACATCAAAGACCCAGCACAGCCAAAAAAAGACAAATACATACATTTTAAAAGAGTTTAATGATAGGGCTTCCCTTGTGGCTCAGCTGGTAAAGAATCCGCCTGGGATGCTGGAGACCCTGGTTTGATTCCTGGGTTGGGAAGACCCACTGGAGAGGGATAGGCTACCCACCTCAGTATTCTTGGGCTTCCCTGGTGGCTCAGCTGGTAAAGAATCTGCCCTCAATGCGGGAGACCTGAGTTTGATCCCTGGGTTGGGAAGATCCCTTGGAGAAGGGAAAGGCTACCCAGTCCTGTATTCTGGCCTGGAGACTTCCATGGACTGTACAGTCCACAGGGTCACAAAGAGTCAGACACGACTGAGTGACTTTCACTTTCAATGATAGTTAAGAGTATGTGTCCACTTGACTGGATTGTGGGATGTCTAAATATTTCATTAAACATTATTTCTGGGCTAATCTGCAAGGGTGCTTCCAAAAGATGCCGGCCTTTGAACTGTGAGATTGAGTAAAGACTGGGAGAGGGTAAGAGAGAGAAAGAGAGACTGGTTCTGCTTCTTTGAAGAACCCTGACTAATAAAGAGCTGAATGAAGATCAGCAAGAATCTTGCAAATGCATCCCCTGTGATCCTCTGATTCCAACTAACTAAAGGTGGATTCCCACTAACTCGACTGATGCACGCTTACTGACTTCTGCATGTGGGCCACGAGTTCGCTGCTTTGTCTGGTGGTGAAGAATGCAAAAGACATTATCACCAACTCACGATGCTCTCAATCTAATAGAACACACAGGCTTATAAATAACCACCTTTAAAAAGATTGTTGCTGTTCAGTTGCTAAGTTGTGTCTGACCCCATGGACCGTAGCACACCAGGCTTCCCTTCCTTCACTATTTCCCAGAGTTTGTTCAAACTCATGCCCATTGAGTCAGTGATGCCACCCAAGCATCTTGTCCTCTATCATCCCCTTCCCCTCCTGCCTTCAATCTTTCCCAACACCAGAGTGTTTTCCAATGAGTTGGCTCTTTGCATCAGGTGGCCAAAGTATTGGAGCTTCAGCTTCAGCATCAGTCCTTCCAATGACTATTCGGGCTTGGTTTCCTTTAGGACTGACTGGTTTGATCTCCTTGCTGTCCAAGGGACTCTCAAGCGTCTCCTCCAACACCACATTTTGAAAGCATCAATTCTTCAGCACTTAGCCTTCTCTATGGTCCAGCTCTCACACCTGTACATGACTACTGGAAAAAGCATAGCTTTGACTATACAGACCTTTGTTGGCAAAGTGATGTCTCTGCTTTTTAATACACTGCCTAGGTTTGTCACAGATTTTCTTCCAAGGAGGAAGCATCTTTTAATTTCATGGCTGAGTACACTGTAATAAAACGTTGGCCATTTGGACTTGGAGAGTATTTTCTTCCATTGCTTGTTGTTCATCTACTTTCAACCTGAGCTTGAGATGTCATCTTCAGAAAAGGTCTTGTGCAAGCCATAGGAACTTTCTGCCACTTTGAGAAATCAAAATCCTGACTTTCTAAGAAACCAGACCAGCAAAGACTCACACTGGCATATGCCTTCTGTCTGCACTGAGCTGTTTGCTAACATAACTCCCCCTGTCCATAGAGGATGTCACAAGGAAGGTGCTCATGTCTGAGTTGCTGCTGCTGAGTCACTTCAGTCGTGTCCGACTCTGTGTGACCCTATAGACGGCAGCCCACCAGGATGCCCCGTCCCTGGGATTCTCCAGGCAAGAACACTGGAGCGGGTTGCCATTTCCTTCTCCAATGCATGAAAGTGAAAAGTGAAAGTGAAGTCGCTCAGTCGTGTCCGACCCTCAGCGACTCCATGGACTGCAGCCTTCCAGGCTCCTCCATCCATGGGATTTTCCAGGCGAGAGTACTGGAGTGGGGTGCCATTGCCTTCTCCCATGTCTGAGTTAAGCCCAAATATAATGTCCAGAGATTCTGCTTTTAGGATTCTGCACCAGGAAAAACATTCCCTTCCCTGTGAAATTTATTTCTGATAAAAGATATTATTTCCCCTATGTATCTTTTTTGTTGGCCACCAGGAAGCTCAGTGCTATTCTAGAAACTAAGCCACAGCATCTTGGCCAAACTTGTGGCCAAAAGAGCTACATTGTTCCTTCATGTGACCTTGGTTTTCCATTAATATTCATAATTGCCTTAGCTGTGGCTGTTGAGTTGCAAAGTCTTGCCCAGCTCTTTTGCAACTCCATGGACTGTAGCCTGCCAGGCTCCTCTGTCGTGGGATTCTCCAGGCCAAAATACTGGAGTAGGTCACCATTTCCTTCCTCCTCCAGGAGATCTTCCTGACCCAGGGACTGAACCCAAGTCTTCTGCATTGGCAGGTGGATTCTCTATCAAACTGAGCCACCTGAGAAGCCCGACTGCCTTAGTATCGGTCCCCAGTTTCTAACTGATCAGTAGTTTGGCTCACGTGATGATCAGTAGTTTGGTCTGCAAGGCATGTCAAATCCTTCATGGAATTAAACACTATATCTAGTATACACATGCATTATAGACTATAATACAAAAACACATAAAGTGTGATGTAGGGATTGCTAAGATGTCATCAGAGAAGCAATGAAGGTGCCTGAAGATCCAGGGTGGTTTCTTAGAGAGGGTGGGTTTCAAAGGTGCCTTGGAAAGCGAGAAGGACTTGTTAGCAGGGGAGCAGGAGGACATTCCATTGGAGGGAACCGCCTGGGAGAGGACACAGATGACAACGCAGCACAGGAGTAGAAAGATACGACTGGGGGAAGGGCTAGGGCGGAGGGAAACGGTGGAGGTGGCGGGGCTTCGGAAAGCGCATCACGAGGGGACAAAGGAAGCTGTTCCTCACGGTCATGCTTACGGTCATCTTGTTCCCCAGCTATTTGGAAACACGTGTCTGAATCACTCATCTGAGCTCTTAATCATGCTCTCCCCTCCACAAATGACTTAACCTCATGCGGCCGGGTCTTATCTGCTTCTCACAGGCTTCGGTCATTTCCTCTGTGACTAGTACAACAGTAACAAGTACTCGGTGGATACCTCACACGCTGAGTAGAAGTCACCCGGCAAGGAGGGCCTGAGCACGACACGATGGGAGAAGCTCCAGCCACGTGTGTCTGGGGACCAGGGACTGGGGGTTTTAAATCTCCTAAGAGCTTTTATTCTTGGTGACTGGAATATTCCACGTGCTCAGTGAATGAATAAATGAATGAGTACAGAGAGCGAACTTTGTTAAAAGGTGAATAACTCAGCTCGGTGCTCTGTGATGACCTACAGGTGTGGGATGGGGTGGGGTGGGGTGGTGGGGAGGCTCAGGAGGGAGGGGAATATATGTATACATACAGCTGATTCATACTGTTGTAGAGCAGAAGCTGACACAGTAATGTTACGCAATTATACTCCAATTAAAAATGAAATTTAAAAAGCAAACAGGGGAAACAAAGACCAATGTGGCAACTATTTCCCTCGGAGACTTCTGACCCCCATGAGCATTTGTGCTCAAGGTGAATATTTAGACAATGAAAACAGAAGTGTTTGAAAAGCCCAGGCTTCAGCACCCATTTTGGGGACTAAAAACAACAAAAAAAGGAAATCTTCTCAAAATGATGTAAGCTGCTGAAACCAGAGGTTCTGTTGCATTTTGCAACTTTGAAGAAAAGTGGGTAAAGACCATGCCTTCCTCTTTGCCAGCCCTCTTGCTTAGCACGTCGCCAAGGACACTGTCAAAACCTAAACCGTGACCGCGGGAGGCCACTCGGCACACGGAAGGACAGTATCCTGATGCTGAGGCTTCATCAGACAGCACAGAACCTATGTTCCCCAGAACACACTAGTTCCACTGTGCGAGAGAACCCATTGTTTTTGAACATCCATCTGTGGTCACAGCCTCAGTGCAGCAGAACCGGAAACACCCAGGAGCCAAGATTCACGGGCTGTCCCCGAGCTGTCGATGGGAACACAGTAAAGCGCAGGCAAGTACCGCACTTGATCTGACTGGTCTGAATGGAGCTCGGGGCTGTCACCAACGAACAGGGCTGCGGGGCTTCTTCCTCAGCTCTCACATCGCACTCTGTGCCTTGAGTGGCCCTGGATTTCCCAGTGAACGCCTTCACCCAAGACCTTTACAGAATTTATCATGTCAACCAATGACACGGGCCAACCACCACTCCCAAAACACATCTGAAGGGAAAAGCTTTAGGACAATTCTTTCTTTTGCCAACTCCCTTTCCCAAATGATGTCTTTATTTAAAAAAAAATGAAAGTGTATTAAAGCAAAATTATTTGTGTGTATACGTACTCACTTACTCAGTCACGTCCAACTCTTTGCGACCCCATGAACTGTAGCCCACCAGGCTCCTCTGTCCATGGAATTCTCCAGGGAAGAGTACTGGAGTGGACTGCCATTTCATATTCCAGGGGATCTCTCCAAACCAGGGATTGAACCTGTGTCTCTTGCATTGGCAGGTGGATTCTTTACCACTACACTACCTGGGAAGCTGAAAATTTATTTAGTATCTTCTATATAGTCTAGAACTCCTCAAACCCTATAATGCATGAAAATCACCCCCAAAAATGTGCTAACAATGTAGAATCCTCCACTCCATACCTGGATTCAGAAAATTTGGAGGTGGGCACTTTTACATCCTAAGTCTCCCAGATGACCCTGATGCAGGTGGTTCTGATCATACTTGGAGAAACATCTCCCAGTCAACCTCCAAATTAAGCTGAGCCAACAAGAGCCATTGAACTGGGTCCCCTGTCTGGGGCTCATCTTGTTAAGAGTGACACCACTGAATGATACTTTGACCTGCAACCATGAACATAAGAAACAGCCCAACCCTGTGAGATGCAGACCTAGATATACAGCTATTCACACCAAATAAGACAGATAATAGGTAGACAGATGATGGATAGACAGATGGAAAGATAGATACCGATGACAGAGGGAGAGATGATAGATAAATGAGAGGCAGGTAGGTAGATAAATACGGAGCTGGAAAGATAGATACAGATGATAGGTGATAAATGAGAGGTAGACAGACAACAGATTTGTAGACAGACAGATGGAAAGATAGATGATACATGACAGTTATATACAGATGGTAGACAGAGCACATGTGATGTATTGTCTAATCTCTACACCTTGAGAAGGAGAAGCATAGCCAGTGGCGTTTCCAGGACAACAGGTGGAAGTCAGGGCTTCCAAGGGTATCTGGTGGCCTTACTGGCTGAGTGCTTTCATGTGACTTCCCTGTTACCTTCCGATGACAAACAAAGAGACACATTTTTCTCTAGACTCAAAATTAAGAGCTGGGCCATCTTTCCCACGTGTTTTCTTTTAATCCTGGCGACACTGGGGCATGTATTGATTAAGGCATCGCCTTCACACAGCCTGCTGACACCTTGGACCCAAACTGTTTGCAACTGTGCAGGATATAAAGTTTGCGTTAATATATACATATGTGCTAAGTCGCTTCAATCGTGTCTGACTCTTTGCAACCCCATGCACTAAAGCCCCCAGGCTCCTCTGCCCATGGGATTCTCCAGTCAAGAATACTGGAGTGGGTTGCCAGTTCCTTCTCCAAATATATACATCGACATACAAACCTCACCCCTGGTTTCACTGCCTGTTAAGTTCTTACTTTAGCCCATGTTCTCTATCCATTTACTTTGAAAACAAATTCTGTCTTTTTGTTTTTACTTATATTTGTGTGATCTTTCTTAAATCCATTCTGAAAGAAGGAGTGTAAATATATTCAGTGAAAGTATTTTTATTCATTAGGGATATCTGACGAGTTTTTATAAAGCTGAGTTAGACATGTGTGTGTGTGTGTGTGTGTGTGTGTGTGCATGCACACATGCACACATGTGCATGCACATGCATCCTGAGTTGCTTCAGTCGTGTCCGACTCTGTGCAACCTTACAGATGCAGCCTGCCAGGCTACTCTGTCCTTGGGATTCTCCAGACAAGAATACTAGAGTGGGTTTCCATGCCCTCCTCCAAGGGATCTTCCCGACCCAGGGATGGAACCCAGGTCTCTTCCATCTAACCTGCATTGGCAGGTGGGATCTTCACCACCAGAGCCAGCTGGGAAGCCTGAGTTAGAGACAGTGAGTCTCAAAACCAGGGACGTCTAGAAGTGAGGAATCCAGGCCAGGAGTCCAGAAGACCGTGTCTTTTTCTGTGTCTTCTGTCTTCGCACCTATCCTCTTGGTCAGTGTTTCTCAGGACCATTTTCAGGTCTAGGACATGAATGTCAGTATGTAGCTGGTTGATAGTGCAAGTGCTTAGGAATAAATAATGGATTTGGGGGGTGGGGCTGTCTTTCTGATTTGCATTTAGAAGTGCCAATGAACGTGCTTAAATAGTAGGAACTACATGAACCGGTCATAACCAGGTTTGGAGAATTCTACCTAAGTATGCAGAGCTCTCTACACCCAAAAGGTGTCCTAGCAAGGGGCCTGGATCGCAGAGCTGGGGCCAAAGGCATGGAGGGGGCAGCGATCCAGCCATGCCCAGGTCCTGCTGTCTTTACACTGGGGGATTTTCTGGATTGTGCAATACAGCTGTGTGTCTGTGTGTTCATCTGTGTGTCTGCGTGTGAGCACACATACCTGAGGCTTGACCAATAACTGCAAGACTCACAACTTGCAAAAGCAGCCGCAGTGAGCTCTCTTACAAACCCGATTAACTGAATAACTGTCCTCGCCTTGGCGTGAAGCAACCAAAGGAGGGGACAGCTGAAAGAGGGCTTTCTTCAGGGGATGAAACAGCCTTTACACAAAAGCTTGATATGAGCCAATCTGTGCAACCAGGCTTCCAGCAGAATGGCTGGCAGTTAATGAGCACCGAGACAGCACTACACAGAGACAGCACTTAGCCAGCAAATGTCCATCCAGTCAAGGCTATGGCTTGTCCAGTAGTCAGGTATGGATGTGAGAGATGGACCATAAAGAAGGTTGAGCACTGAAGGACTGATGTTTTCGAACTGTGGAGCTGGAGAAGACTCTTGAGAGTCACTTGGACTGCAAGGAGAACAAACCAGTCCATCCTAAAGGAAATCAACTCTGAATACTCATTGGAAGGACTAATGCTGAAGCTGAAGCTCCAGTACTCCGGCCACCTGATGCAAAGAGCCGACTCACTAGAAAAGACCCTGATTCTGGGAAAGATTGAAGGCAGGAGGAGAAGGGGACGACAGAGGATGAGATAAATAGCATCACTGACTCAATGGATATAAATATGAGCAAACTCCAGGAGATAGTGAAGGACAGGGAAGCCTGGCAGGCCATGGTCCACGGGGTTGCAAAGAGCTGGACTTAGCAACTAAACAACTGCACAAATCACAAAGCGTGGTCACAGGGAGGTGGACACGACTTAGCGACTGAACAACAACTGCACAAATCACAAAGGGTGGATGTCCTGACTTGTTTAAATTGCTTCTTTGCCTCTTTCCCATGAAAATGGCTCTCTTGTTTTCTAAACAAGATTTGACATAGGAAGCTACTCTGGTCCTACTAGAAATGATATTGACAACATCAAAGCCTGCTGCTGGCGTGACAGAAATAGGACCCCGTCAGACGAAAGGATGTCACGGCACCAGGCTTAGCTCCCGGGTCTGTGATTCCATGTGGATCTCAGATAAGTGCCTTCAATGTAAGCCCTTCCTCAGAGCGAGTCTCTCAGCTTAGAGAACTAAAGGCTCTGTTTCATGTAAACTGAGGAAATCCCATTCTCAAGGAGAAAGGCAAAGTGTGAGACGGGCTTGGGCAGACGTCCTCTGGGTTTCGTCTCATCCCGTTCCGCCCCAGCCAGCATCCAAGCCAACAGCACCCCTGCCCAACCCGCCCTCCTCAGGCACACATCTGCTCCCAACCCCTTTAGGTACCACGCGTCCAGGACGCGCCCCTTGGACATTCGCCTTTCCATACTTTTTTCCCACTCAACCGGAAATGCCTCCGGTTCTAAGTCACAACAAGAAGTGATGGTTCTCAGGAGTGTAGCTTAGTTGCCATGACCAAACCAAATGCATGCCTTCGGCATAAACGTCTACTTCCTTTCCGGAAACATCAAAAGCAGCTTTGTCCTTCCCATAAGGCACACGCGAGACTCACTCTACTGTCCCCTGTGAAAGCCTTATGTGTGCTTCAGGAGCAGGGATGGATGAGCCCTTCATACCTCACTGCTTCCAACTAGCTTCCTAAAGTTTCCTGAAAGCTGCGCAGTGACCATTCTGAAGAGAAGCCCAGTCCGTGAGCCCAAACCGGGTGTTTTGCACTCTGAACTTTCTTGCTTGGAAGGTGGTGGAAACAGAAGTCCGCTGGAGGCGGTCTGGTGCAGACTAAGGCCTGGGGATGGGAAGCGTGCCATGGACGGGATTTGATCTCATTTGTCCTCAAACCTCACAGAGGTGAACTCCCAGGTGGCATTAATGGTAAAGAACCCACCTGCCAAGGCAGAAGACATGACACGTGGATTCGATCCCTGGGTCAGGAAGATCCGCTGGAGAAGGAAATGGCAACCCACTCCAGTGTTCTTGCCTGGAGAAATCCCATGGACAGAAGAGCCTGACAGGCTACAGTCCTTGGGGGTCACAAAGAATCCAACACGACTAAGTGACTAATCCTTTCACTTTCAAACTGGCAGTGGAGACGGTCCCCTTGACCTCTTCTGGCCCCTGACCCAGCTGCCAGAGGAGAATTATCAGCTAGAAGGACTGGTCTTAACTCTGGAGGGAAATTGTATAACTGCTGCACTATACGGAGCAGGAGAACGATGCTTGTAGCACAAGGGGGGTCCCTGGGGCCCTGTTAGTACTTCCCACTCAGTGGTCCAGAATGATGGAGAGCTGAAGCAACCCAGTAAATACAAGATCATGGAAGGACTAATATCCTATAGATGTTGAGATTCAGGTCACCCTACCAGAGACACAGGGCTTCCCTGGTGGCCCAGCGGTAAACAACACCTGCAATGCGGGGGACATAGGAGACTCGGTTCAATCCCTGGGTGGGCAAGATCCCCTGGAGGAGGGCATGACAACCCACTCCAGTTATTCCTGCCTGGAGAACCCCATGGACAGAGGAGCCTGACGGGCTACAGTCCACAGGGTCACAAAGAGTCAGACATGACTAAAGTGACTGAGCATGCACACACCACCTCCGGGGCAAGGGAGAATTAAGTCTGCACCGGTTTCACCCATTCTCAACTCTTACGACTCCAGCAATAAGCAGAGTCCTGGGCAGGACCACCTGGGGGTCAGGCACCCTTTCGTCCATTCTTCCCTCAGTTAACATTCACGGAGAACCTAAGGGACATCAGGCACTGGACTTGGCCATGGAGGCAGGGCCTTTGTGGGTCTTACACTCGACTGAGGGAGGAAGATGAGAAGAGGACTTTCACATAAAAGCCCACTGCAGTGACAGAGGGGAATTAAAGCAACAAAAGAAAGGCAGGCAGGCAGGGGTTGGGGTCACTGGGTGGAGGAGCTGAGGGGCACCTCTGGACGGGGTGGCTAGAGAACCCGGATGAACGACAGAACTCCCTGGAACCAAGGGTTTCAGGCTAAAGAGACAGCAAGTTCAGTCCCAGAAGCAGAGGGTGAGGGGCCCAGATGGCCACAGTGGGTGATGGAGGGAGCCCCCCGGGGCTACAGAAAGGAGCTTGAGAATGAAGGATTCGGGGTGACTTGTCTGAGTTCTAACTCACGCTTAGTTGCTAGGACGTATCCAACTCTGTGCCACCCCGTGGAGCCCACCAGTCTCTTCTGTCCAGGGGAATTCCCAGGCAAGAACACTGGAGGGGGCTGCCGTTTCCTTCTCCAGGAGGTCTTCCCACCCCAGGGACTGAACTCACATCTCCTGCACTGGCATGTGGGGTTCTTTACAAGTGTGACATCTGGGAAGTTCTCACTCGCCTCTTACTAACTGCAGGCCGACCTCTCCGAGCATCACTGTCCTCATCAGGGCACTCGTGACGAACCACGCTACATACTGCTTGAGAGTTCATGACACCAAAAATTCAGTGTATGCGCATTGCTCACTGAATACCTCAGTCAGGACCCACCGGTGGTCACCATTGCTATTGCTGTGGTGGGTATTTTTGGTTTTATGTAGCACACTTCCTCTGAGGAGTTTTAAGGCATCCTTCCAAACACCTTTAGTTTTGCTAAATAGATAGATCCCTGGCATGGTTCTCAAATCCAGAGTTACTGTTTTGGATTATGTTTAGAATTACTTCTGGAAAAGAATGACTCAGACTCTCAGAGTCTCTTTCATAAGCCAGTGAGGGCTGGAATTTCAAGTTTTGACAACCAACAATACAGGCCTCCCAATTTTTAATTATGCCAGGTAAGAAAAAAATGTTAATCCTACCTTCTATTTTAAGTAGCACTTCATAAGAGGAAGGATATTTAACACCAAATAAGCTCAGAGAAAAGGCAAGTCCTCCTTGGAAAGGTCACTCAGCATGGATTCTCTCTCACACACACGCACATGCGCACACACACATGCACGCATGCTCACACACACACACGCGCGCGCGCGCACACACACGCGTGTGCACACATAGCGGTGAGCACTTCACCACGGTGGACCAGTATCTGCTGGTCCATCCGCAACCGTTACTGCAGGTAGCTGAGGGTGACCAATGCCAAGGGCAGGAAGAGAGAGCTGAGCGGAGCCCGAGGAAGGCCCGGGCCGCTGACCAAGCCTCTGACCTGCGGGAACGATGACGCGGCGCTCGTTGGTGGTCATGTTTGGGGGTGGCATGTGCTTCTCCTCCATGTAGCTGCTGTAGTTCATCCCGACGGTGTCCGGGCTGCCCACCATCTTCCCACCTTTGGCCATGCTGCACTCATCAGGGGAATTCCTGGAGGAGAAGAAGACACAGCCTTCCATTACTGTGGTCCCCCAGAACCTGCCTCCCTGCCTTTCCATGGTGCACAGAGAGGAGCCAGGATGGGCAAGGTGGAGGGGAAGGAATGGGTTGGAGGAGGAGACTGAAAAGACAAACGCAGTCATCTGTGATGTGCTGAATGACCGTGCCTCCTCCAGATTCACATATTGAAGCCCCAGTCCCAGCATGAAGGCATGTGGAGGCAGGGCCTTTGGGAGAGAAAAAAGTTCACATGAGGTCATGAGGCTGAGGCCCTTATGATGGGATTAGTGCCCTTTTAAGAAGAGGAAGAGACCAGACTCCTCTCTTTCTCTCTGTCTGCCACTGAGTTTACAGTGAGAAGGTAGCCATCCTCCAGTCAAGGACAGAGGTCTCACCTGACACCAACCACCCCCCTCCCCAGCACCTTGATCTTGGACTTCAATCTCGAGAACCATGAGAAAAAAAGTCCTGTTATTTAAGACCCCTGGCCCATGGCATCTTGCGACAGGTGGCCTATGAGACTAAGACAGTGCCCAGGCTCGCTGGAAGCAGAGCACAGGCATGTGGGAACCAGTGCTGCCACCTGGTTCCTATCCCTCCAGCCAGCTCCTTCTGCAGCTGTCGGGTAAAAGCCCCATGTGTCTGGTTCCTATCCCTCCAGCCAGCTCCTTCTGCAGCTGTCGGGTAAAAGCCCCTGGTTCCTATCCCTCCAGCCAGCTCCTTCTGCAGCTGTCGTGTAAAAGCCCCATCTGTGCCAGCTGATCGGAAACATGCACAGGAACACTGGACCGGTACTTGTTCTCCCTGAAAACAGGCCATGCACACAGACGGTGAGAGGTGACACTCGGCCAGGTTTATTCTAGAGTGACATGCCTCTTCAAACCTCAGAAGGAAACCTTTGTGTTCAATTTCAAATCCCTGCAGCCGATTGTTAGACATGGAATTTGAAGGCTGCCAGTGCTCCTGGCTTGCAGAAGGCAATGGCACCCCACTCCAGCACTCTTGCCTGGAAAATCCCATGGATGGAGGAGCCTGGTGGGCTGCAGTCCATGAGGTCACTAAGAGTCAGACACGACTGAGCAACTTCACTTTCACTTTTCACTTTCATGCATTGGAGAAGGAAATGGCAACCCACTCCAGTGTTCTTGCCTGGAGAATCCCAGGGATGGGGGAGCCTGGTGGGAGGCTGTCTATGGGGTCACACAGAGCTGGACACGACTGAAGTGACGTAGCAGCAGTGCTCCTGGCTTAGGTGTGGGCAGGAAGGGCAGAAAGGGGAGAAGGAATGGCCCTGCAGGAAGCAGCAGGACAGGGGACCCCAGCAGCCTTGGAGGACTGGGATCAGGGAGTGAAGCCAGCTGTGTGCCAGGGGTAAGCTGCTGGGCATTGGGGAACAGCTCAGAGGGTTGCTGTTAGTAAAGGCAGCCATGGACCCTTGGATAAAGACAAACTAACCTTTCTGGAAAAAGAGAAGAAAATAAGAATACATGTTTCTTAATGTAAGATCTAAAAGTGACTGGATGTGATGAGATCGCTACTGTTCAGTTGCCAAGTCCTGTCCAACTCTCTGTGACCCTATGGACTGAAGAATGCCAGGCTTCCCTATCCCTCACCACCTCCCGGAGTTTGCCCAAGTTCGTGTCCATTGAATCGGTGATGCCATTCAACCTTTTTATCCTCTGTCACCCTCTTCTCCTTCCGCCCTCCATCATTCTCATATGTAACAGGTAAACTCCAAACAGAAAACTCTGGTTTAACCAGGAAACAGAAGAACGTGTCAATGCCTTCTTAGATGGTTAAGTCAGAGATCACTAACACAAGATCCCTGTAGCTGAAGGATCCTGAGAGTTGAGTTATGTCATCTAGGCAGATTTCTGAAAATGTCCTCATGAGCGTTACCCAACACAGGGTTTTTTGTACTCTTGGCAATCTATACAATCTACTGGATTTTAGACTTCCATCCCAATGTCTGAGGCCCTGATGGTTGTGGGCTCCACCCCAGTGGGTCTTCCTCTGTCTTCATACCATGTCAGCTGGAACTCTGCAGCCAGTCTGCAGAATCTTGGAACTAGAGGCCTGGCATGGATGCAGCCTTCAAGCCTAAGGAGCTATCAAAGCAGAAGGGCACTCTCTGGGTGGGGCAGGACTGAGATGCAATGGAGAAAGTCATTCTGGACCCAAGAGTTGTGGCTGGGGAGTGGACAGGAAGGATGGACCATAGGCCCTGGAAAGAGTTCATTCAGCATCTGGGAACTTTGAAACTACAGATTCATTCTCAGCATCCTTTGTACAGGTGCTGATGGAGGGAGCTCAGGGCTAACAATGAGGATGGAGCAGGTATATCTGTGGATGGAGGTCATAGCTGGGATCGCCCGGACTGAGCCCGTACCATGGGCCGGGAAATACATAACCCTGCTTCATGGCATCCGCACAGCTGTACTAACATGAAGGAAATTCAAAAATAATAGCGGTCAGAGTTCCCATGGTGTGAACCCTCTATATTTCCGACGCTGCCTACACATGCATTATTTCCTCTTGATGCTATTTTTCCTGGCTTCCAACATTTATCTCTAAAAGACCCATCCTAATATCAAAACACTGAATGTCTTCACTTGAGACTTAAGTTTCCTATCCCCTTGGAAAATTCCATCCGTTGAGTAGAGAGTGTGTGTTTTGGTCTATTCGTCTCAAGGAGAGAAGTTACTAGGGAAGAGAGTTAAAGGAGTTTGGTTCTTTAGGAAAAAAGACTTTAGATGCTACGTAGGTGATGACTGTCACTCTAGGATAAGTGCTGTTCAGATGCAGTCATTCACTCCTCATTTAGAGCATTTTTTTATTGAGTACTTGCTGTATACCAGGCACTACCAAATTCTTTCTTCTCCAGCAAGGCAGTTAGCCATTTAAAAAGTGAAAGGCCAAGGAGATGTACAGAATTACAGGAAGAAGGGTCACTGGGGATTATGGACCCTTCAGACGAACTCTGTCATTTT